>NC_137469.1:128031436-128631436 GCF_964235325.1 Thermobia domestica | reverse complement strand
GAACATTGTCCTAGTGTTCTCTGGGACCATGAAAATTGCTTTCGCTGATAGCATGACATCGTAGTGCACTAGTTAAGTGTTTGTGTGAATAACAATGGGGAAGTCCTATTACAGTAAGAACCGTATTAAATGTGTTGATTATGCTAAAAGCCATAAGAGGATTGTGCACAGAAAGAATTCTCGACAAAAATTTTATCTTGCGGTAAAATATATGGATTGCGTACAGCGTGTCTGCCCAAAAGTACTATTAGGGGAGGATGATTATTTGTGTCCTTTACACGAGGCGATTTGAAAGGCAGTATGAAAAATTTTGAGATGTGAAACCTTCACCGTAGTTAGGTTTTACTGATAACGGCCGTTTTAATGGCGATACATTCATGTTTTTCATGTTAACTGTCTGGTTAATGGTTTCAAATCTACATTCAGAGGAACAAATTCTTTATCTTGCTGGTGCATAAATTCATATTTACACCTTCTTCCGTGGTCACAAATATCTCACACACATTCACGTTGTTCACGGTAAATATTCAAAGCACCCTTTACACAAATAATCATTCTCTCATACTACGTTTTGGCATACGCGCTGTACGCAATACATATATTTTACCGCAAGGTAAAATTTTTGTCAAGGAATTCTTTCTGTAAACAATCCTCTTATGCCTTTTAGAATAATCAACACATCTAATATGGTCCTTAATGTAATAGGATTTCTCCATGGTTATTCACACAAACACTGTAACTAGTGCACTACAATGTCATGTTACCAGTGAAAACAATTTTCATGGTTCCAGTGAACACTAGGATGTTCACGACACCGAATCACGTAATAAAATGTTTCGTGGTTGCAGCAGAACTTCTTGAACAAGTACGAACTTGATGCGTGGAGTTGCGAGAGGTTTTGCAATAATAAAAAATACATTTTCTTTTTCTTCTTATTATCATTATGACAACTTACACAGACGTAGTTTTTATTCGACATTTTGGTTTTACTAATGATGGCAAACATCAGGTGAAATTCACACTTAATGTTGAAAACTATTAATAACGCACGAGATAAAAACCTTTTAATGAAATACATGTAAGTTTTCGAAAACTGTGGTGATGTGGGGAAAATTGTGCTTCATGTGATGTTTACAATCATTAATGAATACCAAATATCAAATAAAATCCACGTAGTGTCATTTGGAAACAAATAAAAGTTCTACCAAGTTGGCAACAATGCCAACCGAATTGCAACGCACGTAAAAATCATATTTATACAAATCAACTTTCTGAACAATATCAAAGCTTTAACACACAGTTTCTGATTTAACGCGAAATATATATTTTATTTTCTATTGTCCCGGGCCGATTTTGGGTCCCGAGTTGGAAACCCTGTAACTCGAAAACGAAGCGGAATTCGACTCACGTTTATAGGAACTTTTCTACTGGATTTGATGTCAGGATTCATCTCTCAAAATTTTCATACTCCCTTTCAATTTGCCTTGTGTATAGGTTCTAAATGCCCATAGGAAATATTTATATTTCAAGTACAAAAATCGAAATTTCAATAATTAATTAAGAATGTTAGGGGCTGCAGCCGCATGAACGGTTAACGGATATTAAATACTTAGGTACTTCTCCAATACATGTAAAAAAATTCAGATTTTTAAAAGGTGGGTTTTTTGAGAAAATGGCGTCCAAACATGGCGTCTTAATGAAATTTTCAGCTTTTCATCATGCTATATCGTGGGATGTAATAATCAGAAACGTAAGTCCTTTACATTTTCAAGAGACCTTATGGAGTAGATTTCGATGCTAGAAGCAGATGGTTGATACTGCTCGTAAGGACAGAAAAAAAAATGTTTGAAGTTAGCAAAAATTTCACCAAAGTTGGCAACATTGCGAGTGAATTGCGCGATTCCTATTGGACCAATATACGAATTTTGGCCCTCCACCGAAACATACAACTTTATACTCTTCCTGCTATTGCGATTATGTTACTAAGTACACTCGTTTCTGTACAATAAATTTTTTAATTTGACATGTTTTTCAGCTTTTCGAGCAATCCGAGAGGAGGGCAGCCATTTTGGAAGGCTGTATATCGAAGGAAAAATTTTTTTCAGCAAAAAGAAAAAATATGGGTCTAATAATATTGCATGTAGATCCCATATATAAAAAAATAAATGAAATCTGAGACTATGATGGGGACCAATTGTGGTTTGCCTGGACGATTTGAAATGGAATCGGTCTAATACATTTGATAAATGATCAGTTTTTAAACTGTTAAATTTTATTTACAGAAGAAGCACTTGCTATATTGTGTACAGTTGCTATAGTACAGTAAATCTATACTAATAAACGCAATAGAAGGAAACTATATGCTTAAGAAATCCGTACACAAGACGACAAATTATTTGATCTCTGGTTTTAGTTCTCAATAATGTTATGCCACTCTTATATCCTAAAAAGATAAAGAAATTTGTGATATCTTTAATGCATCATTCAGTCTTCATCACTCTGTTTGTTAATTGATATTAAATTTTTATACTCGCTCGGACAACTACACATTGGAGTGCACAAGAAACCGCGATTCTTGCTTTTGCATTTCAAATTTAGACACTCAAATGTATGACAGCTACACAGGGTAATCTCTAAACAAGCCTTGGGAATATCTTCGACTGTTTTCAAAACTTTCTTTAGAATTTGGTCCTCCAAGTACCATCCGGAGTCTTCTGGCCTTGGTAGGTAGATCTTACACTTGTCAACGTTTCCCAAATTGCTGTTTGGTACTATGATATCTCTATATGTTGTTTCAGAGCATCACAAGTTGGAGGTAATCTCTCCATGCTTCATTTTCCCAAAAGTAGGAGCCTAGCTCCATCACAGATCTTCACATTAACCTTGAGGAGCTTTGTGAAAAACAATTCTGTAGATTCATTAACGTTTGCTGATAAAGGAATCTGTTCTAGAGAAAATATAAGGTCACAGTTTTTGAGTAAGTAGACCATAAGTACCGGTAGATAATGCATTGTTGGAATTATCAATTTTAGAACTCTGTTGTTGTTTCCGGTAGTTTTAAAGATCAGAAGACTGTTAAGAAACTTCGAGACCGATGTTCATAATCTTGATGGGAAGCATGAAGAATCAGATTCTAGAATGATACTTCATGCTGTGAATCACAATTCAGAAAGAATTGTTGTGATGAGTAGAGGCACAGATGTATTCGTGCTGTTGATACACCATTATGACAGAATTTCTTGTAAAGAATTGTACATTATGGTGGGATTTCAAAGACGACGAAGGTTTATTCTAGTTCACCACCTTTGCCACCCGTTATCTGAGAATGAGAAGAGAGGTAATGGCTTATCAGGATCCACTTGGCTGCGATATAACGTCAAATCAGTTGGAACATCAAAGACCTAGAACTGCCTACTTACTTATGTCAGAAAAATGTGACCTTTTATTTTCTTTAGGACAGATTCCTTTATCAGCAAGCGCTATTGAACCTGCAGAACTGTTTTTCACAAAGGTCCTCAAGGTTAACGCGTAAATCTGCGATGAAGCTAGGCTCCTACTTTTAGGAAAATGCAGCCTGGAGAAATTATCTCCAACTAGTGATGCTCTGAAACAAGACATAAAGAGATCTCATTACCAAACAGCAATTTGGGAAATGATGATGAGTGTGAGATTGATTTACCAAGGCAAGAAGACCTCGGATGGTACTTGGAGGACCAAATTCTGAAACCAGTTTTTAATACACTCGAAGATATTCCCAAGGCTTGTTTAGAGATTACCACGCGTAGCTGTCAGAACTTGAGTGTGTAAGTTTGAAATGCAAATGTAAGAATCTTTTTTTTTTTTTTTTTTTTTTTTTTGTTGTTGTTGTTGTTGTTGTTGTTGTACACTCCAATGTGTAGTTGTCCGAGAGAGTATAAAAATTAAATATCAGTTAGTGAACAGAGTGATGAAGAAGACTGAATGACGCATTAAAGACATCACAAATTTCTTTATCTTTTTCGAGATATAAAGGTAACCAGGAAAGTTCTGTCCTTTGGCGTGGAGGTCTGTGTTCAATTGGCCCTCACACCGTGAGTTAAATGCGAATGGAGATAAGGCGAAGGTCAGTCATTGGTGTGTGTATATTCAACATACTATCTCGTTGTTGCAGTTCAGATACACCGTGAACTTGTGTAAGGAAAGAATGAACATGGGATCTCCACAAATCGTCATAAGGGCGTGTATGCTGTACGAGTTCAAACTGGGATCAAACACCTCTGCAGTGGGGCGGAAGATATGCCAGGCCTTTGGTGAGAGTGTCGTGACTACGCAGACAGTGCAGTGGTAGTTTAACAAATTAAAGACGGTGACGAAACACTCGAAGACGCACTACTTGACGGAAGACCAACACATGTACAAAAAGATCTTCAGGCAGCAATTGGGGCGAACAGTGGCCAGGAATGTGAGGAACTGGGATTACAATTCAGTGTGAGTGGAGAAACCATTCAGCAGCACCTCCATCAACTTGAGAAACACTACAAGTTGGGTCGATATGTCCAACATGATTTGACTCCGGGCCAGAAGGCAACGCGATCAGACACCTGTGTTTCGTTGCTGTCTCGTCTGAGGAAGGAGCCATTTCTGTACAGGTTGTTGACATGTGATGAGAAGTATGTCCCGTACGAAGCTGCACGGTGCCGTCATCATTGGTTAGCATCCCATGAACCGGTTTCAAAACAGCCGAAACCAGCACTGCACTAGAAGAAGGTCCTCCTGTGTCTTTGGTGGACTGCTCGTGGCATCGTGCGTCGGGAACTGCTACCAGCTGAACAAAGCATCAATGCAACTTGTATTGTTAGCAGTTGAGCTGTGTTCAAGAAAAACTCAAAACTCTGGAGCCAGTACTTGTGAATCGCAAACAGGTCCTCCTGTTACAGGACAACGTTAAGCCCCACGTGGCTACCCGGGATACCATTCTACGCCTTGGATGGGGAAACACTTGCATCTGCCGTACTTCCCAGACATTGCACCGTCCGATTATCACCTGTTTCATTCCTTGGACAATCATCTTAGAGGACATCAGTTCAAATCCCTAGTAAAGGTGCAAAATGCACTTGATACATTCTTCGCTTCATAGCATACCCAAGTTCTACCACGATGGAATCCATTGTCTACCAGAACATTGGCAGAAGGTCGTCGATGTTGATGGGGACTATTTTTGATCTATCAGGTACGTCTTAGGTAACATATCAATGTTCGAAAGTGGTGGGTGAAAAGCGACAGAACTTTCTTGGTTACCTATATATAAGAGTGGTATAACATGATTAAGAACAATTTTCTAGTTTTCAAATAATTAGTTCTCTCGTGTAAAAATTTCTTAAGTATATATTTTTCTTTCTATTACGTTTCTTATTATAGATTTATTGTGTTATAGTACGGTAACCTTACAGAATCTTAATAATAGGCAAATGCTTCTTCTGTAAATAAAATTTAACAGTTTAAAAACTGATCATTTATAAAATGTGTTAGGTATATCTTATTTTTTGCTTTTTCTCTTACCGTTAAAATAAGTATTAAAAGTAAAAGGTGGAAATATTAAAAAATGTGGGTGGCAAATTGTTCATGATTCTCTCTTGAAGGCAAATTTGAAATCTGTTTCCCGCTCTGTTTCGATAAATCGAAGTACTTGTGGCAAAAACAGACCTTGTCGAAACATTTTTTTTTTTCAGAAAAATGTATAGAAACATGTTTTAGAAGGCATGTTTGTGCATGTTTTAGAAGGTAATAGAGACACGTATAAAGAAACAGATATGCAGAGTTTCTCATACTATGTACTAGAGAAAGCTCTCTCTTCATTCTTCAGAGAAATTTTGTGTTCTGACAAGGGTTATTTTCCAAATAGCCTCTCAATTGATATTAAATTGGATATTTTTAATCTATATATATAAAAGAGAACGCACAAATCCTTTGTGAACTCATCACGCTAATACGGCTGAACCAATTTCTTTCATTTTTGGGGGGTTATTAGGATTTGGACCCTAGATGGTTTTTATCATATCACTTTAATTTTTAATTACCAGTGTCTTGAGATAATTGACCATTCAAGTGTCCATACGTACAAATCCTTTGTTATTAGTTCATCATAGGTAAAAATAAACGTATTTATATGCAACCCGCATGACCATGTGACTCGGCGGGTTAACATAAATGACAGGCGCTATAATTTTAACATTTACTGCAATTTGAAAGCGAAAAAGTAAAAATTATCTAAGTAACAAAGTTTATTGCGTTCCGGGGTGACCCCAGCGAAGCGGGGTGAACGCTGCTAGTAAGATTATAGACAAACTTAATCATTAGGATTATATACTAGCAGGCAGACAAGATTATATATATATATATATATATATATATATATATATATATATATATTAATCATCATCAGCTGCTAATATTTGTGGGAAGATAACTCTTGGGCCACGCCGTGACCAGTTTCGCACACGACAGAATAAAGTCGCTTATAACTCAGGCACTATTAGTCCTACACTAATATAAGCATACATTTTTTGAAAGAGCATAAGATGACGAAAAACTTTTAGAGGAAACATTTTTCCGAATTCGATCTTGCAAACAATCTGTGGCTAAAAAACTGACGTCACGCGCAACCAATATTGAGTAAAAATGAAAATAACAAGAAAACCATAATATTTAGCTCAAAAATGTACTAGAATTAAATTGTAGAAGATAATTATACAAACAAAATAAAAAAAGTGTGGATGCTCTAGCTCCAATGGTTGCGGAGATATGAATAATAGAAACGGTTAAAATTTCGGCTTTCTTGCCCTCCCCTCCCCTTCCCCTCCCGTGAGGTGTTTTTTCTGACATCCGGCATTTTTGTGATCAGTATATATTCAAAAAATATCGGATGCCAAATTGTTACATGATTTGCCCTTAAACTCGAAAAGGAGAGCACTTTTGGCAAGTTGATGCCTAGACTAATAGAACAACAGGCGTTGAGGCAAGCAGAAATATGCATTTTGGTTTCGTTTCGTATGTTTAGGCTTAACATTTTTATGTAGTACTGAGGCTATCAAGAAGAAGACTTTTGCTTAAAGTAACATCCAAACCGCTACTTGGCTTACACTTGAAAGAAAGGTGGTTTGAGCGAGAATTGAACATGGGACGCCTTGATTAAAAATTGAAAAGGAGATAAAACTAATGCAGACGGTTTGATATGTGGAAATGTCACGATGAAGTTCACACGATTTAAAGCTTTTTTTGTTTGGTTTTGTTTTGTTTAAACCAGCCAACCCTGGTGGATAGTGAAATAATAATGTCAGATTCTCACATTACATATTAGGAATATTCTCCTATGTTCTGCTCGTATTCCTTTTTCCCTTACGATTCTTCCTCATCGCTGTTGTTTCCCTTATTTTCGATGTTAAAATTGCTCTTCTACCTATAACAATTACTATTAACAGCACCAATACACTAAGTGCGAATTCATTACTGGTTATTTAGCCGTCTGAAACTTCGAGTTTTTCAAATTTCCCTAATAAGCAAAATACCGATACACGTTTACATTATAAGCTGCTTTACATATCGATCGGTCGTGGGAAAATAGGAAACCTAGTTAAGTACTGGCGCGTATGCAGTGGTAGATATGTGCATACTTATAACCAGTGGCGGATTAACGCACATGCACAGTAGGCACGTGCCTAGGGCGCCAGCTCTGAATGGGTGCCCAAGAGAAAATATATATATAAAAATTCAGTTGTCGAGAAATCGGTCTTTGTTTACAAAAGTCACTTGATAGGTTTATTTTTATAATTTTAGAATAAAGCACTAATCTAATATTGCACTTTATTTTTTAAATGCGCTGTGTAGTTTTAGTGGCAATGAGGCACAGATTTAATTTGCTGAAGCGCTCACGTGTGTATGTACATCGTATTTGCTTCCTTTCTGTTCTCTAGTAGATTAAACATTAAACAGTGGGCGCCAATGTTGCCAGTCCTTTGCTCGGGAGTGGGCTGAAAAATAGTACCAAATTGAAACAAAAAAGACTGAATTCATTATTTTATACCAGTGTAATACATGGCTGTATAACACGAAACTAAAAGAAGTACGGTTCTAGAACACTCCCCTCCCTTTCTTCCAAGAGTCCAAATCAAGAAAGTGCTCTTACTAAAAATTACTTTTTAAAGACATCCAAATAGGAGGATCCCGAACAACCATGGAAGTAGATGAAACTTTTCTCGCACGTAGGAAGTATAACAGAGGCCGCAAATTAAAAGGGAAAACAGTTATCATCTTCGATATGTATTGTGAGGAAACCAAACGTGCCCCTATTTGAAAGTGACCAATAAACCAAAATGGTATTTTGGCGATATATAACGTTAAAAAAATATATAAAACGAGAAACAAATCAATCATATCCGAGTTTGTGTGTAAACAGTACTTTATAATAAAATATTAAAATATAAATTAATTGCGCCTAATTCTCGCGTATTTTACGACCGAACGGGGATAATGGACTGTAATATCTGTTATATGGTGCTGAATTGGGTAGAGTTGTACCAACTTTTTCACAAAAGGGCATGAAAATGGCAGCGTGGTACCAACGGGCCGATGCATGACACAAAGGGCTGAATTTGGTACAATTGTACCAAGTGTAGCAACACTGGTGGGCGCTGTCGACTTGAATTTTTTAAATTATTGTAGTTGGAGCACTGCACTGCAATGTTTGTTTCAAGTACACCCGCATAACAAAGAAAGAGACAGAGTGTTATCTAGTTCTATGTTTACGTTATTATGCATACACCGTGTCGATAATTGAATCAGTCTGAGTGGTTTAAGAAATAAATTATCATGTGCAGAAAGACGTAAGTTAAGCAGAGAGGAGGAGAAAAATGAAAGAGAGCAACTGAAGAAAATTCCTAAACTCGAAACGTTCTTTGGTGGCAGAGAAAGTGATAAGACAACAATCACGTCAGCAGGTGATACAGTTGCGGATGGTATCCAACGTGAACATCAATGACAGTGGTACAGATGAGATTAATGCTTGCAGTTCTGCAGTAACTCCAGTCACTTTGAAAAATCCGAAAGTTCGACTTAGACGGCCGGTAAAAGAAACAATAGTTTGGAAGTCACAGGAAAAAGTTACAAACTAAATAGTGATCACAGATTTTGAGAGTATGCACACCGATACTAAAGCTGCAGCTCACTCTACTACTATAGAAAGGAAGGTAAGAAAATTACTGATAATCTCTTCCACTTATGACTTGTTTGTACAATAGACCTGCGCATCAAAAATTGGCAAATTTATTTGTATGTCTTCGCATCTTCCATATTGGGATGCAGTTACCCGGTGTCTTATGGGCTACTTATAAGTTCATAAACCCTATTATAAAAAAAATAAAACTATTCATACAAGTAAGGTCAAATATGAACTCTAATTCAGTCTCTACCGACAGTTCGATGCATACGAAGAGGAAGCAAATAACATAAGTGGATGTCAGAAATATCTGCATGACAAGGAACGGAAGAAAAGTAGGAAAGTGGTCCCGATGAAACAAAAGAGGGAGAGCACGTGTTTACAGGAAGAGAACGATTTCGTATGGAGACATTTAACGGAATTGTGCAGAAGAAAAAAGGCATAATAAATGAAACATTTAATTTTCTCGCAAAACTGGATAGTGTGGACTATGAAACCATCAGAGCAAAAGCACATGCATTGGTTCTCCATTACAAACATGACCTAAATCACAGTTTTTCGAATGAGTGCATTCATTTCAAAGCTCACTTGAAAGCATGTGGTGTAGCCATCACAACTGCATCTGAAATGTTGAAGTACATTCGGACAAAAAAACTCGAAACCATCTTTCCCAATGTAGATACTTGCCTACGAATATTTGTATCTGCACCAACTTCGAACTGTTCAGGGAAAAGATCTTTTTCTGTGTTAAAACGCCTTAAGAATTATTTACGATCCACATTGCAAAACAAAACAAACAAAAAAAACAAAAAAACTTTCAGCTCTTAGTAAATATGTATTGAAAGCGAACTGTTACGGAAGATAGATTTTGAACCAGTTGTTAGTTTATTTACAGACGTTAAACCCAGAAAGAAGTGTTTTACTCTGTGACAAATATCCAGTAACTGTTGAAGTGTTTTACTCTGTGACAAATATCCAGTAACTGTTGATGTTTAAAGATAAAAAGATAGTGTTACCGACCAAATTATAACATATAAAGATGTAGCCTATAACCACTGTAAGTTTCAAAGCGTCATGAATGTTTGTTTTATGTAATATGAAGAACAGATTTTTTTACTGGTATATACCTAGGTATATATTATACTGGTGTATTTTAAATATGAGTTGTGCTGGTGTTTTATGAGAAGTGTGTTGGTGTAAGGTGGGGAAGGGGGTGCCTTATGTCAGAGTGCCTAGGGGCGCCAGAAACCTTAATCCGCCCCTGCATATAACAGAGCATGAAATATCAGGTTTGAATCCAGCAGCCAGATTAAAGAGTCTGGTTGCCATTTTTATCAGGCAAACTAAGTGAAGGTCAAATGCCTATCGCACCGTAAGTCATTGAAATTTGGCGAAAAAGTATAGCTAGGTAATTTGGGTCGTGTAATATTTTTTGGTGCTTTGATGCAAGTAACACTCCATGGGGTCCCGGTAGCGTCGTCCAAATTTGTAAAACAAAATATTTTCCCGGATTTATCCGAATTTCTGAATCGTGTGATACGTGTATTTTATCATTCGAAAACTTGATTCAGTGGAAAGATATTTACTTACAAGTTATAAAGCTTGGTCAATTATTGTATGAATAAATTCTCATAAAGGATACTTTATTATTCTTTTTATTTTTTATTTAGCTCCTGGTATACGGCAGCTTATAGTTTCACTCCAGGTATATGTGGTACTAGATTTGTCGGTAACTATTGATCAGATCTGAACCAAGTTAGGGTGGGGAAGTAGCCTATGGTCTAGGGAATAAAGATCAGTATAATTGGTGGACGGCTTCAGCCGGAACAAGTTCGACTTGACAGCAGATATAGTGTTACACAGTTTTGCACGTTTTCATTTTTCACTAATTTCGCCTATGTTTTTGGTTCGAAAATAGTTTTTAATTTCATATCTATTACACATACTTCAATAATTCGAGAAACTCGTCGAAGCAAGGGAATATGTTATTTTTGAGGTACCTTCTGTGGAGATACCGGCACCCTGGATCCCGTTAGGTGTGCCTAAATCCCAGCGGTTTTATTTCAGATTGGACTCACTTGAAGAAAGAAAAAAAAAAGTTTTGTTACCAAGTGTTTTTTTTTTTTTTTTTTTTCATTCATTATTTTACTTTCTGAATTAGAAAGCCTTATAAAACAGACGAATAATGAAACTTCAATTTTAATGTTAGAAGTTACGATGGACATGACAATTCGTTAATGAAATATTTATGTTTAAAGAAATATGTTTAAAAAAGTAGTAGTTTAATATATCTTTTCTAAATTATAAACTTACTGAACAGGGCATTAGCTTTTACCTTTGTATATTTAAAGTTTGCAACTCTATACTTTCATGCCGTTTAACAAAAGAGAAGTACGAATTTACGAAATCCCACTAGTTAGTGAATGGCTAATACATAGTCTTGTAGCATACAATTTGCTGACCAGTTTGTTTTTTGTTGCACATCAATAGAATGACTAGGGGCTGAGATACTTCAGATTCGGTAACCCCTTCCACCACCACCAAATGCCGCATCTCCTAAAACAAATATGATTGCCACTCGAAACCTAAAGTCACTAAAATTAAAATAATGGTTGTTCTGAACTAACAGCATGGTAAGATAACTGCACATCAAAGTCAGATTTTTTTAAAAAAATGTCAAGGAACGATTTATTCGTTTCTTGGACCACTTGACATGCATTTTCCGTGAAGGCCTATGTCTTGAAGAGCAAGGTAAGGACTGTTTGGGTAACAAGCTTCCAAATACACCCTTCGATGCCAATTTACGATGGAATACTTAAAACTAAAACCAATAATAACAGCGGCAACAACGAGAAATGGTAGAGGAAACAGTCGGCCTGGTCCTGCATTTAAAGATACCATCCCAATATTCGTTTGGTGATCCTGAAAAAAACTTAGTCAAGATGGCTGGCCACCTGCCGATTGCAAAGGGAGAACACTAACCATTAGTTTGTGCCTGCTCGGTTCTGAGCTTTACTTATCGGCACCATTCCATCATTTGCTTGTTGGCATTGAGGAAAACCCTTGCTTCTAATTACTTTATCCTGGGATTGAATGTAGGGCCCCTTGTTAATGAAGCCAACATAATCGCTATTCTAAGATGGGCCAAGTATCTATACAATACTGAGATGTCTTTGTCTCGTTCCCACGTCTTTAAAAATAAATAGTAATGAGACTTCGGAATGAAATACTCTATTTTCAATAAAGTATTCTAAATTACATTACGTTTTAAGATAAGAAAAAAGTTTTATACAGCAAAATGACGGACGACATCTCACAATGCTGACATGAACGTTATTTTCTTTCCTATTTTTTAAAATTTTGTCCAAGCAGAAACCGAAACTCACCAACTACGGTATATAATTCCTGATATTTAATTGATATCACGATATCCTGATGTATTAATAAATACGTCTTTAAAATGTATTGACTTATGTTTCAGGAGAACATGTAGTCTTAGATTTTAAAAATTAGGAATATAGTGTAATATGGTATTTCAGGATTCCTACTGGTCAGAGAAGTCAGGGAAAATGGTGCAGGTCAAGGAAACTCAGGGAAAAAGACTGGAAATTAGGGAAATTTTATGGAATATATTTTTTTCTAATATTAATTGTACAGAAATTTCAGCTTAGCCAACCATTAATGATCACAGTATAGAACGTTGCTCAGATTTTTATGGGTGGCAAGTGGTATGTACGTATGAGCAATTGATTATTATTTGTCTCTATGAAATAAATGTTCTCATATATAAATATTCACCGTTATTTATTCCTTATTTATATGTCAATGTCATCCGATACCTGTCATGAAAGTCAGGGAATTTCCTGCCGAAGGTCAGGGAAATAGATTTCTCCAGATCAGTAGGAACCCTGTATTTGTAGTTGTAGTTATGTTATTTGCAACAATTCATTTAAGTTGAAATTTCACAACTAATATAAATTAGAACATATTGAAAAATCTATGTTAATCCACAAATTACTTCAAAATCTATATTTCCTTTAGTTGTACAAGGCAATATTATAAGTCCTACAATATTTTCAAAACTCAAATATCAGGCGCGTGTGTATACACCGTGATCGACCGTAAGTACAAGATTAAACTGGCCGAAAAGGTAGTATGGCTAGCGGACTATTTAACACGGAGGCAGCCACTCCGTCAGTATCTTCAGTCAGTTTCCAGTGGCAGTGACGATGAGTGCTCAACAACCTGTGATATGTGAACTGTTATTATGTGAGTTCCAACTCGAGCATAACCCTGCGGCAGCAACCCGAAACATTTGTCATGCGAAAGGGAAGGCACACTGAACCACAACAAAGACCACACACCTTGTAATTCCTCAGACCTCGTTTACGATAAAGTGCTCTCTTTCTTGGAAAATGTTGGGTTCTGTGGCGATATATCGCTGTTTGATTCGACCTTCGACACGAATTCGATTCTGTTCATCTGATATGGTGAGGAGTCGTCCACAACATGATTGATCAATCACATTAAAGGTAGCCAGATTTGCTTATTTCAACTGCCTGGCCCACCATCTCACCGTACAGATGTCAACGGTAAGTCACCGTAAACAGCTGAATTTGAATAGGCTCGCAACTCTCAGCTGACAGGAAATCAATGACTACTTCTTGCTTCAAACTAATCTTCATGTTGGTCGCCATATTAAGTTATCAGCATACCAACGACTCCTTAAAAAATGCCTTACATAAAGGACAAATATAGGCACAAAGAGAATTTTGCAAAGCGGTTAACAAATAAAAAGGTTACAGCCTTGGAGGCATTACTTTTCAATTAAGTCTCATAGTAGCGTAAAAGGTGGGAGTCATTTGAAAAATAGTGGGTGACCCTTGTCCTCTATAGTGATCATGGCCGAAGAAAATAAAATAAATAAAATCTAGGTTAGCGTTTAACCTGAAAATTGTCTGGTTTCTATGGAAGTAAGAATAGCCATCATACCTATCATAGTGTTACGAACTATCAGAAGTTTCTTTCTGGATTAAGGCTTTGCTAATTTGATTACAAGAACACAGATGTAAGAAAAACAATACATTTCTGTAATTTCTATATCTTAATTTTCTTCAGTCCTTCGGAAATTAACGTTTTTGTTCTAAAGTTTTAAATTTGCATATGCATTACCTGATTTGAAAGGTGAATTAAAATAAATTATTTATTTATGTATTGAAATTACTTTTCTTTTTACAGGTCAATTGTTTGGCACTGACAGATGAACCAATTAAAAATATTGGTGAGGTGGAGGACAAGGGATTTCTTCAGAAGCTTTTGACAATACTGTAAGTTGCTAATGCCTTCTGAGTTCTCGAAATAATTAATCTAGAGTATTTATTAGCTATAAATGTTGCGAAAGTCAAGAAAGTCTTAATATAGTTAAAACTGTCTATCAGACAACCTCGGAATATGCTAATGGTACGTAACTGTAACAATGTGAAAGAAAGATGTTACATTTTGCATGGAGCATTAAGAATTATAAATCCAACCCACTTAGTTTGCGTGGAATTCTGTGGAGATCCTTCTCTAGGCTGCTGGGCCTTGGGACACCTATTTATCCTAGTTATTAGAGAAATTTATACTTTTTATAGTGATATTGTATTATACTGTTTATAATAGGACATTTTGTAATAAAATTGATAGTGGAAGGAACAATTCCTGTGTGTATGATTTGCTTTACTTACCTGCATTAAGCAGAACTTTACAATATATTAAGAAAATCAAATAAAATATATTTACCTGGGTTCGTCGTCGTTAATATTTTATCCAATATGTAGGTAACAATTGACTCTTTCGTTTAACAAGGGACAGAAATTCAACGAAAAACGAGATTCCACCTGGTTACATTTCTGTTGTTTCCCAACATTTCTAGTTCACTAGCCTGTTGTTTAGATTTTTCTTTATATACCAGTGGGTAAAATTGAAGAAGACCTACTAAATTAAACATATTTTATTTTATTTGACTATTATACATTTCATAGTAACACTTACCTACATTCTATTAAAATACATTTAACATGGGGCTGCAGTGGCTCAGTAGTAGAGCGCTCATATCTGGCATGTGGGATCTGTGATTCGATCCCAGCTCTCGCTAAATGGGCTTCGTTTTCTCCCATTTTATCCCACCATTACTATCCATCTTGTTATAACCTCGGTGCATAATCGTGCGATATTAAAAAGAAAAGAAGGAAGAAAAATAATTAAGTAAATTTCTGTACTATAATCATAAATTTAATTGGATGTTCGTCCGTAATTGAATCGAAAGTTGTATTATTAATGGTGGAATTGCAAAGCTTATTTACTAAATGAGTGATATTTGTAAGCAATGATGGGTTTGGAGGTAGCAAGGATGTTAATACTTACATATTATTTCACCTCGTATACAACGCAAAACGAAATGCAAGTCGTATAAAGACAGTATTTGAGCGTAAATACACTACTGTTTGTGAAAATTGCAACATCAGAAAAAAACACGCGTAAATGAAATGAAATTTATGTTGGATTCCTTTCATGACAATACGGAAATGATAACATTTTCAGAAGTCTACGTCTAAGCTTGAGAAATCTGATGGCGAGAAGCTTCCACGTGCTGCATTCAGTTTCTTACGTTATGGCGTTTGATGTGTTGCTGAGGAATCGCCTACTACGCTGTTTCTTTGCGAGTCCATACGACATCGACAGTGTGCTCGAGAACCTTAACGAACAAAATGCTGACCAACCGTGTCTCACACTTGTTTGATGGGGGAATGTTAGGTTACCGTGCAGGCTGGGAAGAAGCGGTACCCGTCGTTCTCCGAAGGTTTACCTGGATATCTACTAGTCTGGAAAACATGGAAAATCTGGAAAAGTCAGGGAATTTTCTGTATATTCTGGAAATTTTTGATAAAGTTAGGTTTATTTCTTTGGTTTTTTAATTTTATCTGCACAATGTTTGGAAAACAAATTTTCGTTACAGCAGAAGTCATCATACAATGAAGGACTTCCTGAAAAGAATTGGCAACCCTTGCGTCTGGAGCTTGTGGTTTCTGATCTCCACATTAAAAAATGATCCTCATGTCCAGAAATGTAATTAGGCTATTGCAACCGGTGACCCCCAATAAAGTTCTGATCGTGTTGATTTTAATGTAGCGATAAGTTAGAGCCTAACTATGTATGGTTAACTCTAATTTATAATATAATGCTTACCTACATTAGTTAGATATAAAGCTCCTATTCCATTTCCTCCACATTCCATTTTTAGTACAGTTTGGCATTCCGCGTGTCTTTTGTGATGTTTATTATTATTTTGTAGGTAATTTCTATTGTAACTTTTTAACAGGATCACTTTTTCTAGCAAATGCTCATATTTTTATAGAAAACGTGAATTTAGAAATAAACCTGCCATATTTTCTCCATGAGAATACGGGACTCCTAAGATCCCCCCTTTCTTAACTTTCCAACACAATGCAATGAACTGTAGTCTGGTTATGAACAAAAGTATAATAGGCCGCGGTGGCTCAGTGGTAGAGCGTTCACCTCTAGTGCATGGGGTTCCTAGTTCGATCCCAGCTCGCGCCAAGTGAGCTTTGTGGTGGACAAAGGACGTGCTCGTGTGTTTTCTCGGGATTCTCCCGTTTCCTCCCACTTTCTTCATTCCGTCATTTCATTCATTTCTCATCATCACCGTCACCTTGAGCATAGCAGGCATAACCGTGAGACTAAAACTAAAAGATTTCATTTTATTTTTATTTTTTTCAATAATATAAAAGGCGAAAGTTCACTAAGCAGCTGTTGCTTTTCTCTGTTCGTACCCTGCAATTAATTGTATAGACTGAAGATGCCTAAAAACTTAAGATGTGTTATAAAAATGCTTTACAGGAAAATAATATGCAAATTATTTAAATCAGTGGCACTATCTACTTTCAATATTTTTTGCGCGTTTAGCAATATTTATTTACATGGCTGTATCTGCCAAAATTACGTTCGTCAGTTTAATCTGATGAAAAGCTGATTTTTCTCCTAGTGTCGTGTGTAATTGTCAGGACCAGATTTACATTTTTCTAAGACCTGGACCAAAGCACAATTCTGTGCCCCTAGCCTCTGAAAAAGATTATAATTCTTGTTAACATATCTAATGTGTTGCTGAAGAAAAGGTTGGTCATCTTCCCTGTGTTTGTAAATGTAGAAACACTCAACGCCTTTTTTTTTTTTTTTTTTTAAACGTTTTGAAGAGTATCCGAGTTTTCATCAAGTGCAATGGAAAAAGTAGCATTGCAAATTTCGCTAGCTATCAAGTCGAACAGGGTGGTGTTATAACTTCCTTGAAACTGTTATGCAACAGCGTATTGTTCATTCACTAATTACATGATTCCCAGCCAATGTCATAATTTTTTGTTTTTCACTTTTCGAATAAGCTGATATTGACAGCAGAAATGGAACGGAGTTAAAATACGGGACATTTCCCTGTCCCGATTAAATTTACGGGGACGCGGGATACTCGGGCCCAAAAACGGAACGTATGGCAGGCTTAAGCGTAAAATAAATAGTTTTATTGTTGAAGTATTCATTTCCGATCGTTCTGCGTTTAATTCGGGAATTTCCCGAGCACTTCTTTCACGGCGTGTACATCAAAACTTCCACTAGTACGGAAATTTGAACTCAGCTTTTGAAATAGTAAGCGTTACATAGTCTTCGGAAGCCCGAGCATTAAGCTTCTTAAATTTGACAAGAATTTTTACGCTATTGCTGGTGTTGATTTGAAGCTTGTTTGAAGAGTAGCAACAAATGACTGAATTAAACTGTTATTGTTGGAAAACCAAATTTTAGTTGAACATCCTTGTGTTTTGCATCAAAGGTAAGAAATAATACTAATAAGTTTTACTAATGTATTTACATATGTACTATTAGTACCGGCACCTATGACCTTAAACCCGTCAAACGTAAGAGTGATAATGTCCCTCGGTGTCGCCAAGTCGACGAGCATACTATTCACGGAAATATTTTCTAAAGTACAAAATTGCTTATTTTACTTCAAATAGGCTATAAGCATAATCCATACATTAATTTGTTCTATAACTATCTCAAGCTAAGGTAAGTTAAAAAAAAAAAATCATTTAGTGCATTCAGAACTTTATAAAGGTCTTATGTTGAATGTTGTTGTATGCCTTAACGTGAAAGCCTCTAATTCGCCCAAGGAAAGTCTAAAATCTGATAAAAATCACTTACAATGTGATCACCTTAGTTGTATCAATAATATACTAACAAATAGGTCAAAAACCCAGGTGGGTTTTAAAGTGGGCTTTTTCAGGTGGGGACAAACCCTGCTTGACGCGAGCTAAGATCGAACCAGGGACCTCATGCACTAGAGGTGAGCGCCCTTGTACAGAGCCACCGTAGCCCTTGTGTTAAATAGTCCTTTTGGTGCAAGTGGTCCCGGGTTCGATTGCCGGTGGGAGCATTTAGTCGAAAAAGATGTAAAAGCTTTTTCAGGCCATCTATCCTGAGTCAGATTTTCCTGAGTTTTCCTCATTTACACCAGCAAATACTGGTACAGTACTTCACTTAATGGTCCCAGACCGGTTCCTTCCTCCTTTCTGCCCCCCTCCCCAATTGCCCGGGTAATGTGATCACCGACTGAAAATCTGGAAATTCAATATGCTAATATTATAGCCTCTAATAGTTCTCGACTGAATCAAAATGGATTCCCTCTTTTAACCATGGCGCAGTCATGAGCGCTGAACTTCAATATTTAACTTTAATTCAGTGTCAGAATTCTATTCGGTAGCGTTTCTCCGTCGGTGGCGCCTATTAAGTTCTTGGAAATTATAGAAGGCACGTATATTTAAGTTGGAGTTACTGTTTAAGAAATTACATTGTAGTAAGTAGACCACGAAAGGTGATGTTTACGACATAAATTTATCACTTCTAAAATTGCATGCGTACGGTGTACATCCATCCAGATCACGCTACGGACAGATGGTGAGTGAGGATGAGCAAAGTGACAGAAAAATATGTACTGTACTACTACTTTTTGGGTGAGGGTTAGTTAATAAACGCTATATTTTTGTACACGGTCAAGAGTATACCATTACCATCATTTCTTGAAATAAATGCGAAGTCATTAGATCAATTCGAAGGTAAAGATTAGTTTAGCACACGAAACATACAAAATGTGGATGAATAATTAAGATTTTTTTTCTAAATATGAAAATTTTCTCAAAAGTTTATGAAATATGAAAGTTCATGAAACACGCTATTTTGATTCGACTTACCATGGAACATTAAAATCCTTGTCCCCATTGCCCTACAAAGCATGGTTTAAAATAAACAATTTCATATTATGCCTCTTTCTATTCATAACGTAAGGTTTTTTAATTCGATATTTGTACCACGATGTAGAGAAGACCTTATTTTGATATAATTGTTCACTATGGCGTCATTTTAATGGATAAATGTTTTTCCGCTATTGTTAACCTCTCTTAGTTTACTTTAGATGTTTATTGTTTTTATCATTTTTATTATTATTATTATTGCTTCTGTATTATATCATTGTCCCCTTGATTTGTTAGATATTCTAGTATAAACTGTTTTTAAGCTGTATCTGGAATTACTTTCATTAAAAAAAAAAAAAAAAAAAAAAATCACCATTACTTTGAATGAATCAGTGACTTGTAGGTTATCGTTTTAAAGAAATTTTCGTTTGAAACTTTCAGAGTGACATTTAAAGAATGAAAATGTACGATTGAAACGGGAATTCAACCTGGTTTCCGTTTTCTATGCCAGTGAACTAACTACTCCATCCAGTTCTAACCTTATAATTTGCTGTTCATATCGGCACTAATATGGTCTGCATTTTATGCTTGTGGCTAATCTGTATTTAGTGAATGCTATTAATTAAGATTTTGAGCTATTTCTATAAATTCTTAATGTGATCTTTCAAACTGAATGTGTCGATACTAACTCTTCAAAAGAAAGTAACTTGAGGAATACTTGAGAATATTTCATTACGCAGAACTGACTTCGTGCTGTTTTACTCTTACCTGATTAAGTTATATTTGTGCTTCTTTCCTTTTTTGAGCAACGATCAGTTAGGGATTAGAGGTCTGATAAGTGTGATTGTGGGATGGTCTTACATGCTGAAGATGCTAGAATCTTAATCTGTGTTATTGCTAGTAAAATTTAATATGATACTTTAAAATTAGTGTGTGTTGCATTTGTTTTTTTAAGGCATAGATAGTATTCGATCATAATTTAGACATTCTGATTGTTTCTTACAGAACTCCCAAGAAGTCCGAATTGTTGAATAATTCAAATCCCGCAAATATCAGCCAGGCCCTTGAAGTCTTTTTAAAAGGTAAGCATGAGCCGACAGTTGTCCGTAGTATTAACGATATAAGTAGAAAATATATCAATGTACGTCATTGATGTATGTTTATAAATTATGTGATACCACTGTGCTATAATATTTTTTTATGTGGATTATTATTTTAATATCTTGCTAATGTTTGATACAGATTTCACGTAGACACAAATAGACACAACTTTTTAATATTATTATTATTTACATTTGTTTAAGTGACGTGTGAAATTGAAGCATGTTTATAATAATGATAAAATATGTTTTGTATTACCTCTGATGGCATCCTGTATTTATTAATCAAATTGTTTCGGTAGTTCGTACTGCTTTCATCACTAGAGTTTGGTCAATTATTGACAAATGATGTTAAGCACTAAGTGATAAGTGCAAAACTTATTTTATTATTGATGTTATATTATATAATTGAGAAATTGAGGAGGAACAATTTGTTATCAGGAGAGATAAGGACACGAGAGATTAATTGGGTTAAGGTGATCTGTGAAAGGTTTATAGAAAAACGAAAAAAGTTGTATGTGGTATTTTTTGATCTAGAAAAGGCTTTTGACCGCTTGATTTGAGAATAATTGTTGCAAGTTCTGAAAAAAGCTTGGGTTGAAATGGAAAGATCGAAGATTCACAAGAAACATATATGAACTAACAAATAAGTGTTAGAATAGGGGAGGAAATGACTGATGGGAGTGCAGTTGGAAGGGAAGTTCCACAGAGATGCTGTCACTTGCCTCCAAAAGTTGTGAAAAATATGAGATGGAAATAAATGTTAGAAAAAAAAAAAAAAAAAAAAAAAACTGATTGGAACGAAGGGGTCGGTGTCAATTATAGAAGTAGGAAGGGAGAAAATAGAACAGGCGACTAGTTTCCGATACCTGGATAGTATTACCAGTAATGACATGAAGTGTGAACACGAAATAAAAGCAAGAATAGGGATGTCAAAAGAAGCCTTTAAGAGGAAGATAAGAGTACAATTAATGGACGATATCAAATCAGGAAAATCTCATGTGAAGACGAAGAGGTTAGCGAAAGACAGTAGAGCATTGAAGCTTCTCAGTTGCCAGAAGATCTATGATGATGATGATGATGATAATATTTGTAACAACGATCTTTCCGTCTGATTGCAATATGTTTAATAAAAGAGACTCGTAAAACAAACTTAACTCAACTTCAGGATTTTATGAAATCTGCAGTTTCGAGTTCCGCTTCACTAGAAAAATATACGAATAAGTTCTCTCCTAAGAATTGTAGCCAACTTAATAAGGAAAAATCAAATTGAATGGGATAAGTTCTTTCAAACTGGACCATTAAAAAATATTTCAATGTTAGGCAGTATTACCTTAAAATAGGGTGACTAGTGACCTAAGAAAACTTGGAAGTAGCCTGGAATTTACTTTTGTATTTGGGAAACATGTAATTTAACCTGAAACTTGAATTTTTCCCAAATGTTTTTAGCATTTGAAAGTTTAGAATTTAAATTAATAATTTTTAGAATTCCTCATCTAGTAAAAATAAAATGTGAAAACGTTACTACTACCAAGGAATATGAATCATAGGGCAGTTAAAGGTGAGAACTCTGCTTGCTTTTGTCAATTACTGCACATTTTTTTTTTTTCAATTGGCTTTCTGATAGGAGTTATTAACAATGACAACTTTTCCTTGTGTTAAAAGAAATATAGACTTGGAAAATAATATAAATAGATACGTTAAAAAAATAAAAAATAAACATCTTGTAAAAAGTCCTTATTATTTAAACTCAAAGATGGTTTTATAAATTATCAGAAATGAAAAATCGTCACCCGTCATTTCTTAATTACTACCGAACAAAAGCATTGAGAAGGTTTCTGTAATAATTAGAGGCATGAGTTTTTCGCAATGCGCTATGAAACGAAATGTGTCAGAATTAAGTAATTTTCAGTTTCTTCACGTTTTCTGATATTCTGTGTGTATTTTAATTGGTTTCCGTTGCGCGATAAAACACGGAATTGGCAATTTTGTGCGAAATTTCTAATAATACGCGAAATTTTAAAAATACGTTTTCATTAATTTAAAAACGCCAGTTTTCCGCTGACGAAACGGTAGAACGTGACATTAACGGTGCATTTTGGGTGATTCGGACATGACTGTAGAGAACATGTTGCGCTTTAGCTATCACCATCGCAGCTTAATGGGGAGGAGCCGTTTTAATTAGCTAGCTAATGGCATGAACTAGTGATAAGTGACAAACGTACAACAATGGAGGAGGAAAATGTGGAAACATGTAACGTGCTTATATTTAATGCTTATATGTAACTTGTGCCTACGTGTTTTCAAAAGACACCAAAACTTTCTTACTCATAATAATTTTAGTTACTGATTTTCCTTCAGTTTAATTTAAAAAAAAGATACAAATTTCTATAAGTGAAATTTACAATGTCAAGTGAAATATTCAGTGTATTTTGTTTTTAAGCAATTAATGGCTTATTTTTATGATGATCTATGATGATAAGGAACAATTTTTAAAATGTCAGAGAATATCTTTTCCACGAGCTACAAAATGTGAAACGACTTGGAAAATGCGACAAAACGCGAAATATGAAAAACGATATGCGAAATTTTCAAATTCTTGTGCGAAAAACTAGTGCCCGTAGTAGTAATGTATCCCACCAGATTCCGAGATCTGTTATCTAGAAATGTTTCAGAAATTAGACAAAATTTAAATCTACTGACAACACTAATCCTTTATTTGCCATTGGGTTGTGAATTACATAATTTCTTTACTGTATATGAGTAACAGTAGATAAAATATAGTTCAATATAACACATATAATATTTGTGATAAATTGGGAGGAAACATTCTTCATGCATGAATTAAACATTGTTTTAGATCATACCAAAACTAACACTTCACCCGGAATTGACAATATTAAATGCACACATTATAAGAACTTATCGACGGAAAGCCATTATACATTATTAAATTTATGTAATAACATTTAAGAAACTAGAAAAATAAAAAAATTCTGGAAGAATATATTAGTGGTACCCTTCCTAAACACACAAACCGATGGATCTTCCTAACAGTTACAGACCAATAGCGTTACTAGCATGCTCATTGAAAATTTACAAATAGTTAATTCTCAACAGACTTATTTGGTGTCTGTATATATAAACAAATATTTTCGAGCAGTGTTTTCGGCTTTAGAAAGAAACTATTCTATAAATAATTTCCGTGGAGTTTTCATGGCTGATATAAGAGTTTTAATGGCTATAGTCATTCATTTATAGAAAGCTTATGACTCAGTATTGTTAGATTTATTCATAGAAAAAATATATATAATTTCAGAATTCCTTCTAAAATGATAGTACATGATCTAATTAATTGGCATATCTATATTAAAAGCTACAATATGTATAACTAATCACCTAACCGAATTAAGTCCAACTATCTTCAGTATTTACATGGCTTATCTTTTCAAGCTTCTGGACAACAAAATTTCATCACTTTTTATGCAGATGTCTTGGTGATCTATTATACCACAGGGAAGCCATTGGAAAGAATAAACTTCAGACTGTCCTATTCATTGACGAGAAATGATGTTCTCAACATGAGCTGGAGATTAATAATAATAATAAAACATAATCGTTTTTAAGAAAAGAACAAATACATTTCCTTCTATCATAAAAGAACATCACCATCTACAAAGCTGCAAAGTATGAGTCATAATTAAATATCTAGGACTACTTTTAGATTCTAAATTAAGTTGAGAAACATCTAGAATAGAAACTACAGTGGACTCTTTTTAATTCGAAATCCAAGGGGACATGAAAAAACTTCGAATTATCCAAAATTCGAATTATCCAACAACATTCATTTTCACATTTATAACAACAAACAAACCAAAGTACTGTGCATCAAAAACATATTCGTATGGTGTAGACTTTACCTTTAAAGCAGCTTATTATTTGCTTGATCGAATACTGCAAACTAACAAACGACATTGACTCCACATAATTCAAACTACGTGTACAATGGAAAATATATTTAAGTACTACACTACAACATACATTGAATAGCCCAAACAATTAAACACCAGTAACAATTTGAATATTATGTTCTCACTTTTAAGAAGTCGTAAACCTCATTTGCTTAAATTTGATTGCTTTTGTACGGTCAATAAATCTTGAATTTCATGTATTGCGTGGAATACGATATTAATAACATTTGGTTAACTTTATCAATAATTCATCTTAAATTTTTAACCAATTCTGAAACAAGATGAGATTGGCACACGTTCTCTATCTTTACTTTTTCCTCAACTCGCCTTCGTCTTTATCACTACATAGCTTTTCTATTTATCTTTTGTATTACTTTTCCCTATGACTGCATCTGGATAACTGAAAACACGTTAAAATCGTATTTCTCTGTTTACATCTGTCCAACATTAAAAATTTTCAACTGTATTTACTTCGAATTATCCAAAACATAGGTTCAAAAATTCGATTTATCCATGATTTTTTCCAAGTTCGAATTAATGAGAGAGCACTGTATTAAGCTACAGATTCTCCTAACAAGTTAAAGTGGTAAGAAATAGGGATTACATTCGAAAGTTCTGTATAATGTGTCTTGTAAAATCACAAGAGACCAGAATTCTTTATGGAAGCATGTTTTATTCTCTCAGTCGGTTATACATTTATGAGACTTACCTAAGATTCAATATGGCGGTCTTAAATTATCTTATAACCAAGCTTCTATCAAAAGAATGCTTAATGGTAGAAACGTACTTTCCCTCACATTTACACATTTTTCCTCTGGTATGCAAATTTACAATTTCAAGGTAGGGGTCCGCGGTGGCTCAGTGGTAGAGCGTTCACCTCTGGTGCTTGGGGTCCCGGGTTCGATCCCAGCCCCCGCCAAGTGAACTTTGTGGTGGACAAACACCGTGTGCGTGGGTTTTCTCGGGGTTCTCCCGTTTCCTCCCACTTTCTTCATTCCACCATTTCATTCATTACCCATCATCACCGTCTCCTTTAGCCTAATCGGCATAACCGCGGGACTTAAAAAACTCAATTTCAAGGTATTGGCGTTGATTAACACTAAAGGTTATATGCCTCACAGCGTACATTGATCTGCGAATGCCCCATAAAACGAGGTTTTTAGATTAGGGCATTTTGACTACGCCGGGTTTTTAGTACATTCGGAAGCGTTGGATTGCAAGAATATCGTCTTTACGTATGAATTTTTATTTGTAGCATTTTTATTGACCAATAAATCGTACAATTAATATTAATAAAGATTAAAAAAGCAGTTCTTATCTATAAATAACACATCTGAACCACATGAGCGGGTCTTCCGCTGTACTCTATTAATGGAGCATATTATGTAATTGGATTTTTGCATTCAAGTATTATTAAACAGTACTTTTTTCATACGTGTTTGCGACAACTCGTAGGTTATGATAAAAACTCAACTTACACAAAGAGCCATTAAGAAGCGTTTTCCAACCAGTGTGCCGCGGCACACTGGTGTGCCGTGAATGGACTGCTGGTGTGCTGCGAGGAATCGAAACAAAATTATTAATTTTATAACAATCAAATTGCAAAACGTAGGGAAAAATGTATATTTGTATTTCACATTATTATGAACCTCTACTATGAATCTACAATTTTAAGTTTCATACCGGGTTACTGTTCTGTACATTTCTAATGTTGAAAAAATATTTATCATTGTTATAACCATTATTGCTTCTTTATTGTTGCAGACTATTTTGTAACTTGAAAATTTAAAATATCATTCAATCCTTCGACAAATTACCTACATTTGTGTTTTAAAAGTAAAAGAGATTTGTTTGTTTGTTCGTTATTTAGTGATCTCCCTTCTTAGTAAAAGGTTGGATACAGTTTTTAAACAGAAAGCGTATTTTTAGAAACCTGAGTCCAATATTTCATTGCAATTGTTTTCTATTTTAAAATTAGAATGAAAAATAAGCATAATGATTTACCAAGGGGGAAGAACAGTGAAAGAGATTTCTTTCTGGGAGAGATCAATAATCACAGAAAAAATACCACTGTGTTTTATATTTACAAATAATAATATCTATAAGTGTGCCGCGAGAATCGAAGTAACTTCCGTAGTGTGCTGCAAGTTGAAAAAGATTGGGAAATGCTGCCTTAAGATCTATTTACATAAATCGGAACTGTCTGTACGTTGATGATAAATGTCATTCATTGATTAGATTACCCATACAAAAGTGAACTACACCAATAAGAATTTCACTTCTGTCTAAGATTCTTCTCAGCTCCAAAGTATTATCATGTTCTAGAATACGTCTAACGAAGTTCTAATCACAGTATTTGTTAGAAGTTCTAATCACAGTATTCTCTCTCTCTCTCTCTCTCTCTCTCTTTTTTTTTTTTTTTTTATAAAGACATACACCAATCGGTAGATCTGAAATGATATGAGTGAGTGTAAACGTTGAGCACCGTCTTCTAGAGCAGTGATTCTCATCTGATGTGTCGCGACACACTTGTGTGTTTCGCAGTTCCCTAAGGTGTGTTGCGAAATTTTAGAATTTAGAAATCATGAAGAATTTGGTAATAATTAGGTAAAATCGAGACAGATTGTACCAGACAACACCTCCAGCAGTAGCAATAATGCTCACTGCTAGATAAGAGTCATTATAAAAACTAATTGTTTTCACTATTATAATAGATATTATTATTATTATTATTATTATTATTATTATTATTATTATTATTATTATTATTATTATTATTATTTATAATAAGAATATCAAACAAGTGTGTGGTGATGTCCTGGACGTTTAGTAAAATGTGTCGTCAGTCGAAAAAGTTGAGAACCAGTGTTCTATAGAATCGAGGAGAAAAATAAAACATTTTGCAAATGTATAAAAATTCCTGTACGGTAATCACGCTACACATTAAGATGCAACTGATATTTTACTATATCCTCATGAAGCTTTTCATTATGACGGCAATACACAATTATAGTTAATGAGATGAGCCTACAATTATGATTAATTTTTGTTTAATTACAGTATTTTCCAAACATTATTGATCACATCAGTTTTAGTACGTAGCTATTGGGAAAAACTGATTTTAATGGCTTTTTTTTTTTTTTTTTTTTTGTTTTTATTTGACGGAATCGATTATTTCTGTGTATATGTATATGCTCATTAAGGTCTCTCTCTATCTGTAATGGACGCTGGAGCTGTTGCTAATTGCAGAGACGCTGGAAAACAAGGAAAATACAACCACCTTCTCGAAAATTTTGTTTTCGCTCCAGTTACTATTGAGACAAATGGGCTTGGGGTGCAAGAAGTCTTGAATTTATTAGGAAAGTAGGAAGACGTATTTCTTGCGTTTCCGGCAAAGTTCGCTTCACATCTTTTCTAATACAGCGAATAGCTGTTTCTACCCAACGTGGCAACGTCTCATCAGTCCTTGGCACTTTACCACCTGGAAAGGAACTGGATGAAGTGTTCGTACTCTAATAAGAATTTATATAAGTCATTCCGTGAATAATATTTTTTGTTTTATATCATTCCCAGGTAATATGAAATCCATTCTGGTGACTTCCTCTTACATAAGTAGCAGGGTTGGCTGGTTTAAACCAGCTATATATATATATATATATATATATATATATATATATATATAAACCTGTTTAAACCAAAAAAAAAAAAAAAAAAAAAAAAAAAGAACGAAAAATGCTTTAAATCTTGTGAACTTTATGGTGATGTTTCCATATATCAAACCATCCGCATTACGTTTATCTACTTTTCACCTTTTAATCAAGAGGGCCCGTGTTCAATTCTCGGTCGAACCACAACCCATCTTTCAAGTGTAAACCAAGTAGCGATTCGAGGTGTCCCTCTAAGCAAAAGTCTTCTCCGTGATAACCTTGGTATTTCATAAGGATGTTAAGCCTAAACATACGAAATGAAACCAAATTATATATTTCTACTTGAATGAATGCCTGTTGTTTTATAAAGAAGCCAAAGTTGCTTAAATATATTGATAGAAATTGGCAAAATGTATCAACTGTCTACGTAGCTTCCATCAGCAGCTTGGATTTGACTTTGTTTTAATTTTATTGAATGAAATCTACACATCAAATTTGTAATTTAATACCTCAGTTTTAGCGTAGTGATTATGATACGTTAACCTTAAAATTTTACATACAATACATTTAAAGTAATAACAGGATTTTCCCAATGGCTAAGGCGGGAGTTTCCCGATTTATATATAATTCTGTATAATGTTTTTACTTGTGTAACTGTTTATCTTTTTGTCCTTCTGAAACGACTCTTGACAATTATATTAACAAGTAGGCCTATGTAAAGATCAGTACAACGTATTTTTATCAGGAGTCCTTCGTGAGTGAGTCGGCAATCGCATTTGTGACCAATCAGTCCCGGTTTCCTGTCCAAATGGACAATTTCTCTTGAATGTAAGCCGAGAAGCTGTTTGCATTCCGCTTTAAGCTTATGTGACCCCTTCTAGCATAACCTTGTTGTTGCATAATAACACCAAGGCGAAACAAACTAATTTCTGTCCATATTTAATATAAATACATAGAGTAAATTATTAAAAAAAAAAAGGTTTAAACAAAAAAATGTTTTTTTTGTTGTTTTTTGTCAATAAAAAACATGGTTTTTGCCAACCCTGATAAATAGGAAAATGAATTATTTATTTGATATTTTAAACTTTTGTACAATTGTTTAAATTTTATATACAAGGTGTCTCAAAAGTCCCCTGACATAGGGTAACTGTTATTATCAGAGCTACAACAAAATGTAAGAGAGGAAACAGTCTCCAAGTATGACGCTTTCAATCCGTAGTGAAGGAATTTTTTAAATCGGGCGAGCCGCTTGGTCTGTACACTCTTTATGCGCCCAATGTAAAATGAAAATGAAAGTTGCCATTTATCTGGATCCACAACACAAGTGAATGAAGTTACTGCCAGTTATACTAACGTGTCGATGGCCAGTCCCCATTTCAAATACGCCTCCGTTCACCATACTGTTACAAAATTTGTCAACCTCCTGTCCCGTCCTTCTCTCCCCCAGCTCCAGATTAAGTGACAACGTTGCATTTCATTTAACATTGGGCGCATAACGAGTGTACAGCCCAAACGGCTAATCCGATTTAAAAAATTCCTTCACTTTAGATTGAAAGCACATATGTGGAGGCGGTTTCCCCTCTTACATTTTATTGTAACTCTGATAATAATAGAGTTATCCTATGTCAGGAAACTTTTGAGACACCCTGTATATTTCGATTTTTGATAATTATATGCATTCTCTAAATTAGTGCAATTCTGACGATAAAGGCAGTTGTCTTTTATTTTATAATTCAACTACACTCCTTAATTTCCCTTCTGTAAATTTGGAATTTGCAATGTACTGTTATAATTGTTTTTTTTTAATGATTAATCCTTTTCTTTTTTTTTTTTTTTAAAAAAAAAGATTATTTCTTTATGAAAAATAGACATTATTATGTAGCAGACTATATCTCATGTAATATTTTGTTTACTTTCTTTTTCACTAGATGAGTGTCCCGAGTTCTTGCCTGAATGCCGAAGTTATGATCTTCAAGATGCGGAAGGTCTCACGTATATCTTATCTCTGCTGCTATATTACTCCACACTTGATACACAGAACATTCCTCTTCACTTTCCGTTGTGTTCGAAACTTAGTAATGAGTTACAGATGACTATTAAGACGTTTCTTGAGACTTGTTTGTCTTACAATGGAAGTATCAGCAAAAGTGGCTTGAAAGATGCGATTGAATTTGCTATAGGTGAGTTATGGTATACATAAGTGCAGTAATATCGTTCTAATGTCTGTTGAAATTAATGTCTTTGAAGTGCTTGTATTTTATAGTAACGGGCACTGTTTAAGAAAAGTGTTCTAGATTTCAAATGTATTATGAAGAATAGTTAACTTAAGGATGCAATATAATGCATATTTTAATGTTGAAAAAAATCATAAACATCTGCTGGAATGTTTTCCTGCGTACTATGTGGGAGAATCTACTCACTTCTACTGTGCACTTTGCGCACATTCACTGCTACATGCAAGGCAACGTGTTTAGAATTCTTCCATATCTTATATAAACTACATGTGAAGCGACTCTTCTTAGTGTCATGGGTCCAAGATCGAAGCGCCTTACTTATCAAATATGTTCAACGAACTTAGAATCTTCGTTACTGAATTTTCAACCTCTCTCTCTCTCTCTTTAAATTTTGAGCATGTGTTTTTATAAAACAACATATCGTAGAATGTTTTAACAGAACTCTTAAACAAAACATGTTGAAAAAATTTAGTATTCAGGAAATTATAAATGGATAGATATATTACAAGAATTGTTTAATGAGTATAATAATAAAGTACATAGAACAATTGGTATAAGGCCTGTAGAAGTTAATAGAAAAATTAATTGTTTTTAAGTTCGTTCTGGCAATGCTCTTGGAGAATTCGCAACTGTTTATCTTTCGATAGTGTTCGGTAAATTCTAATTGTTCATAGTTAAAGTTTTCGTATCTTAAACAGAATTATGTATAATAAAGTAAATAAGTGATTACCGTATATCTTTTGCGTATTTTTATTTTTAGAATCCTAATCATTTCAATACCACATGTAATCCTGGCATCTTCATCAGAATAGATTTCACCTTTAAATATAAAATTAACTTGATATTTAAATGTTATTTATGTAGAATAAATAACACTTCATCACAGATATTCAACTAAAACCAACTTATTAAAGCCACAACAAAAAATTTTACTAACTTCAACACTCACTCAGAAAAATGCATTTGTAGACGAAACAAGAATCATAAAAGTATTTTCTCCAACGTAGATACAAAATCATCTCACCGTTATAATTCAGAGTAACCTATCCCAATAATTAATACATTTCATCACTAAAGGAAAATTGTTGAAGAAAATTCTCTGGAATAGTATGAAAAAATTTAATGTTTTAACCAGTTGTGTACTTAAAAATTATTTGTGGTGTTACTTAGCTTGGTAACATAATTTCAACTTGTATCTAATGAGCCTTGATCAAGGTTTAATTCCGGCTTTCTGGCCCTAATAAAGTAGGATTCATATGTGGAATTCTCAATTTGTGAACAGATTTTATGAATTAAATTATAATGGTGTGCTTAGAAATAGACATGTTTACATATTCCTCATACTGCGAGATCTTGGTCTTTGGAGTCTTTCATATGATCTTTAATCCTCTTTGACATTTCTTTTTGTCGTACCGATTTGTTTTTTTAGGAATAGCACATTACTGAATATGTACCAGAAAAATTAAGATTGTCCACATAGTAACCCGTAAAGTTACTTTTTGATTTCATCACTTTCGCAATTTGTATAAAAAATTATAATTTCATTAGGATTCTAATTATTCAGCTGCTTGCGGATGTTTAACCTTCGTCCCGTAGTAGAATTAATGGCGTAGTGTCAATTGGTCATACTTGATAAGCAAGGGGTTTCACTTTTGGATCCTCCTCTCCCTCCTCCTCAATAATAATTATTATTGATTATTATTATTATTATTATTATTATTATTATTATTATTTATTATTATTTTTATAGTATTTAATTTGGAATCGTAATCTTACTAGTATCCCTCAAGTTTTGGAGTCAGTCCAGATTTCTTTCTTGGCTTGGTTAAAATATAAATTTAAATTACACGATATGACTAATAGGGAGATTCTTGCTAAACTGGATTTACTAGCTCTTGAAGTTCGGCGAAATTTAAGGCAAATCAAATTTGTTCATGATATAATACACGCTAGAGTAAATTTAATTGAATATTTATATATCAAAGTTCCCCTGTATAATTCTAGGGTTTACCGTTCTATACTATGTAACAATCAATTGGTTGGTTCTCCACTATTTATTATTGTTGACAATATAAATAAAAAACCTCTTAAAATTGATTTTTTTGATTCGAATTTTACAATACTCAAAAAACAATATTTGGAATGTTTTATTTAATAAATATACAAAATTCACTATGGTTTGGTATATTGTCTATTGAATTTTCATTGTCTTTGCTTTACCTACACTGTTTATATTTGTTTATGTGTATTATTTTATAATCTCTTTGTAATTTATTTTTTATTATGTTCCATATATTTAATTTCTTAATAATATGTTTTGCTTGATTTAATAGTTATTGAATCGAGGTTATGTTGTAACTTTATTTTAGAATTTAGTATGTATCAAACTTATGTGTAAAATTTTTATTTATTTTCTTTTTTGTATTTTGTCTAGATGATTTGATGTATTTTTAATTTGTTTTGTTTTGTTTGTATTTCTCTCGTAATCTTTTATTGTATATTATTGTACATATGACCATTTTGCCCTCGGCTGTGATCTTTATCATCATATAAAAAAAATATTATTATTATTATTATTATTATTATTATTATTATTATTATTATTATTATTATTATTATTATTATTATTATTACAGTAGGAAGTCGAAAATCCGAACTAATTGGGACCGCAGGTAGTTCGGATTTTCAAATTGTTCGGATTTTCGAAAATGACCAAGAAATGCCATTTAGACAAATACCTAGGTATACTGTACGGTATGCTCTTTTATCGATACAATGGTTATACAGTACATACAGTAATTACAGTACCGCATGTAAGGCTACTTACATTTAATGTTTCTGAAGAACCTGCTCGTACACTAAATTACACTGTTCTTGTAACTCACACTTAAAACTTAACTTGCACACGCCTAAGGGAAAATAAAAATATGTATGACAAACAATTACATATGAATGAGCTTTTGTAAAAACACGGACTTCACACAACGCCGACAGACAACCCAATTGTTTGTTTATTGCTTGCGCTGAGACAAAATGTAAAAAAGCTTCTAGGGACGTTAGGATTATCGACGCCCTACTGTATTATTATTATTATTATTATTATTATTATTATATCTGCCTTTTGGCAGGTCCTGGGAGTAATGAGGTTTTTTCATTTTAGATTTAGGGCTGGAAATGTTTCTTCCACGTTTCTCGATCTTCAGCTTTCTCTTTGAATTTCCAATATTCTATTTTTCAAATCATTGATCAGTTGTGTTCTTCGTCCTGTTCCTCGCTTTCCTTCCATCTTCCTTTCTATGGCGGTATGAAGAAGACAATTTCTTCGCAAGATGTGTTCAATCCAGTTAGCCTTCCTACGAAAGATGGTGGCTAGAAGCGTCCTCTTTTTCTCCTATCCGTTTTAAAATATTTTCGTTTGTTGCTCTCTCAGTCCATTTTCCTCCAACACCACATTTCGAAGTTCTCTAAATATTTCTTCTTTAACTTCCGTAATGTCTAAATCTCTGAACCATACAGTCCAATGCTCCATATATAGTACTTGACTAACTTCATTCTAAGTCTAATATTGAGCATACTAGTTAAGAGTGATATTTCCCTGTTGAATGCTTCTTTGACTATGCTATTCTTGACTTGATTTCTTTGTAGTAAGCATCTCTCGTCAAAATACTTCCTCGATACTTGAATTTCTCGACCTCTTCAAGTTCTCTTGTTTTACTCTGACCCGTAAGGGCGCTTTTTCACGTAGTTCGTAGCAATGATGTCCAAATTGGAGCCGGCAAATATATTTTGCCGCTTGTGAATGAAAATGAAAAATATATTTTGTTCTTTTTCTCTTTTCCATGTGTAATAGGAAGAGTATAGCTGGCCATTATAATATACCTTAACTGAGACTATTTTAATTGTGAAAATATTTTCTTAAGGTTTTGGTTATTAAAGAACCATCCTCAAGGTAAGGTCGTTGGTACCACGTCGATGTTTAGGAAAGCTAAAGATTCATATAGTTACTTTCCAGTATTCGCGGCTCGAACCCTAATTAGCCTAGTCACATGAAACAAGAAGCAGAATATAGAAAATGGAAAAAAGATGTAGAGAATATATGACTGATGCACATTCAGCAAACTGTTTCCTCTAGAAGGAGGAGGGTGGGGAGGAAAATTGAAAAAGGAGCCCTCAAGCATAGTTTTATTTTATCCTGTTTCGCAGTGCGTTATAAATTGGTAAACAGGTTTACATAGATATGGAGGCAAGTCTAAGCACCTTACATTTCATGTAGCAGCGAATCTTTGTAAGTTGCGCAGTAGAAAGAGTAGGTGCTCTGAAACAGTACTAAAAAATGCTATTTCATTAGATGCGTGGAAGTAAGGGAAAAAATATTAATGAAGAAATTGATACCAATGTGAAATTGATAACAATGTGAAATGTTTCTTTTTATGTTAATGTTTGTTCCACATGCATATGTTGTACGATGGTTATTCAGAAAGTAACTCACGTTTTGGAATAAAAAGAAGGCAAGTGATTTTGAAGCGACTCTCGTACACTATGTTTCGTCATAGTCGCCGTACAAGTTTAGACACTTAACATTAGCAATGAACAAACTTACAAAGTCCGTTATTTAAATAATAATAATAAAAAGTTGCCGCCCTCACGCCAGCGTGAAGGTTTCCGTCATCATCAAAGTGCTGCAAGGTCTTCCTGTGGGCAAACAAGTGGTAGTCATTTTAAGGGAGATCCAGACTATGTGGTAGATTGTCGAAACCTCCCAGTGAAAGGCTTATAAGAGTTCTTGAGTCCGCTTGACTTAGCGCGGACAAGCGTTGCCATGAAACAGTAGAACTTTTGCACTCAGTTTTACACAGTTTTCCTTGGCTGTTGTTTCTAATTGCTCTACGCAACTTCTGTAATGTTTCACAATATTATTTAGCGGTAATTGTTGCACCACATCTAAAAGGCCGTCCTGCAATACACCTTCCCTATCCCAAAACACAGTAGTTCTAAGTTTTCTTACAGACATAGTTTGCAAGCATTTTCTTTCTTTTTAGTGAACTAGTGTGTCCTCACTCCAAACACAATTAACTTGCTTAATCCAAGTCACGTTTTTACTAACGATACGATAAATAAAGGAATTCTTTTCTTTGTTATAGACCTCAAGGAATTTCAAGGCGGCTGCCATTCACTTAGTTTTGTGTTCCTCTGTCAGAATTTTCGGATCTCATCTTGGACAAATTTAGGGTGCCTAAATTTTGGGTCACAACTTCATACAATAATCTCCGTGAAATTTACGAAAACTCAAACGAGGGCTCAGTTGTCGTAAAACGGCGATTTTCACGTATCTTGAGCTCCTTCGTGGCTAAGCGGTTAGCGTACGCGCCTTTGGCGTGGGAGACCCGGGTTCGATTCCCGGCGGGAGCTCATGTGGTTCGGATCCCACGTTAATCAGTAGGTCCACGTCTCATATAGCCTCGCTGCTGAACGGGACGTAAAACTCAAAGTCAACTCATTCACGTATCTTGTCATTGATTTTTGCGATCAGTTCCTCTGTCACAATGCCTGGTCGCCCACTTCTGTCTTCATGGTTAAGGTTTGTGCGGCCATTTCTAATCATGAGACATCAACGCCTTACTCCACTTTTACTTATCACATCTTTACCGTAAATTTCGCACAGTTGTCGATGAATGTCAATTTAGTGTTTTTCGCCAATAAAGGTCGTATGACCGACTTCACTTCACAACTGGCGGGATTTTCAATCTTAGCACCCGTGCTAACAATAAATTATAAACAGAGTATAAGCAACAAGAACTTCATACATCCACGGCTGGATGCACACTGATGGATGAAAGTCCCTGCACAAAATGGCGGCGATCGCCCTGCCCTTAAAGCAGCCCGCCAAAATGGGAGTGACTTTCTGGATACTTCTCATCGTTCAAATTGTAGCAATTAGTGTTGCCAGAGACGTGAATTATTTAATATTAATAATCTGTTTAATTAAGTGTTGTTTTATTGAAATTTCCTTAGTCTGTATTATTTAGTTACTTATTTCTTGTGATGAAATAGCGACTTCAAAGGTTTTCTTTATTTGTTAGTTTGTATCGTGTATAATTTTGATATCTTTTGTGTTGTGTTTGTTTTCCAAGTGTACAAAAGGACTTGAAACAATTATGCAATATATATATATATATTTAATATATATATTTTGGATACTTTTTTTTTTTTAATATTGTAGTTTGTGCTAGTCGGATATTTTTTTATTGTGTTTATGCTAGTAACGGTTGTAATATGGGGAAATATTGGTTACAATATAAAATAAATCGAAAACAAAACTGAGAAAATTGATCTACAGCCAGTGGTAAAGTACCTCTGGTCCAAAGAATTTAAACACCTCAGGAGCTGAATGATGAAATTGTTGTACAAACATTAGGTGAGAATGCTCCTGCATACTCCATACTCCAATGTTAAGAAATGCCGCGATGTGTTTTCCTGCAGAAGGCAGTCTGGTAATGTCATCGTGTCATCGTGAGAAACATCCAGCATGTGTAAAAACTAATCATTGACCAACTGTCTACAATTACGGCGCTGCCTGACATCATTGACAAACTACGTGGCTACTTAATACCATTTTAACTGAACGTAGCAGAAGAAAACATTCTTTTTACAGGTATTCAGCTGTTACAAAAGAGGCAGCTCAAGTGCCTAGGAAATGATGTTAAAAAAAAAAAAAAAAAAAAAAAAAAAAAAAAAAAAAAAAAAAAAAATGGTAATGAAAACGTTGACGCGCACGAGATTTGTAAGTACAATGAAACCTGTCTTTAGCGGAATCGAGCGGGACTTGCAAAAATTTCCGTTAAAGTCAGGATTCCGCTTAGCGGAGGTAGACTTTTTTTTTTTTTTAAATGCTTATGAAGGAGCATACTGAGAAAATATATTGCTGTACGTACATTGTTCGATTACAGTACTTCTTTCTTCTACGAATAAATACACAAAAAATTAAAATGAATACAAAATATACTATGCACGTTTTCTTTATTTTTCGAATAGCCAAGCAGGGTTTTCTGTGTACATTGCTGCTTGGCTGCTTGACTTTCCACATACACTTTAGCCTAAGAAATTATACTAAGTGAATCAGAATCATTTTTCCGTAAGGCAAATTTTTGCAGTTATTTTAAACTTCTGAGATCTTGATATGTATTTATTCTACACTCTTCTTCGAACTCGGTATCGTATTTCTCTTCTTCCTCTATCTCGTTTTCTTCTTTCCGACATTCCGTATGATTCTTGATTAAGTTGCGGGGATTAAGGACAATTTGTGGGGGTGAATATGAGTCGTGTTTGGGGAAGGTCAACACTGTCCAGAAATATTTAACAAAAGAACGAACATTTTATCGCAGACAGTGTAATGTATATGTCTCACAAAATGTCTAAACATCTTATAAACGCTGTAGTCCGGAACTCAGAATTTTCCGTTAAATGTTTATTTTTCTTTCCGTTGTCCGCGTAACACAGTTTCCGCTTAATGAAGGGACTTTTTACACGTGTTGTTCTCCAAAATTCATGGGACCGTGAAATATTTCCGTTTAAGACAGTTTTCCGTTTAATAAAGGGTCCGTTGAAGACAGGTTTTACTGTATATTGGGACCTTCATTTTTTAAACACTTATCGTAAATAAAGAACTATTCATTAATATTTCCCGTGAAATAAAGGAGTTTTATTTACCCAAACTTCTTTCTATATTTAGTTTGTCTTTGTGCCCGTCCGTGCGGAGACAAAATATCTCAAAGACTACCTAATGAGGGACCATCATCAGTTTCAACCACGATGTAGAGAATGAAAAGTTAGGAATCGAGGCCGGTGATAGAGGTGATACCAAAACCAAAAATGGTAAATATCAACCATTTACGGTTTTAACGTTGATCACTATAGAACAAAAACGGAAACAGATAGCTAGAAGCGGTTTCCTGCAATCGATTGAGTGTTCCAAGAACACGTTCCATCTCCATTTTTAATTCTCTACTAAAACCGGAACTGATAGAAAAATCTCCTACAATTTCCAGTTTCAATATTGATCTATATACAGGGTCTTTCAAAACGACACCGACAGCGTTTGGGAGGTGATTCCTGACACCAAGATAAGACAAAAAGTATAGACCAACCTGGGTGCAGAAATCAGTCATTTCGGAGTTAAAACCCGCCGAATACATGAAAAAATGAACCATGCCCTAGTGAAATATTAGTTTTTGAACTAGTATGGGCCCTATCCAGATTTCAGTGTTTCAGAATCCTGCAGTACTTCCGCTACAATTTTTATAGATTTAGTTCATGAGTACTTCAACTACCTCTACAATGTGAGTACTTCAAAGTTGCTCTATAAAAACTCCCTCTATAAAAATTGTTACGTGAGTACTGCAGGATTCTGAAACATGTATTTTTGGATAGCGCACATGTTAGTTCGTAAGTGAAGTCTTGATCTGACTACGGTAGGTCCTATAGTTTAGAACTAATACTATGGGACCTTTAAAATTAATTTTTACATGTTTTCGGCAGCCTGTAACTCCGAAATGACAGATTTCTACACCCATGTTGGTCTATACTTTTTGTCTTATCTTGGTGTCGGGAATCACCGCCCAAATGTTGTCGGTGTTGTTTTGAAACATCCTGTAGAGGAAAAACGATGATTGATACCGAAAAGTAGTTTTCTGCTAACAGTTAAGTATCCTCAGAATATATTCCATTTCCACTTAATGTCTCGACTGAAACGCGAATGTGGCAGAAATAAACGCCTTTCGGTTTTAATGTTAATCCCTATATTGTAAAAAACGGTAATAGATAGCGAGAAATGTTTTTTTGCAATCAAATAAGCATCTCAAGAATATATTCAATTTCCATCTATCTACTAAAACCAAAAGCAGTAGAAATCTACTACTACTTCTGGTTTCAATATTAATTGAAAAAATATCACGCCATACAAATCGAACTCTTTCATATAGTGTACACGTGACACTACTACTTGGTTTTTGTTACATAGATTCCTTTTGAGAAAAATTGAGAAAGTAATGTTTTCAAAGTATTGAAATCCTCGGGAATAAACAACAGAATATGACACTACTCTTCTTATTTTTAAATGTTTCTTCGAGGTCAAGTAGCTAATCCCGGGCTTGATTCACCGCCGGGGGTACTTGCCTCGGAAATTAATTCGAATAGTAGCTCAGATAACGTAGGTGCTGAAAAGGGGCGTTAACTCCAGTCAATTAAACCCCATACTTTTTACAAAGGATAATTCTAGTATAGGATGGGAGTAGTGAGGGGAAAAAAAAGCATTTCACAGAAACTTTAAAGAATTAGCATGTACGTGCGTAATTACTTAGAAATTTAATGTGATGCATATTAACTAAAACTAATTTAGAGTTACCAAAATCACCTAGAAGTTAAATTTGACTCTAAGTGTTTCAGAAATGTGATATTGCTTTCTTCAACACGGACCCCTTAGAAATTCATGTTGCTAAATAACTAAAATTACATGGAAGGTGTGATCAAAATGTATGGTGAAATGTAGTTTCACAGTGCCATCTATCGATGTCGTATCCATTTCAACTAGTAAGCCCTGTAACAGAACCTTTGGTCAGTGTCAGTGTCGAGTTTGAACGAGTTGTGATATGTTAGTTGGCTTCCAGAGCCAGAAGAGTGAGTACGTGTTAAGAGTGTCTGTCGCACGCCAATATTAAGTTTTGTTCTAAGCTGCAAAAAAGTGCCAAAGAAGCTCACAAAATGTCAAAAGCAGTGTATGGCGATGAAGCTGTGGTATTGAAGACTGTTTACAAATGGTATGAGCGATTCAAAAGCGGCAAGGAGTCTGTTGAAAACGAGCAACGACTGAGACGTCGTTCGACGTCAAAAACAGATGAATACGTACAAAAAGTGGCACAAATAATTTGTTCAAACAGGCGAATGACCATGAATTCGAGAGCTTTCCGAAGAACTAAACATCTTATATGGATCCGTGAAAAGCATTTTAACATCCGATTAAATGGGCAAATGGCTTCCTTCGTTACCACAAAAAATGCACCGTGCCACACCGTGCTTTTCATAGCGCGAGTTTTTGACCAAACAAATATCCTGTTTGTCCATCTCCGGATATAGCACCATGCGACTTCTGACTCTTCCTAAAAATCAAAATTGTGCTAAAAAGAAAAAAGTTTTAACACCATTCCTGACATTGAGAGAGCCACCACAGAGCAACTGAACGTCCTTCCAAAAGAAGCCTTCCAGAAATGCTTCCAGTCATGGATTCAACGTTCGGATACGTGCATTACTTAGTCAAGGATAGTACTTTGAAGGAGATTAAATCAAATTCCATGTAAGCTTATTACTTTGTTTCAAATAAAATTATCCAACGTATTTTTTGGTCAAACCTTGTATTTGTTGTAAAAATAAGATTACATTTCCCGAAGAATTGTATATTTAATAAAAAATTCTCGTGTAACTGTGCCGACCAACTATATCTGTAATTGAACCTCTTTTCTGTGAAATTAGCAGATCATAATTAACGATACACTGATTTTACTTTTTACGTGTTTAATCTTCTTACCATTTTCACTCTACCGGTATCGAACTTAAGCTAAGAAAATCGACGTGTTCTTTATAAATAATATCAATGAATGATGTGTAAAATTGTGTGAACTAATAGGATTTTGCCAGAAAGAGAGGGTTGGAAAGCAGCAACTTACGTTTTTATTCTTTAGTTAATATTTACTTTGGTAGACAAATTAATAGCATGTAAAGAACAACATTTCCTTTTATTACGAAGTATATAAGGACATAAACCTATTAATTTCTTCCATTCGTAGTTCTCAATGCAATAAGTGTTAATTAGTTTTTTTAAAAGGATTTCAAAGTATTTTATATGTTTCCAGGTTCTCCTGATTCTGGTGACGTTAAACCTCTTTGTTCTACACCTGAGGTGTATTCTACTACACCGCTGAAGCCAAAATCTCCGCTTAAGGCATATTTTCAGGTATGATTAAGTCTAATGGCCTTTCGTGGTTAAAACTAGTTTTTCATGGATAGAAAGTACTTTAAGAATGCATAACAGAATGTTTCCGTGCGCAAATTTGAAGGGACAACTATTAGGTTCTTAAAGCTTCTTATATTACCAAACTTTCAATGTATGCTATTCATAAGTATCAGAAATCTTACAGAAGGGCCATGTCCGTCTGTCAACATATGTCAAATCATAAATAGTCAGGTCGACAAGGAGTTTTCTGGAATCGCTTCAGCCCTCAATAATAGGTTCCATCTCATCCGGTAACTCTCTATCCATCAGAAGTGGTTGAAATGAACTATTTTCGGTTTCAACGTTGATCGCCATAGAACAGAAACGATGAGAGATAATGATTAGCATTTTTTTGAAATCGGTTTAGCATCTCAAGAAAAGCTACCATCTTCATTCACATCTCTTTACTAAAGTCGGAAGTGGTAGAAATATGTTAAGTTACTACTTTCGGTTTCAATATTAAACTCTATAGAAGAAAAACGGAAGAGACATCGACAGATTTTTTTTAATTGATTCAGCGTCCAAAGAATAGGTTCCATTATTTTCGTTAACCCTTTATTGAAACCAAAAGTGGTAAAACAATTAATCATTTCCGGTTTTAACACTCAGTGCTATATATAATATATATATATATATATATATATATATATATATATATATATATATATATATATATATAATAAAAATAAAAAAAAAATATAGAATAGATAGCTATAAGGAGTTTTTTTTATATGGATTTAGTCCACATAATTAAGTTTCGTCTCACTTTATTCCTCTCTTGCAACTGGAAGTGGTAGATATGAACTACTACTTCCGGTTTTAATATTAATCTTCTTCAGCATCTGCGGGACAGGTTCTGTGTTTGATTTTACCCCTCTAATGCCGAGAAGTTACAGAAATTCTGTTTGCATTACTTCTTATGAACTTCCAGTTTTAGTATTAAATGTGCTTAGTTTGTGTACTAGTCCAGGGCTCAAAAAATTTTCTTCTGACTAGGCGCCAATTCTGAAAACTTTGCGCCATAATAATAAAAACGCAATTTAATGCATTAATTTATATGTTTTAGCCTTAAATTATACTTTACTGGTATAAAAAGTACAAGATTGCGTTAGTATTCCAGCCTATCCCTCGAAGATACCGGTAATAAAAGGAAATATAAGTGAAATTTTACAAAGTAGCATTGTATTTTATGTTCATGTACATGTACATACGTCTCTTGTAGTTTGAACACTGAAGTACCAATTTCCACTGTTTTAGATGGATCAAAATTCTCTAATGATAGGCCATTCATGTTAACATGAAACTATGAAGCTGTCTGACCTTAAATAGCCTTAAATTACATTGCTCTGACCATTGACGACCTTAAATTGCTCTAACTAAACTCTCTCTGAAGAAACGTTTTCGCAGATGATACTGATAGAATTCGAAACAACATATTTAAAATGTAAAGTGTGTATTTGATACAATTTTTCTCTAAAGGTCACGTAACTTGATTCCTTTGCCAAGCACCATTCGTGTAAACTGCCTGGTTTTATTTTTCCAAAGTCCGTGGTAGAATTTACTACGCGCCAGACTTGTTTGCAGTCGCGATGGCGATCTGGTGTTCGGGATTTTTCAAGCCTTGGTTTAGTCGATACGTTTTGGACAAATTTCGATGCCCATCGTCATGATGGAAAGTAAATAGATGTAAAACAACACAAGTTAAAAACTGTGTAATAAGTTTGAAACTGTTCAGAATCAATTGAAAAAAGAATAAGTGCTTACTACTCGTAGAATCAGTGAAAGTATATAAGATTTCAAGACGTGACCCGTTCCTAGGTAACATTAGAAGAAGAAGAAAAAACAAGAAGAGAAGTAAAACTATATGTGAAATTGCATTATTTAAATCCCGCGCGTATTATAGTCTTAAAAAAGGAGTTACAGGATGCTGAAAAGAATTTCTGTGCCTGTAATGGTCACTGGGGCTAAGTACTCCAAAAATAGAAACATGTAACTGGCGACTACTCTCATATTTGGTGAGTGATAATAGAGGAAATATCGGAGAAGTGTGTCTGTATTAAATTCTACTTTAAAGTGGAAAACTTCGGTATTGGACACGAGAATGCAGTCATCGCAGTAAATGGTGCCAGGCTTAACACGACCGAAAAATGCAAGACAAAATCTTTCTAATGTGAAACTGTTGATTTTTCTTTCTTTCTACACCAGTATTGTGCACCATGAATACCCATGTGAAACTTAATTTTTCTTACTTCGATACCAGTACTGTGCACCATGAATACATCCCAAATTTACCAGTTCTATTACAAACTGTAGTCAAACTTTTGCGGGAAAGGTTGCGACATAAGATATCGATACTTCGGCGTGCCAAGAAATGAATCTTGCATTACGATAACGCTCCTGATCACCGCACTGTTGAGGATTGATCATACTATTGTTTTGGAGTTGTTACACATGACTGGTAGTTAAGATAATTAGTTTGTGATTAGCTTGTTCTGTAGTTGAAATAGATTCAATATGGAATATGGAGTAGGTATAAAGTTGTGTATATGACTATGACATAATAAATGTAATTTGATTTAATATCTGTTGAAATAGGTTATGGAAGGTATGACAAGAATTGAGTAAACTATTGAAAAAAAAGGAAGTTGGAAGGAATGCATTGTTTTTATGATTAAATTCTAGCAACTGAGTATTTATAGTTTCAAATAATACTCCCTTGATTTGTATATATATTGTGATTGGAAGTATTTTGGCATTCATACCTGCAAAATATATACATAGCTATACATCATTTTAAAAATATAACACGTACCTTCTCAGTTTTCGAATGTTTGGCTAAATTCCAAATTTCCGTGCTGTCTCAACCTCCTATTCTCCAGATCTAGCCCGTTCCGACTTCCACCTGTTTCAGAAGTGGAAAGTGAAACTCAAAGGGAAGAAGATTAGACATTCAAGACGGTAGACGACATTATGCAAATGCGAATAGAATTCTTAAGATTTCAAGAAGGGGTATTGCGAGGAATGCTTCTAAAAGTAGGAAAATCATTATACTTACAGGGTGTCTATCGGTCACGAAAGTCACGAATGTCGCAAAAAAGTCACGAAATCAGAAAATGGTCATGAAAGTCACGAAAAAGTCACGAAATTTAGCTTTTGGGTCACGATTTTTTTTTAACTGTTCAAATGTAAGTACAAGTTCGAAAATTTTGTTCTATAAAACGTCAAAGTTCACCACCAAAAATGTCTATGGTCGGCTTTAGACGCTACCAAATCGCAAGCAAAGTACGTTTTAATCGCATGGATGAAAATTCGGCCTAATTCGCACCCAAATTCGCTCTTGAACATATTAGGAAATTTCATGATTTGGTAAAGAAAAGGTCACGAAAAAGTTACAAAATTTCATTTTGGAATTTTAGTAGACACTCTGTTACTAGCTGTGTTAGGACAGTAGGGAACTCGAAGGGGATCCAGATATTTTCTAAATATTGTCATTCTTATATTGCAAGTTCAATCTTAAAATTTTTCCACTACACCCTGTATATAACACCGGGTGTATCAAAAATCTGAGGCCATAGGCCGGCTCTGTTCTGAGTAAAGTTACTAAAAAGTGTATATAGAGAAAACCTGTTGTAAATAGATGTTTTCGTCTAAAATGATGGAATTTTTCCAATTGGACTAGGCGTTTGGGCTTGGTACTAATAATGGGCTTTGTTACGAGACATGATATGCCTCGTGTAGTGAGCCGTGTATATATATTATTTCATACAACCAATAGAGCCAATTAGGTTATTTTTCGACATAGTCACTATATCGATTGAGGCACTTGTCGCATCGCGGGATGAGTTGTCTCCCCCCCCCCCCTTCCCTTCCTGATAAAAAATCCTGTCCTTGCGTGTTCAGCCACGTTGTCAGGAAGTATTTCGTGAACAACCTTTCCGGTACTGCAGAATATCTTGCACAATGTGACGAACGCCCCAATTCTGCCATCAGATGCCGTAACGTGATTCTCCTCTTGTCCTAATCAGCTCCTCCACGCGAACTGTGTTCAGATCTGTTTAATGCTGTGCTGGGTCGGCCACTACGTCCTCGTACGTGACGTTGTCTACCAGCTGCGAACTTTCGACACCATTCTGCGACATGCTGACGAGACATTACAGTCTCTTCATAAACCTCTGCCAGCTGCCGGTGAATTTCAGTCCTCTTTCCTGTTTCGCTCACGGAAATCGAAAATCGAATAACTGAGCGGACTTCTTCGAGAGACCAGTTTTCCAAACGAATCGCCATTTGTGTTTACCTACAACTAGCACTATAGGTGGCGGGTGGCTGAAACTGCAATGTTGCCAGCTCCATGTATTAAAATTACCGCACACCCTTCATTCCTCTATAACAGACGAAACTCCAGAAATATCGGCATTGTAACCTTAGTTCCTGATCCATTCTCGTAAATGGGAAAACAGCGTTCCTACTTCATCAGGGTGTTTGAACGCCTGGGGCACGCTTTCGGGCACGCAAAAATGACAAAAGCAACTTGCATATTTTTATGTGAGGGAATTTAGAACACCTAGAATCTGTTTTCCAACAATGCTGTATTGTTAGTATGGCGAGAGCTCAAGAGAAGATCCTACTGAAATGGTATTTTTTTTTTCCCCTCGTTTAACATAGGGCATCTTACCAGTGTGGAACCCAAACGGTTTGTGCGATTTAAAAATACAATTGGAAACCACTTGTTTCCAACAACTTTCCTCTGTCTATATGTACTCATAATGGAGTTGGCCTACTGCCCTAGACTTTCGGTAAACACACTATAGTGTATTTGTGTATCCATTGGTCCATTAAAAAAAAAAGTTCTTGGAAATAGCAAAGTTGTTACAACAAAAGTGAGTACCATGGTATACAAATTATACAAGTTACCTTGAGCGAAAGAGTTTGTATGGCTAGATACATTATTTTAATATATTTATGAGCGCAATTCACAGCTGATAAAGTATTACTATCGTAAGGTATTCATATATATTTCTCTCTTTTTCTTCTGCTTAGTCTCCGATGCCCCATCAACAGAAGCTCATAGAAGATCAAGCGCGGGAACTGAAGCGATTGAGGAAGGAATTGGAAGCTGAACAGGTGGAGAAAATTGAGCTACAAGATGAAATCAGTGCTAATAAAACTCTGATTAACGAACTAAGTAAGTATATTGGAGAACTTACAATATTAACTTCAGTATTAACATATAATGCGGTGTTTAAGTTACAAATTCATCATGTGTGGTTCGTTCCAGTGAAGTTTGGGCTGGCTTGGTAACACTGTTAATATTCCGTTATTGTGGAAAGTACTGACTCCATTATGCTGGAGTAGTTAGTACGGTTTGTCCGGTGTCCTTTGTGTATGCAGTGAGAAAAAGTAAAATGAAATTTCCGATAGTTGGGCTAAAGTAGACAGATGATAAATAATTGGTGGAATGAAATATTGAAGGAAACGGGATAACATCGAGAAAACCCACAGACACGATTTTGTGCTTCACAAATCCATCTTGCCGGAAACGAACCAAGGATCTCTCGCACCAGAGATGAGCGTGCACCCCAATAATGATGCAATCTTTTTTCTAGTGTCATTTTGTTCCTCAACACAGATCTTAACCCGTACCATATCAACCTAATTTGAATTAGTTTTACCCATTTCCTTGAGATCCAACTTTATATTATTCTTCCAACTCTTTGTAATGGACTTTCCAACTGACAGTCAATGTATATCGTACTATGTTGCCTGCCCAAATAAAACAGACTTTTGTCGCTTTCTGTAATAGTTTGTTGACTGGAATATAGAAAGGAAAGAGTGCTGTATAGTTAACATATCTTTCTACACATATTCAGCTTGCCAGTTGAAACCAGTAAATCACCAGTTCACGAGATGATAGATTCCCTGAGGGGAAAACGTCCGTGGTTGGTGCGGAACCCTGCTTTTACGTCCCGGAACCCCATCATCGATTTCTTTGTTTTCTTCTTTCTTCAGTGGCATATAGACATGAATGTCTGAGAGCAAGTTGGAGCGGTACAATGGCTGATTTGAGACCTCCCAGAGAAAGCTCCGCAGCGCATCTTGATACATTCTTGTAAAGTTTGTACACTTCCCTTATGTACAGTTGCTGTCCAGTGCTGCCGCACTGTAGATGGCATAGATTGTCTCCAGTCTCAGTGTGAGGTTTATTTTTGATCGGTCACAAGACAGTAGATGGCTGATTTGAGACCTCCCAGAGAAAGCTCCGCAGCGCATCTTGATACATTCTTGTAAAGTTTGTACACTTCCCTTATGTACAGTTGCTGTCCAGTGCTGCCGCACTGTAGATGGCATAGATTGTCTCCAGTCTCAGTGTGAGGTTTATTTTTGATCGGTCACAAGACAGTAGATGAAGTTGGCAGTTTCCTGTGTGCTGTTTTCGAGACTTTTGTGCTATTTGTGTATGTGTTAAGGTCGTGGACTTTCTTTCAATCTTCTTCCTGTCTGTAAAATTGAACAGTAGAGTCTAACACTAATAAAAAGGAAAGGAAAATATGTTCTTGACTTTATAATCTTGAAAGTTTAACTATAAAAGAGGACCGTGGTGACATTCGTGGAACTTATGTACATTTTGTTTATTATATGCTTTGGAACTTATGTAACATTTTATTTATTTATTTTTTACTCGTAAAAGAAATTTTCAGGCAGGGAACGTCGAAGAGCACATTGATGATTAGTTGTGCTGTGGGAGGATTAGAAGTTCGCATTATTTGGGCGGTTTTGTGACTATGAGGGAAGAGGAGTGACCTTTGAGCTTCTGAAACTGTACGTGAGGAAATAGTCCTCATTATAGACACAACCCGATTGAATGTTGTTCTCAGTGACAGACACTAAACATTATTCGGCGTAAGCTCTAAACTCCGATAAACAAAATATTCGTATCCTTCCGCTTATCACAAATACGATTGGCTAGTGATGTATCACTCCCACTCCTCACGGGGAGGAGCAAATTATACACGTGCATTTTGACAATACTGTCTTGTGTTATCCAGATACTTACAGCAGCAGCAGAAAAGAAAGAAAAGAAACTCGAAAGATTAAAAAAAAAAAAAAAAAAAAAAAAATGAAATTCGCTCGTAAATAATTGTTGCTTAGTGAGTAAAGGTTTGCCTTGTTGGTGTTTCACCACAACACTCGCGGAACCGAGATTCATGCCAGTCATCTTTCAGACTTTAAAAGTAGAACACGCGTCCACAGTTGAGTTGGCGCCAGAATTACTGCGCATGCTTAGTGTTTATTTCTATTGTTTCATTAGCCACACTCGATTGCAGTATTATTAGATAATCCGTATTATATTTTTGTCATTTATAATAATATAGCAGTTTTATATGAAGCTTCATAGTAAAAGCAATAATGCAATCACATGAACTATTTTGCGGAGGAGTACAAGCGTCGGTAGGACGACAGCAAATCAGCGAGATTTAGTTTCACGTGGCTTTGTTTATCGCAGTTTAGAGCTTACGCCGAATAATGTGTAATTCGCATACACATTCTTCGTATAACAGGGTGTCTATCGGACACGAAAGTCACGAAATGAGAAAATGGTCATGAACGACAAGAAAAGGTCAGAAAATTTAACTTTTGGGCCACGAATTTTTTTTAACTGTACAAATATAAGTACAGACTGGAAATGTTTGTTCCATAAAAGGTCAAAATTCACCACCAAAAATGTCTATGATCAGCTTTAGATGCTACCAAATAGCAAGCAAAGCTTGCTTCTATCACATACATGAAAATACGGTCTAATTCACACCCAAATTCTCTCTTGAGAATGTTACGAAATGTCATGGTTTGGTAAAGAAAAGGTCACGAAAAAGTCACGAAACTTCATTTTGGAATTTTAGTAGACACCCTGTTAATGATAAATTTCTGCCCTGTTTACACTTTCTGCCATCACAAATTGAATAACTGTTCCATGTGGTGCCGGACTGGCCACATTGGCTACTTGGCGATCGCCAGGGGACCCCGCAGGATTCACGAGGTGCAGGACCTGTAGGCCTTGGTCGAATTTTCACGATCACAGATACTTTCTTGAGTCTTCCTACCAAAAAGGTTGCGGAAGTGTAACTTGTCTTTCCGAAAGAAGTCTTCTCTGCCTCCCCCCTCCCCTAGTAATTTTATTGCGATTTGTTTTTGTACTACATATTTATTTAATACAGAAAATATGATTTTGTCACCTACCGTGTTTTGCAAGTGACGTGTTTTTATATATATATAGGGGGCCTTTAAGGACCCTCGCCAAGGTCCCTTAACTTGGCCAGTTCGACACTGACTCCATGGCTCACACCGACGTTGAAAATCAAGGAAATTAAAATGAGACAGGGAAACTTGCTTTATTTCGCAGAAGAGTCCGGAATATATATATATTGCAATAAGCATTATAATGAATATGGAATAAGCAACGCTAAGTTGGGTTTTTTCATTTAAGATTGGTGTAAAGGGACAAGTTTTGCCAATAGATGTCACTACAGTCTTCGTATCTCTCTCATGTATTTTTTACCTTTCACGAAAATTGACAATTTCTCTTACAAATTTTAACGTACAGACTTCAAATTTTTAGAGAAGGAACTTCATAACCTATCGAAGGCAACAATCTGTGCCGATTTCTTATTTAGAATTTTCTTCATTGTTGAAACAGTTATATTGTTAAAGGTTTGGATATCCCTTCAAACAAACAAGCCATTTTAACAATGAAGAAAATTCTAAATAAAAAATCGGCACGGATTGTTGCCTTCGATAGGTTATGAAGTTCCTTCTCTAAAAAATTGAAGTCTCTAGGTTGAAATTTGTAAGAGAAATCGTGAATTTTCGTGAAAGGTAAAAAATACATGAGAGAGAGACGAAGACTGTAGTGACATCTATCGGCAAAACTTTTCCCTTTAAACTAACCTTAATATTACTGTCATTATCACTTCATGTTCACAATTTCAGTACAAATAAGTGATTCAGTTTATTTCTAGCTAATTGTTGCTAACGTTTTGGTTATCATGAAGATAGATTTTCTATTACTTATTGGATAAAAAAACAAAAACAAACAAACAAAAAAAGAAAAAAAACTTACTGGTTAGGTTTGTTGGTCGTAGATATTCAAAGAGATAGGCCAAAGTATGATATATTTACTTGTTAATGTTTATCTGTACTCACAATGCCGAGATATTAAAAAATGGATTATTATCCAATTAAAAAGAATATATTATTTTCTAAACTTAGCCATAAATAACAGTATTCGTAGCAGGACCGGCGCTACCATATGTGCATTTACACGGGGCGCCAAGTTTCGAGGGGCGGCAAAATTGTCATAATTATATTATTTAAAATAAATATTTCTTGTCGGAAACAAACTTGATGATAATGGTAGTTAAATTTACTAAGCTGACCTTCTGTTTAAATACTACATCCATTATGTTTAGGTCGCATTAGTTTAAGGTCACATGGACAGTGCCAAAGCAAATGATCAAACAAATCCCAGCATGAATGACTTGATTGTTAAATACAAGAACTCAATTCTCGAACAGTAGCGAACACCTATTCTATTTAGTTAGTCATCACAGTTTTGATATGAAAACTAGTCTTGTCTTTGTCATAACAAGCTCCTTATCCTTGAAGGTGGAAACAAGTTTATTATTATTATTATTATTATTATTATTAACAGATGTAGAAGGAAAATCAAGAAATAAAGACCAAAGAGCTAGTTGCACTGGAATTGCAAACTGATATGTTGAGATTGATGCTCGATATTGAATTCCATATGAAAGGATTACCAATTTTCCTTTGTAGGTGTGTTTGCTTTATCTTTCAGTAACATAATAGATTATTATTATTATTATTATTATTATTATTATTATTATTATTATTATTATTATTATTATTATTATTATTATTATTATTATTAAAACAGACACAGTGAGATTGTATTTCTATTGTTTAGGCCTTTCTGAGTGCGATTGCTATTTCCCTCTCCTTTCTTGTTCATGATGGGATAGCATACTTAAAATTGTCGTGGCTTCTAAGATTTGTACTTCTAGAGAAGGTGGGGGGCGGCGGAAATGATGCCATCCCACGAGGCAGCAAATTGCCTAGGGCCTGCACTGATTCGCAGTGTCATGAGCTAGGGAAAATTTTCTTATTTAGTCATAGAAATTGAGAGGAAGTCAGAGGAATCAATATATCAGAAGTTCAGTTGACAAGTTCGAACGAATCGATTCGGTTGCAGAACAGTACTTATTCAACGTCCTTAACCACATGCAAACAGCACAGCAACACCACTGCCAGCTACCAACTGCTTCGTGATACATCATTGTCTAGCGGGATAAACACGAATCTCTGCTTAATGAAGCAACCACGCTACTATGAATGTTTCATTTTCTTTTGGATAACTCCAAACCCTATTTAACAAATTAAAGATTTTTTCTTAAATGGGGGTTTGCACTAAATAGGGGTTTGGTATAAAAGAAGTGCGCATCATAATTAAGAGTTTCACTATGCATTTAATACGAGATTTTAATCTTTTAACAGAAAAATACGCAAAATGCTTTTTGAAACAGTACATCTGAATTAGTTTGATTTGCATTGTTAAGGATTGTTCATTTAAAAAGAGTTAAGAGTAACATTAACATGTTTAGATAAAGATATAAAACATTTTGCTTCAAATTCAGGGTTTGTCCGAAAAGTAATGAAACTGGTCACCGCACGGCCCTCTAGTCATCAAAAGCGCGTTCGGTGCGAGCGGGATTGATGGTGGTGCGTCTTAGCTAACCAATGCTACCCAGATCAATCGCTCCCGAGCTTTGGTAGAATAAGGGTTGCTTATCGTGAGAACCGTGTTGAAAAATGACGTCAAGATTTTTAGAAGCTCAAAATTATAGCATTCACTTGAGCAGCTATAAGCCATTCAATTGTGCTTTTATCTTGCAAAAATCGCTTCAGAGACGTTCACCATGATTAAGAAGGGCTACTAGGGCCAGGCCCTGTCAAGACCCAGAGTTTTCGTTAGCGTGGAGGTTTCAAGTACGAATGGGAAAACGTGGAGGATGACGAACGCTCTGGACACCCTTCGACGAGTCGTATGGACAAAAATTTCGTCAAAGTGAAAGAACTCGTGGACCAAAACAATCATTAGAGTGTGAAAATGATAGCCAAAGAATTTAATCTACCCAAAACAATGGTGCACCAAATTGTTGGAACATGTGCAGGATTTGTTCAAAGTTGGTGCCAGAAGTGCTGGATGTATAGATAAAAGGAAAAAGGACTTAATACTTCCCGTCAAATGTTGGAGTAAGTGGAGAGCGGACCGGACTTTTAGACAACGTGATAACAGGCGAAGAAACGTGGGTGTTCCAATTCGACTCTGAAAGCAAACACCAAAGTTCGGAGTGGCACACCAAGGAATTCCCGTGCCCCAAAAAGGCAAGGATGTCCGAGTCCAGGATCAAAACAATGCTCATTGTCTCCTTTGACAAGAAAGGGGTGGTATTCAGAGAATTTCTGCCTCAATGGAGGGTTGTCAACGCGCTCTACTACGTGGAAGTTCTCAAATGCCTGCGAGACAGTCAGTCGGGTCCGACTGGAGATTGCTGGAAGCTCGATCATGATAACGCGCCGAGTCACACCACGTTCATTGTAACGTCACTACTGGCTAGGATCGGGGTTGCTGCATCTACCGTACAGTACCGATATAAGCCCAGCAAACTTCTTTCTTTTCTTTTTCTTTCTTTTTTTCTTTTTTTTTTAAATTCTCCAAGCTCAAAAAAGAAGTTTGAAATGTCACAGTTTTGACGTTACTGTGGCCAAAGCAGCAACGACGAATCCTGAAGGGATTGTCGGAAGCTGATATCCAGGAGGCATACGTTGCGTGGAAATTGTGCTAGCAGCGGTGTGCCGATAGCCAAGGAGAGTACTTTGAAGAATTTTAACACGTTGTATCAATCGGATTAATAAATTTTATTTCCTGGACCCCCTCTCTACTTTCCGAACACCTGTAGGTTGTTAAATGAAAAGTCCCTGAATCTTACTTAGTCTAAAAATATGTACACTATCAGCGTTTTCACCTTCAGAAGATTGCAAAATATGGATTGAAATCCAGAGCAAAAATAATCAAAGATAACAAAACCTAAAGGAAAAGAACTGCTAATCTTAACGTATCTGATTAACAACATACACAAGCAAAGAAGACGATTTTTCCAGAAATGAAACAGCGTCACGTGAGCGATGTATCTCAATACTTTCAACATCACTAATGATGATTTTTCCTCACTTTTTCTTTAAATGCAGGAAATTTATTAATGTAATTTTCCTTAAATGCATTGTGCAGATATTCATCAATTTAATGGATTTTTTTTTATTTTTATTTTTTTAAGAAAATAATTTAACTTGCCAGATTTTATGGCACTGGACTACCTTTCGCCTTTAGAGCAGCTCTGATGCAACGTAGAATGGAGTCATAGAGGTGGTGAATGGTAGCAAGGGGAATATTACACCACTCCGCATGCAGTGAACCACTCAGTTCCGTGAGAGAGGATGGAGGTGGACATTGCGCTGACTCGTTTCTCCAAAATGAATCAACCCTCATTGGTAGACTAGTGGCTAGAGCGTGTGCCTTTGGTGCACTTGGTCCCGGGTTTGATTCTCGGTGAAGAGCACAAAAAATGTTTCACAATTATTTGCTTTCATTAATCACCCGTCTCCTTTAACCTAAAGGGAATTACGTGGACGTTAACCTGAAACACACACACACAAAATGTAAAATTATGTTCAACTCCGAGGATTTGGCGGGCCAGGAGAGAGATTCAGCCTCATCCCGACATTCCTGAAACCACGCCGTAATAACTTCAGCTGTGGTAATGGGCACATTATCATCCTGGAATATTGACGTTTGCCTAGAACATAATCACGGGTGGTAACGTGACCGGTAAGTGTCAGGACAGAATCTGTTGAGAAACAGGATTTTACTGCTTACGACTTCTCAAAGCCCCCTTCATGTTTTCGCAGTTGGGCGAAATACACTCTGGATCATACGCTAACTTGCGCGCCCACCATACATAAACACACCCTTGGTTTGAAATAATTGAGTTGAGTTGATTTTAGTTTAGCGTCCCTTTCAGCAGCAAGGCTATATGAGACGTGGACCTACTGATTAACGTGGAATCCGAACCACATGATGGTTTGAAATAAGATGAACAACTACTCATCCGAGCGTATCGCACGTTTAAAAACGTCGGTGGTCCATTTTGAATGTTCACAGCACCTTTTACGTTGTGCTAAAGTGTTACGCACCATTATCAGCGGTTTCGCCTGTGCAACTCGATCCCGTACGTTTATATAGCTCGTGGCAGGAAGTGATAGTCGACACAGGTCGTGGAAGGTGGGGAGTTTCTCCGACGTTCGCACCGCAGTCGTTCAACAGTCTTGAGTGAAATCTGCTTTAATGCTCGGCGGGACCTGTCAAAGAGTGTTTTCTTTCGACCACTATTCCTCTTCGCTGATGTAATTTCGACGTGAGTTTTGTAGACTCATTACTTTGGACATAGTCCTTCTTGACACACCGAACACACTTACTACTTTCTTCACGCTCGAACCACATAACTTCGCGCCAACAATTTGACCTCTTCTGGAGTCAGAGAGGTCGCCCTTTTTACAATCACCGTCTGCTAAGCTCACTCCACCCTGCTGTTCTACTGCACCTTACGTAGTACGGAATTTACCATAACACACCACCACAAACAGCCCAGCGGCGCTGTCATCATCTGACCCTTACCAACCCAAACATCTGTGTTACCAGTTCCCAAATCTTTTCATTAAATTGATGCGTATCTGTATATAGCGTTATTTTCCGGAACCAAATTAATCTTTCGTTGTGTGGAACGTAAAATCGGGATTGTGTGCTTCAGATTCCAATGAGATGCTCCATCCATCTTAGAGACATTTATAATTGTTTGTACTGTAGTGATAAGTACATGATGTGAAGTTCTCCGTTATGTAGAAACAAAGTATAATAATGGGTTTCATTTTTTTCAGAGCAAAAGTTAAAGGAAAAGTCAGAACAATTTGTTAAATTGAGGGATGATCACTTGAAAGAATGCTTCAAGTCTGGCGCAGATCTAGAAACTATTAACAAGCTCGAAGTGAAAAGACTTCTGCGAAACGAATTATTTAGTTTGCAAGACTACATATCGAAGTTAGAGGAAGAGATATCTATGCTCCAAGATGAAAAGGATCGTCTGCTAAAACAAGTATGTATGCATAATCATGACATACTAAAAGCCGTTAAATTTACCACGTGTATTCTGATCATATGCTTAATGTGGTTAAATCTCAGACTTATTATTAGTTTGTAAGTTTGCTACTTATAAAGCTAAATGGTCAAGCGAAAGTAATCAATTTAGCAAGTAGTCAATTTAATGAACAGTAGCCAATTTAGGATTTCATTGAATTGTATCAAAGTACGAAATAGTTTTATAAGATATCTTTATTTTTCTATATGTAATGAGAGTTTAAGAATAGCTAGGAGAAATATTGACATTATGTATATTATATTGTATAATATCGCTATGAGTAACAACTAACATATGTACTGCCTTTCTTCCTACCTGCTCCTCTTCTTACAACAAGAAGTCATCAACCTATAAAACAGTATTTATCTCGGACGTTATTGTAATGTTTTCATGGTAGAGTAACCATTCTTGGGATTGTGTGTTTTGTTCTTTCACCTTTTTATTACAGAACTACTATGGCACAGAATTTTCTTTACAAAAACTGAGTCCGAAGACGTATATATTTCTCTATTCCAAAACATCATCTTCACCCCAGTAATTAGACGGGAGTGTGGAGAGTGTTCGTGTAGGATAACTCCTTAACACAGGCAGTCTAGATAGCATTCTCAATCAGGGTGTCTATCGATCACGAAAGTCACGAAATCAGAAAACAGTCATGAAAGTCAAGAAATTTAGCTTTTGGGTCACGATTTTTTTTTTTAAACTGTACAAATGTAAGTACAGATTGGAAAATTTTGTTCTATAAAACGTCAAAATTCATCACCAAAAAAGTCTATGGTCGGCTTTAGACGCTACCATATCGCAAGCAAATCACGTTTCTATCGCATGGGTGAAAGTGCGGTCTAATTCACTCCCAAATTCGCTTTAGAGAATGTTACGAAATTTTATGATTTGGTAAAGAAAAGGTCACGAAAAAGTCACGAAATTTCATTTTAGAATTTTAGTAGAGACCTTGTCAATGCTTAGACAGCCAAGAGAGGTAAATTCTTCAAGGCCGAGGAAGTCGAGAGAGATGAGGGTGTTCTCGAGGTCCAGGCAACCATGGGAGAGGAATGATCAATCCCAGGTAGACTGACGACGAAGTGTTTGGTGCTCTTTTTTCTATACTTGATTTTCGGGGATCTTTTTCCATTTTCGTTGCTGATGCTGCCTTCATTCTTCGGGTCATGTGATGGCTTGTTGATAGTTTATGTGTCGTCTGCTGCTGTTTATAGCCAACACATGGTAAGGATATTACAGTATCTAAAACGAGCTTCGTTTCCAAGGTAAAAGCTAAATGATGGATAAGTGAGCAGCTACGCTTACAATCTAATTTATTTTATTTAAATCTGTTTTCGAAGTGACTAAAGAAAACAAAACTCACGAAGGGATTAAGCGAAGTCGACCAGCCGGACATTTTAAGTTGAAGGGTGTGGGGTCAGTACATCGCTAGTCGCATTGCTGTCGTTACTTTTTTTTTTTTTTTTTTAATACCAGAAAATCCCTTGGCTGTTTTTCAGTAGTTCCAGAATAGTTTTCACGACGCTGAGTGAATGTCATATTGCCAATGCCGTCTTGTTTTCCCCTAGCAATGATCGCCTATGCAAGTACTGTTTGACTTCATGATCTCGTGTCAATTGGTAGGCTAGCGCTGCAGTTGTGTTAGGAAAATAGAGGGTTGTTTCAAGATGACACTCTTGATGCTAGTAATTTATTACTACAGGTTGTACGTTTATGGTTTTAGTTCCTTTTTAAAACATTCCTTAGTCAATGCAATCTATTTATTGCATTTGTGGAAGACAGACGTGAAACCATTCTTCGATTGTCGCTTCAAACTCTCCTGGATTTCATCTTCATTTTGATGCCTTAAGATCTTTCTTGACCATAGAATACAGAAAATATCGTAGAGATTGAAGTCGGGACTGTAAGGTGGATGTGGACCGTAAATGTGCCTTTTCTGTTTAGGAGCTCAGTCACTCGGAGTAAGCAGTAGTGATACTTACCGTGAATATATTTCCAATATCTGTGTAAACTATTGAGCAACAAGATATGGGCCAGTGTCAATACAGAGAGTGATTCGTTGCTTGTATAAGATCTCCAGTCCATCACCATAGATCTTGCTCGATGTTATGGGCTAGCATTAGTATCTAGACTCATAAGGGAATATCCTGGAACGGAATAGTGTGGATACCAGTTGTATAGCTCATACGTCGGTAGAAGGTCAATAATGTTTTGCCCATGTGATTTAAAGCTTTGTCCTGCTGCAATTTCACACAATGGATGACATCTTCATACAGTGCTGGTACTTCGTATATGTAAACTGGGGATATGACATGCTCTTGCTAATAAGCAGGATTTATTTTGGCATTTTCCTTTTTCTTACGAATCTTGAACTTCCCTCTGGAGCAAAGGCCAGTAAAAATCACAAAACCTTTTGAGAAAGGTCCTTTGAATTGACTCAGAAAGTTACATCGCTCTTTTCCACGAACACCTCAATAGGTAATGAACCGAATTTTCCACATTTGCTTAGGTAGATACATGCTTCGTCCATTGTCACAACAAATTTCCAGCAGTCACCAGGTAGGTGGCACTCGTACAGAGGCTGCACTCTTGCTTTTTTCTTCGCGATGTTCACGCATGCACGCAGACTTTGCGAACAGTGTGCAGCTTCAATTTGTGATGGGTTACTTGAGTCATTGTTAATTGGATCACATTAATCGTTTGACCATAACATACTGAGGTAATGGATTCTCATATCTTGGATCTTCTTCAATACATATCTTATGAGCTTTATTGACACCCTCCTTTGGATGGTGATGTGGGTTGTAAGGAGGCTGCTGTGCATAATATTTAATTATAACATTGATAATTGCTCGTCCTATCTCACAGCCATTGTTGTACAATGCAGGAAATATTAGTTTGTATGGAAGCGTATCGTTTGCGTAAGGCCCGAGTATCGAGCGCTAGCTAGTTGGTCTTTATTGCACGACAATGTACCATGTCACAGAACCGTCGCAGTTTGTGACTTTGACTAAAGAAAATGTCTGTGCTGCCACACCTCCGTATTTTCTGATTTATTGCTGTGTGGTTATTTTTTATTCCCAAAATTAAAATAAGCCTGAAAGGAACATTTTATGACAATGTTACACACTTCCAGTGTGCCGTGACAAGAGTCATTGAGGCGATTCCGGAAAAGGACATTAAAAACTCTATGCTAGCATTGTTTGAACGTGCCCAACGGTGTATCGCTGTGGAAGGGATGCATTTTGAATAAAAAGAACTACAGTTGGTAATACTTAATTCGTTTTGTTTAATTTAAAAAGTTCCGTTATTTCTCCGACATACTGTGTATGTATCTGTCCATAGGTAGTGTTCGCGGAGATAAAAGACAGCAACACATAAGACGAACTTCAGTAAAAGCTTTAAAAAAAGAATGCATCAAACACCACGTATAATATTCTACTAAAGTGAAGATCTAGAAGTGCTGTTTCGCCATGTTGTAGGAAAAATATGAAGATTGAAAAATATAAGGTCCTTAAAAACTGTGTGATGCCAATAACGAATGAGTGTTTTCTATCTGATTATGAAATATGTTTGCAAGACGATGCACCTTTGTCATCGATCAAAAACTGTGAGTGAGGAACTTGTTTTGAGGGAATTTCTGTATTCAACAATAGGGTAACAGCCTAGATATGAGCACTAACGACCGGAAAATAGCCCAGATATGAACCCTATCGAATCGTGGCACGTACTGACATTAAAATCAAAGCCAAATGGCATACGACCGAAACGTAATTGATAGAACATACGAGGGGTGACTGAAAAAGTTTTGAGCCTTGAGGAAACTATAAGAAGTACAGATTTAGTAATACCTCTATTTTTCAACATAATCCCCTTGGATAGCAACACACTTGCTACAACGGTGCTGCAGTGCTCTTATCCCAGTAGAAAAATAATTCCTTAGGCTGTGACCACGAAACTCCTCCACGGCTGTCATGAGGCCATTATTGCTTGCAAAACGTCGTCCTACTAGAGCCTCTTTTAGATTAGAACAAGTGGAAGTCTGAAAGGGCCAGATTTGGAGAATAGGGTGGATGAGGAACGAGTTCAAAGCCGCGTTCGTGAATAGTAGCCATGGCAACTGCTGATGTGTGGCCGGGAGCATTGTCATGATGGTAGAGAACGCTTCTGGACATCATTTGTGGCCTCTTTTCTTGAATTTGCTCTCGAACTTTTTTCAAAAGGTCACTATAGTATTGCCCTGTGATAGTATGACCCCTTTGTAGGTAATCAATGAATATCACACCTTGGGAATCCGAAAAAAACAGTCCGTCACTTTGCCAGCGGAGGGGATCAACTTTGCCTTTGGGGTATGGGAGGAGGGGTGCTTCCATTGTTTGGATTGTTATTTTGTTTTTGGCTGGTAATGGTGTACCCAACACTCGTCCATAGTGACGAGTTGACAGAGAAAATCGTCCACATCACGTTCTAACAGTTTCAAATTGTCCGCGTATAGGAGGTATCGAGTGCGTTTTTGTTCCGGAGTCAGAAGACGTGGGGCCCATCGAGCAGAAACTTTTGATAAACCAAGCTCATTCTTCAGAATATGATCTACTTTCTCCTGTGGTATGCCCAGCCTGTCTGCTATCTGTCGAGTTGACAATCGGCGATCTTCCGTGATCATATCAAGTATCAGGCCAATGTTTTCCGTGGTGGTAGCAATTGATGGTCTCCCAGATCTCGGCTCATCTTCAACACTTTGCCTGCCACGCTTGAATACCTGCACCCGTCTTTTGATGGTGATATATGAAGGAGCAAATTCACCTACGGTATTGGCCATATCCTGGTGGATCTCAGACGCCGACATTCCTTTTAATTGCAAATACTTGATGACTTAAATGTACTTGATTTTTTCCATTTTCCCAATTTCTGCCATCTCATTCACTTCAAGAGCCTTTAAAGACAAAAGAAATTACTTAGAACCAAGAGCTTGATACACATTAATATCAAAGGTTGTACTATTCTAATATATATAATTATTCTATTCTAGATTCTTATTTTCTATGTTAGGGTCAAAATTTTTCAGTCATCCCTCGTATTGTTACCATTTAAAGAGAGGACGTTGAATTTTCAAGTTTACGTAAAACATTGATCGAAAGTATGCTAAAAAGATTTGGAGCTTGAATTGTAGACGAGGGATAGGGTATACCAAATAGGATGTACTAATTTTACAAAAATAACATTCACAATAATATATAATTTTAATTGTTGTTTTTAGGAAGAATTAACTTACAATTTGTAACACGTTTCCGTTATAAAGAGCAATTTTACAATATCGGCATTTGAAAGCATCTGTTTACATTCATGTAAATAAGTTAATCCAATAATCGAGATTTGAAAGCAATTAGATACAACCATAAGTAATTACATAAGAATTGTAAAATAACAATGATTATTAAAAAAACTGTTATAATGAAAATTTCAAATGAAACAGTAAATATCTATTCTTCGGTACTTTGTTCCCATGATGTTCGGCAGGTACTACTAAATCTTCTGCTTTCAAAGGTTCCAACCTGTCATGTTATGTCACTATCTTGACGTACGGTACAGCATTCATGCTGTTTTATATATATATATATAAACTTATGGACTGTGAGCTGTCTCTTCATACTCCTTGCTCGGTTGCTACATAAATTGATGCACCAATGATGTTTGTTTTTTCTCCTAACCTCCCTTCTCCGCAATTACAGAAGAAAGACTTCTTCTAGCTCTTTACTAGTGGGTAACGTTCCCATTATAGCCGACACGTTCCCACGTTGAATGGCTATGCTTATGCGTTGAATCAGGAAACTTTTTGCTCGATTATCTCCTGATTTAATTGATAGACGGTGGCCGATTTCTTTTATAAATTTGAGGCCTCCTTCTTCCCAAGAACCGCAAGACTCAATTGCTATTGCGACAAAGCAATAGTTATCGAGTAGATTGCTATATTTATTCCTTTTTTCTTTTGCTCTTCGAGCAGCTACGAGTCCAGCTTGTACTGAGGCATATTGTAGGTTGGAGGGGGCATAGGTGTCTGAACATGTGAAGTCCCAAATCAATGCCTTTCCTTTCTTCCAAGGTACTAATGTCATACCATCGGGTCTTTTTCCGTCAGATCGGCTGCATCCAATCGGTTCCCTCATTGCTGGGATCCCTGCTGATATTAATGCTCTTAATATTATATCATTTACACTTGAATGACGTGGGTGTCTGCCTGCGCTGCTTTTGCACGACAAACCGTGTAATCCTTTTTTATCTACAAAGGTGTTACAAATGGGGCAGTGGTGTGGTTCACATATATCTGCTCCCAACCGTAGTGCAACTGATACTCGGAAGCTCTCATTGGATAGGTGTAGGCCCAGAGATGGTGATGGTAGAGCTTGAAGCCATGCTTCGTTTTCTGGGGACATGACCGCTAAAAGTCTGGCTTTATCTTCGATGTTATTTGTAGTCTGCAATAAAGAAGCTGCATGGCAATTAACGATGGGCTCGTCCCAAGCCGACTGATTGTTACGTTTTTCGAGAGCCGGAGGGTCTAACCCAACTAAATTTGTCCATTTAGCTATGCAGTCCATCACATCTGGATTGGTGATTTCGTCGTTATCCCATTGAAGAAGTGAACTAACTATTTGACTTGCACCGTAGAAAGACGCTAAAAAAGACGGAATAGCCATATCTGTGGCGCGACGGATTCCAAGGCCTCCATTTTTGACTGGTAAAGAAGCTTGTATCCACGAGTTGTTATTAAGAGAACAATTGAGGATGGATTCCAGACCAGTTTTAAGAGTATCGTCATACTTTTCCAATAGGGCATCTTCCTTCCAAGATGGAGAGCATCGGAGGAAATAAAATAATCTCGGCATTCCAAATGAAGCCCTTAACAGATAAAAAGCAGAATGGGCTGAAAGCTTGGAAAGTCGTGACATAAAAAATTCTAGTTTGGATGTTTTGTCAAGTAACATTTTGCTCCGTGCCTCTGTTGAGATAGCTGAACCTAAAAGCTCTGCATTACTTGGTGTAAGGAGCTGAATACCAGGCGCTGATTTATTAAAGATATCATAGAGGTTCTTAATTTGTTCTTCTGTAGCACCGAGGAATCCTACTTCGCATTTGGAGCAATTTAGCGATAAGCCAATTGATGATGCGTGTGTATGAATGTTGTCTAATGTTTGTAGTATTACGTCTGTATTTCCAGCTATTGTTCCATCATCCAAATACCAGACATTCAGCTCTGCGTTTATGTTATTAACAATTGGTTGGAGAGTCATAGCAAACAGTGCTGGACCTAACGGATCACCTTGTTGAACACCTCGCTGTGATAGAATAGTGTTATCTCCTATATATAGGTTGCTTGGTTGAGAATAGCATTGAGAGATGTACGAAAAATATGCTGGAAAATTCTTTTTAACAGATAGCAACATGGAATCTCGATTTAATTCATTGAAGGCATTTCTGAAATCGATTTTTAAAAATGCTTTCACTTGGGTGTGCGTAGTAGTACTATGTAGTACCAAAAATTATTCCTATATTTACTTAGATTTAGAGAAATACTTTTTTTTTTTTTTTTTTTTTTTTTTTTTAATTTTTAAAATTTTTTAAATATGATTCTAATTGCTTATTGTGCTAATAATTTGTTCACGTCTGTAGATAGTTACTTGGTAAACAAGGAGTTAACGGATTCTATTGAAATTGTAAACTTGCCATGTTGTGATCTGGTTTCTATGTTCGTATGTTATTGAAGTATAAAAGAAGTGAATATACTATGGTTTTCATTTTTTTTTAAGCTATCGCGATTGGAAAAGAACACTTTTCTGTTGGAATCCAAGTCTCAAACTGCAACATCAGCTGTGGAGAATTTAGAGAAGGAATTGCAAGAGAAGACTAATATGATGAAAGTATATCAAGAACTTTGCGAAGAGTTGGAGGAGCGATGCAAGGAACTGACCGCTAAACAGAATCAGAATAATGAACTTGATACGTCTGTGCAATCAAGTAAGTGATAGCCAGGTTTAGAATTTTTAGGGATACTTTCTTACAGAAAAATAGAAAGAAAAAGAGTATCAAAAAAAAAAAAAAAAAAAAAAAAAAAAAAAAAAAAAAATCAGGAAAAGTGATATTTCCCTCAATGATTTTGACAACTATCCTTTTAACTACGTAACATAGGTTATATTGAAATGGGAATATAATACACCGGTACATCAATTATTTACTGATCCTAAAAAGGTCTATTACACGGTTAGGAGGGAAATATTGTACAAGATTCTTACAGAATTTGGAATATCGGAAAAGCTAGTTAGATTAAATTAAATGTGTTTAATTAAATCCCAAAGTAAAGTCAGAGTAGAAAAACACTTATCTACAAGCTTTCGCGTCGAGAATGGCCTAAAACAGGAATGTGTGTTGTCGCCATTATTATTTAACTTCGTTCGGGAAGGAAAATTAAAGATGGTAACCAGGGCCTAGAGTTGAATGATATTCATCAGGTTATAGCGTATACTGATGATGTAAATCTGATAGGGAATGATAGGAGAACAATAAAAATAAGTGCAGAGGTTTTATTAAATGCTTGCAGGAACATGGGTTTAGAAGTAAATGCAGAAAAAACTAAATACATGGAAGTTCATCGGGGTCGTAATGCTGCAAATTATGGACGCGTTAAAATATCAAATAATACTTTGGATAAAGTGGACACTTTCGAATATCTAGAATCAATATTAATAAACCAAAAGCATATTCACGAAAAAAAATTAAATGTCAACTAAAAGCAGGGAATTTGTGTTGTTATTCTGTTAAATCTTTTGTCGTCGCGAATTCTGTTGAGAAATTTGAAGCTTAAAATATATATAAAACGATAATTATGCATGGTTGCGAAACATGGTCGCTTACTCTGAGGGAAGAACGTAGACTGAAGGTATTTAGGAACAAGATTCTGAGATGAATATTGGGACCCAAAAGGAATGGGAATCGACAATGGCGGAAGCTTCATAACGAGGAATTACATAATTAATAATGTTTACCAAACATTGTTAATGTCATCAAGTCTAGGAGGCTCATTGTAGGTCATGTAGCCGGAATGGAAGAAAGTAGGAACATTTTCTGTTTTAACTGGAAATCCAATCGGAAAACGACCATTAGGAAGACCTAGGCACAGATGGGAAAACAAATATTAAGATGGATGTCGCAGAAATAGGAATACAAAATAGAAACTGGATCCAGTTGACTAAGGATAGAAGTCAATGGAGAGCTTTTGCGAACGAGGGATTGAATCCCCGAGTTTCATAAGCCATGGAGTTAGTTAGTTAGCGTGAATTGTAAACTCTTAACTTACTATTCCACTATTTGTTTTGTATACATTAAACGTTTATTTTTAAGTATACTAACTTTAACAAGAACAGAAATATAAATTTTAACTAAGGAGTGCGTCTAAATATTTACTAATGCCAACATTTTAAGGGGAACCCCCTCCATCATCAGTGACTTATTTATTTGCATAAACACACACTGCTGTTTTAATCACATTTCAACACTATATAATGAAAAATAACATGGCAGATATGCAGGGGTGTAGCCAAGGGGGGGCCCATCGGGGCCGGGCCCCCCCCCCAAATGGTTTCCTGGCCCCCCCAAATGACCAACTTTTAAAACATCATAGTAAAATTATCTCGCTTCATTCATTTAAAAGTAACAAAGTTTATTGACAATTAATAATTTATGGTAAAATAGTATGGAGAAATATTGTTTTTCCATACCGATCGAAAAATAGTATAGTATCTCTTCCTTATACCGATCGAAAAATAGGATACTTTTTGTGACAGAAGATTACTTACACAATTTACTGCGATTTATATTTGACAGTTTGAAGACAAACGTTTTAACAAGGTACTACAAATACAGCCATAAAACAAAGTACTAAACTGATTTGTAAGTACAGTGTATTTTTATATGCTTTAACAAGTATTTTAAAAGACATAGAGGATGGAAAATTTGGTGAGAAACAATGCTTTTATTCAATTTGGGTTTCATTCGCTCTCTTTTATTTCTACTCACGAGGAAACGGTCTTAAATGTAAACAACCGATTTGGCTGGGGTCGGGATATGTGTTACGGGAGACCAAAGTAGGAGACACGCATTTTGGCGTTTGGGCCCATACGCAGAAATTTCCGAAATACGGGGCCCCAAAGTGGCCCTACATGCTATAACTAGGAAGCGAATGACGTAACTTGTACACAACCGATTTGGCTGGGGTCCGGATGTGTGTTACGGGAGACCAAGGTAGGAGACACGTAATTTGGCGTTTGGGCGCATACGCAGAAATTTCCGAAATACGGGGCCTCAAAGTGGCCCTACATTCCATAACTAGGAAGCGAATGACGTTACTGGTACAGAATGTTGGCTTGTGTTGGAATATGTTATAATATATCCAAAAGTATGGGACTTGTGTTTGTTGTTAGGTCCCACAAAAAGGAATGTCGAATGTACAGGGTCCGATATTGCTAGATTTTCAATAAGGCCATGAAGTTAGAAATACAAGTGAAAAACGCAAACATTCTTTCGCTCCGTTGACACCCTCGTGGTCAACAGATCCCCCTCGACGGCTCGTGCCAGCTGAACATCTGTTCAGAATTGCATGGGTACCACATACGCCAACTTCATGGCCTTATTGAAAATCTAGAATATCGGACCCTGTACATTCGACATTTCTCTTTGTAGGACCTAACAACAAACACAAGTCTCATACTTTTGGATATATTATAACATTCCAACCCAAGCCAACATTCTGTACCAGTAACGTCATTCGCTTCCTAGTTATGGCATGTAGGGCCACTTTGGGGCCCCGTATTTCGGAAATTTCTGCATATGGGCCCAAACGCCAAATTACGTGTCTCCTACCTTGGTCTCCCGTAACACACATCCAGACCACAGCCAAATCGGTTGTGTACAAGTAACGTCATTCGCTTCCTAGTTATAGCATGTAGGGCCATTTTGGGGCCCCGTATTTTGGAAATTTCATGTATGGGCCCAAACGCCAAAATACGTTTCTCCTACTTTGGTCTTCCGTAACACATATCCGGACCCCAGCCAAATCGGTTGTGTACAAGTAACGTCATTCGCTTCCTAGTTATAGCATGTAGGGCCACGTTGGGGTCCCGAATTTCGGAAATTTCTGCGTATGGGCCCAAACGCCAAAATACGTGTCTCCTACTTTGGTCTCCCGTAACACATATCCGGACCCCAGCCAAATCGGTTGTTTACACTTAAGACCGTTTCCTTGTCAGTGTAATAAAATAATTATGTTTTTTTAGTCACGAATAATAAATAAGTATATTTGTCAGGAAACCGTTAAGAAATTAAGTGTAATTTCAAAGAAAATCAATCTTGTGTAGATAGGTTCTGTATACAATGTCTTAAATTTAAATATAAAGGTAACCAAGAAACGTATTGTTGCTTTTTCACACACCGCCTTCGAACATCGATATGTCACCTAACCTGGAAGATGAAAAATAGTCCCCATCAGCATCGACTACCTTCTGAAAACGTTCTGGAAGGCCATGGAATCCATCGCGGTAGAACGTGGTGGGCCGTGAAACGAAGAAAGTATCAGGTGCATTTTGGACTTTTACTAGGGATTTGAAATGGCGTCCTCTAATGTGATTGTCCAAAGAATGGAACAGATGATAACACTGGTATACAAATTTCGATCAAGGTCGTGCTTATGTTGGTTTTTCGTCGGTTTCTTAATGATTTGCACCCGCTGAACACGAGTATGGCAGTTATTTTCCCGTAATGTCAAAGTTTGTGATAATATAAGCATATCAGATTTTATTAAAACAGTAACATATGATACAATTTTATCTTATGAGAACATTGAACTACAAGCATAACACAAACATTGTAGTCGTGCTTCTGTTGATTTTTCATTGGTTTCTTAATGATTTGCACCCGCTGAACACGAGTATGGCAGTTATTTTCCCGTAATATCAAAATTTTAATGATATAAGCATATTAGATTTTACTTAAACAGTAATATATTATACAATTGTGTCTTACAGGAACATTGAATTACAAACATAACACTCATTTTGGACATCAACTTTCTGGGTAACAAAAATCTACATAACAATACAAAAATACTAAAATATATGAATATTACATTTCTTATAAAAATTGTATACAAAAGTACTTGAGGTTGGAGGAAAGTGTTCATCAAGTACTGGAATTCCGTAGTCAAAAGTGAAAATTAGAGGTTGTTTTTCTTTTGTGGGAAACGTTCACTTCGTCATGGGCTAACCCCAAATATAATCACCCATCATTGCACAGTCCCACCTTTCTTGGTATCTGCTCCCCATTACCTCAATGTCCTTATGGAAACGTTCCCCTGCTCTTCGCTAACATCTCCTTAATTCTCCCTAAAGAAATCCAAGTATGAATGTAGCATATGTAATTTTAAAGACATTCTACATCCCAATGCTCGATATTGACCAATGAGTGTCTTAACTTGGCGTTCAAACGCTTCACATCGGTTATGCACAAGAAATCCCATCACCAATTTATGAAATGCCTCGCAAGCGTTTCTTTCCAACTCCGTCATTTTTTGTTTAAGTGGAGCACTATTAAGCTTGACATGAATCTGAGGCCCTGTGAAAATGACAGCCAGAACTTTTGCTTCTGATAAAGCTGGAAACATTTGTTTGATACATTATAGGGCAGGTAAATTGCGACCCAGAGCTTTTACAAATTGTTTTGCCAATCCCAGCTTAATATGTAATGTTGGCATGAGAATCTTATCCCTGGCACTAATGCTTCATTTATCACATTATGTGTTCCTGGAATAAGCTCCGTTCTTTCAGGCCACATGGTTTGATCATAATGCTGGTTAGTTGTTCGACTGTCCCACAGACATAGAAAGCAGGAATATTTAGTATAACAACTTTGCAACCCAAGAAGAAAACCAATAATTTTGAAATCCCCACACACGTCCCATTGATGTTCCTTATATTTTGTTTTCTCCAGCATCAGCTTCACACTTGAATAACTCTATTTAATCAATTTACAATTCTGCTATGTATCTTTAGAATCTATATTCTCTGTTTCGCACTCCGAACAACTATCTTTAATAACAAATGCGATACCACCTAGCGAGTATCGAAGTAAAAGGACGAAAATTATTCTGCATAAATCAGTATAGGAGAAAAATAAAACATGCTTATATCATTGAAAATATTGACACTACATAAAAATAAGTGTCAGATTCGTGTTCAGGGGGTCAAAATACATAAAAATTCATCAAGAAATAATAATAAGCAAAATTTTGTATACCAGTGTAATCGGACGGTGCAATACGCTGGGAATATAGTGGTTGCAATATTGTTTCCTATCCAAGGCGAAAAATGGTGTCCTGAGTCATCCTAGCCACGAGGGACTTAGCGTTGTCCCGTAAACGAGGACACATTTGCAATTCAGAAGTGATGGCTCCAGAGTTTTGAGTTTTTGTTGAGCACAGCTCAACTGCTGACATTACACAGTTGCATTGATACTCTGACCAGCTGGTAGCAGTTCCCGATGCACGATGTACCAAACACACAGAAGGACCTTCTTCTGGTACAGTGCTGGTTTCGGTTGTTTTGAAATCGGTTCATGGGACACTAACCAATGATGACGACGCCGTGGAGCTTCGTATAGGACACACTTTTTATCACATGTTAACGCCCTGTCCAGAAATGGCTCCGAAACAGTAAATAAACACAGGCGACTGCCGCGTTGCCTTCTGACCCGGAGTCAAAATATGAGAGACCCATCGACCCAACTTGTAGTGCTTTACAAGTTGATGGATGTGCTGCCGAATGGTTTCTCCACACACTGAATTGTAGTCCCAGTTCCTCTTTGTACATGTGTTGGTCTTCTGGCACGTGGTGTTTTCGGGTGTTTCGTCATCGTCCTTAAACTTGTTAAACCATCGCTGCAATGTCTGCGTCATCACGACACCCTCACCAAAGGCCTGGCATATATTCTGTCCCGCTACAGCGGCGTTTGACCTCCATTTGAACTCGTTCAGCATACATGCTCCTATGACGCTCTGTGGAAGTCCCATGTTCCCTCTGTCTTTATGCAAGTTCACGGTGTGTCTGAATTGCCACAACCAGGTAGTATATACCTACAACAACAACTGACTTTCACCTTATCTCCACTCGCATTCAACTCACGATGTGAAGTCCAATTGAACACAGACCTCCACGAAAAGGGACAGAACTTTCTTGGTTCCTTTATAGTTATGCACAAAAGTATAGCGTTTGGTCCCGGGCAGTAGTTCTGGATTAAGCATAATAAAAACTACCTTGAATATAATTTATGGATAATAATAATAATAATAATAATAATAATAATAATAATAATAATAATAATAATAATAATAAGAAGAAGAAGAAGAAGAAGCTAAAATAGTGTTTTTAGTTTTGCAGACTAGCAGCAATACATTTTTTTGGCTTTGTACATTGTAGCTGGCCCCCCCTCAAAAACGACGGCCCCCCCCCTACACAAACCTGCTGGCTACACCCCTGCAGATATGGTTAGGCTTACCTATAACACTCTGAAAGCAAACTAGAGAAATTATACATACCATGGTGGGTAGTTTGTAACAAATGTAGACTGAATATAAAATCCGTGCTAACTGCCAAAAATGGAAAAAATCGGTTTAATGTAAAAATGTGGCCTATGTGCCTAACATTACTCAGTGAAAAACTGTCTACCTTGTATTCACTGTGGAAGTAGTTCAAATAATCCCCAGAAGAATGCGCCTGCCTATATGTTCCATCAGTTCTGAAGTAACATTTGGGCTGTTTACTCAATATTTTCATTTTGGCACTTCAGCATGAATTTTATATTCAGTCTACATATATAATAACTTGAAATACATTAATGTTCGTGTTCTCATCACTTATTGAGGTTCCAATTACATTGTGAAAAAGTCACCGGTATAGTTACACTTACTAGAACCTTTCTATTTCAACTGTGCCCCTTCTGGCGCTGCTGTCGAAGTGTTTTCCCCGTACCTTCCTTGAAAGAGAAGGGACAAGTTGCTTTGGCTGAGATCTTTCAATAGTTGGATGCGGAAGCGTTGCCACAATGAATTATTTCACGGACTTCGGTGTGCACTGTCTTGTTAGCCATTTTAAGTAGCTTACGAGCTTCACTTGTTAAGACCAGACGACTGAATGACAAATTGGCAACACAACCGAGGTCATTCACTTCTTTTCCCAAAGCAAAGGGTGGGCTGAAGTATGTTTCACATATTTTCCGAGGGTACACTTGAAATAGAAATGCTCTAGTGATATGCTGATTAAACTAACATCAGCATATCACTAGCATGTAAGTAGTTAAAAAAAAAAAAAAAATACCTCAGTGAATACTTTGTAATATCTAAAGGAGAATTTGTTATTGCATGTTAATTATTAATAGATATAGTCATAAGTCAATTTAGCTCCGTTAAAAAACTTTGATTTTTTTTTTCTTAATTTACAATAGGAAGGAGAAGGAGGAAATAAGAGTATGTAAATTTGAAACCAACTCTGCCCGAGGAAGGAAAACTTTTTACTTTAAATATTACAGAATACGCTTGTTCTGGATTTGGGGAACAGAGATATAATATTTGAAATAATAGTTATTTCATATTGCTTGTACAGTAAATGTAATGTAATAAAATTGAAATTTCTTTTACCTCTTAATGCGCTGTATAGTGACTTAGACCGATATTTTATCATGACCATCTCCTGATGCCATCCTCTTGGCCAACTAAATTAGAAGATGCTAAAAAATTGCTACGGAACCACATTTCTACTTTCATCTTACTCCAACAATTTTGACTTATTTCTAAATATCATGGCGAATAATGTTGAAGATCGATAGTACTAGTGCAACAAGTTAATTTTCACATGAATTATTGTTATTTCTCACATTTTGTATTGAATTTTACAATTATACGTTAGAAATAGGAGTTGTTAGTGTTGTTATAGCTGTTATTGACTCAAGTCGAGTTTGTTGGAATAATAAGAAAATAAGAGTGTGATTCCATGCAGTAACTTGGTTAGCATGTTCTAATTTAATTGGCCCAGAGGATGACAACTGGAGTTGATAGTGTCGAAATATCGGTCCAGATTATTATACAACGCACTAGGAGGTAAAGTATGTACAGTATCAGTAAGTTATTTTAATTTACTATAAATCGTCAGTAACTTTTGAATTAGAGAATAATATATATATATGTGTTTGTTTTTCTATGTACTTTACAGTGAAGGGTGGAGGTGAAGATCTTGGAGGTGCTGTTGTGGAACTGCAGCTTCAAGAGAAGGAAGAGGAGAACACCAAGTTAAAGACGCAGCTGTGTTCACTTAGCAAAGATAATATCAACCTGAAAGAACGACTAGAGAATTTGCAGAGAAAGATGGATGTAGATGGCGCTACGTTGAAAGAACTGAAAGGAAAGGCTGAAAAATTAGCATCGGTAGAAGAAGAACTACAGGCCGTCAAAGACCAGTTGAAAAGTGCTTCACGAATGGCAGCTGAGTTGGAAATGAATAAATGTGAAATGCAAGAAGAGCTGCAGAAGATGTCCCAACTCATTGAATTGAAAGAAATTGAATTGCAAGAAATGATCGCAAAGGACAAAAACACTATGCGTGAAATGAGTTGTGTGCAACAAGAACTTGCAGAAACAAAGGAGCAGTTAAATCTTAAATTGAATTATGTTAAAACATTAGAAGACGAGCTGTGTTCATCACGGTCAAAACTAGAACAAGAACATGAGTCTCTAAGAGCTATGTTGAGTAGCAACTCTGTTGAACTCCGTGAAAAAACGAATAAGATTGATGAACTGAATGATCAATTGAAAAAGTTAGAAGGTGACCTTTCAGCTGCAAAGGAGAAACAACTAGCAGACGAAACCGAGATAAAACGCTTAAATGATTGTAATGTTGATTTGCAAATGAATATTGAAGAGCTTAAACAAAAAATGGAAGTCATGAGTGGAAGAAACTCTGAATTGCAATGTGAGAAGGATGAACTTACAAATACAACAAAAGAATTAAATGAGTATATGAAGGAGCTTCAGGCCTACATGAGCACTATTAAGAAACAAAATTCACAATTGACGCTAGAGAAAAGTGAACTGTTGAAGCAGATAGAACTTTCCGAGGAACAGATTCATTCTCTAACATCTCAGAACCAACAGTATTCTCACATGATTGATGAACTGAAAGCATCCGAAAAGAAAACTAGTTCATATGGTAATTCAGAGGTTGCGATAGAGACAGTTGATGTAGAAGATGTCTCCCATATACAGACGAATAATGAAAAGAAAGAACTGGAAAATATTAAAAGAGAATTGCTTCAGGTACAAACTCAAAAATTCAAATTAAGGGATGCATTAATAGCAATATTACAACATCAAAAATCTTCATTGATTTCTTTATTTGAGGAAACATTGGACCAAAAAATATCACTTATTGATATTGAAAGCACTATTGACTCACACGAGAAATTGGACGAAAATATACAAATATTGACTAGTTGTTACGATGCAATTAAAAGGAAAGTAGTATCACTAAACGATAAAGTTTGTTCTTTGATAAAAGAAAATGAGAAGATGAGAGACGAGAATTGTTCATTTAGTGATCAAATCAACAAGGTGAAACAGGAGTACGAAAATTTGAAATTAAGGTATGAGGATTTGGGAAATCGAGATTGCCAGTTGTCCGAATTACCTGAAACTGAGCAGAAACCATCTCAAAAACTTATGCAAAAACGTGACAGATTATTTGTTGTGTTTCAAAACGAAGGTGAATTTCAGGATTCAGTATCGAAGATGTCAGTCGGCGCCCAAGATTCGAGCCAATTAAGTAAGTTTTCAAATTCCAGGAATGAACAGAAAATTAAAATTCATCTGAATCTTGGTGGTTTCACCGAGAGATTACCCCTTAGTGATGGCACAGAATGTAAAAGTGATGTTACAATAAATCTTCCTGAATACGTTATATCGATGAAAGATTTGTGGAATCTGAAAACTGCATTAGAGCATTCTATTCAAGAGCTCTGCAACATGTGTATTGCTGATAGTACTGATGAATCTATGGCGGCACTAGAGAAGAAAGTTCTTTCTCAATTGCCATATGAAGTAGAGAGTTTGCTGTACTCGTTAAGTTCAGAAGTTGGTTTAATACTAGCTGATTGCGATGTAGCGAAAGAAGTGTCTGCAATAGAAAGTAAGAAGTCTTTGTTCCAGTTTGAAGCAGGGAAAATAATATCCAAGTCCGGAAACGAAGTTTCCGAAAAGTTATATACTGAAAGGTATGAAATTGAACAGTTGCTGGAAGAACTTTTTGAAGTAAAGGAAATGCTAGTACGTGATATTCGTAGGCTGCAGAATAAATTTTGTAATGTTAGTGAAAAATTGAAGGAACAATGTTCGTCCAGGAATGATTTTAAAAGTTGTGAAGAGATCCAAACGGAGCACAGCGTTCTGAAAAGCATAGTTACTGAGATAGAAGAGCAATATGACATAATCCTTCGACAACTGCTATCTTCTGTGTTTGTCACACTTCGATGGTTTGAAAAAAGCTTAACTGTTCAGGGAGTGCATAAAGGTGTAGTTAGCACATCTTCATTATCAGAAGTGAATTCTGGCAAAGTTCTTGAGAAAAGTGAAAACGCTGGTCCTTATGATAACGGGATGATAAACGGTGAAAATTCCGTCCGTTTCAATGAATTGTTAAGGAACGTTGTAAACAATGTTTCCTCTGAAAAGGAAGTTCTTGGAAGGCAGATTGACGAAATATTGTCTTCTATGAGAAGCCTTCTGCTCAACATAAATAAAACCTTTGTGAAGGCAGATCTGTTGGAGTACGAACTGGTTTGTAATGAGGAGACTGATTCATCACAAGCAGCAGAAACTGTTTCAGAGGAAAATACTCGGTGCGTTTCCAAAGAAGAATTTGAAAAGTGTTTGCCGAAGATGAAGCAATTGAACGAACTACCAGAAGAAAACAAAGCTGATAATTCGGTTGATAGTCTCGAGAACTGCGGCTCTGTTGCTGCAAACAGTAGTTTCATTATCAGCGAACCTAGAAATATCAAGGAAGAACTGCTTTCAGGCAATGAAGATGAAAGCATGGATCAGTTTGATGATTCGCTAGAGATATCAAAAGTTGATTCAGGGAATTTTTCACAGTATAGTAAGGAAGAACGTACTGAACAAGAAGAACAAGCTTTGAACACAGCTGCAAGATCAGACTCCAACTTGCCTGTAGAAGGGAAGTCTGTGGATAAGGCCGCGAACAAGCCAACTGATACAAATGACGAATCCAATGCTTATCTTTCGAGTAAAATGAGTCAGCAAAGTAAATTCCTAGATCAGATTAAGACAGAGTTAAATCTTGAAGATAGTATATCTGAAGATTATGAAAGCCAGTATTCAATTCAGTCGCAGCTAAGGAATGAAGTACACGATACGGAATACAGGAAACTAGTAGACATGTTTAAAAAGCAAAGAAATGATATCCAATCACTGAAAAGAAATAGTCGCGTTCTTCAACAAAATATGCTAGCAGCAGAGAATTCCAAACTAAAACTTGAGAAAAAGATTGCTGAATTGGATACAGCCAACAAACAGTTAAGAAAAGAGAAGACTCAACTAGTTGTTAAGCATCGTACGCTGGAAAATGCCTACAAGCAACTGGAGCAAGATCTTCGTAAACTAGCTGGCTCTCACAAACAAGTGCCTGTACCAAGTGCAGAACTTGCCCAGATGAAAGAATGTCAACAGAAGCTAATGGATGAGAACACACACTTGCGAGAGAGGCTTTGCGAACTAGAATTTCGAAATGAAAAACTAAAAGAAGAGATAAAGGAGAATGAATCATTAAGAAAGAAGGCAATGGAGTTGTCGATTAGGTGCTCTCTGTTACAGGATGAACTGAACAATAAAAAACTTTCGGAAGAAGAAGCTGTTCAAGACATAAAGAAGGATTATGAAATCAGATTTCAGAAGTTAAAAGAGAAAATGGTAAGTTTGTTTTTGCAACATATTAATTATTTTCAAATGATTATACTGAAGACCATTAATATGTTATTTACTTTTGATTCTCCATCACTCGTGCATAGGTTTACAATAGTGGCAAATTCTCACCATGTATGGGACATTTCATCATTTCCAAACTAAGAGATGAGTCAGAAGTAAGGTAAAGAGCCAGCAAGAGTTATGCTTGAACCAGAAGAAATGCATAGTTTTTTTTTTTCGTTTATTTTAAATAATAATAATAATCGTTAGCAGATCAAAATGTCATGTTCCTTGCTTACAATGATAAATGTACAAGACGATATACAGGTTTAGATCGCTAAAGAATATGTGAACTTCATCGGTTGATTCCTCGTCTAAGGGGAAGCAGCAAAAGAGTGTCTACGTGGTACGGTACCGTTCTGGAGATGGTATTCGAAAATATGGTCACTAGATGCGTGATGTGGAACATCATCATCACCGTTCAGATGTAGTCATTTTGAACACTTCCTCTAAGAACGTTGTACCCAGTGTGGGATCATGTCCCCGTTTCCTCCTGCGAGGTGTATGCCATTTCCAAGGTTGCAATAATTAAATGTTGCTTCTAGTAGTCATTGTTATCATTCCATCTCTCCCCATAACTATGCCTCAGTACGCTGGTGACTGTTTCCAGCATATCATTGTGCGCCTCAGGCTCACCGATAGTCTGTATAGCTTCACTTCCATCCTGTGCTGCATATGCTGTGTTCTGTGTATTTCAGAAACTGTGCAATATGAGAGACGGACAGGCTATCAGTGAGCCTGAGACACACATTTATATGCTAAAAAGAGTCGAAACAGTCATCAGCATACCGTAAGCGTAGCAAAGGAGGTAGGTGGAATGATGAGAACGAGTAGTAGGAGTAACATTTAATAGCACGGTGGCTCAGTGGTAGCCGAGTCCCTGCTTCGATTCCCGGCCAAGAAGTTTGTTGTGGACAACATCGTGTCCATGGGTTTTCTCGGAGTACTCCCGTTTCCTTCCACTTTCTTATTCCACGAATTCTTCCATCATCATTCGCTTGGGGTCCGCGGATGCTCAGTTCGTTTACCTCTGATGCATAGAGTCCTTGGTTCGACCCCAGCTCGCGCCAAGTGAGCTTTGTGGTAGATAAACACCGTGTGCGTGGGTTTTCTCGGGATTCTCCCGTTTCCTTCCACATCTTCATTCCACCATTACATTCATTTCTCATCGTCACCGTCTCCTTTAGCCTAGCCGGCATAACCATGGGACGTATTACTTAAAAATTTCATTTCATCATTCACTTGCCTTAATCCTCGTCTTCCTTAGCCTAAATTGTGGGACGTTAAACTCAAAGATTTCATTTTAGTTGTTGCTACCTTAGAAATAACACTGAGAACAATGTTATTAGACGAAATGTTCAAAATGACTATTATCTGAACGATGACTGTTATGTTTCGTGCACGATGGGCGTCCTGTCATCGAGTGAGCATATTCTCAAATACCCTGTATATTTCCGGAAACGTTCCATATCACGTATATTCGATTCCCGGCGGGAGCTCATGTGGTTCGGATTCCACGTTAATCAGTAGGTCCACGTCTCATATAGCCTCGCTGCTGAACGGGACGTAAAACTCAGAATCAATCAATCAATCATATCACGTATATCAGGTTGTCGAAAATACTATTGAGTCTTTTGTAAACAAGATTTCATTAATGTTCCAAATCTCAGGGTATATAAGCCTCAGCGGGTCTAGCCTAACAGTTGATAGCTGAGTTGAAGCTAGTAGATGTGTAAAAGGTGTTGGAATACCTGTAATCAGGTGTAAGGTATTGCGCGGTGAAGATGGGTGAACTTTCTGGAAAACTGCACTACATTTCCAATTTTATTTCGATAAAGGCGTAAATGCTGCGCAAGACTGAAGAAATTTGTGCTGTTTATGGGGAAGATACGTTATCAAAAGCAAGACTCATAAAAACTTAAGAAGAAGAAGAAAAAAAAAAAGACTTCAACTTGGCATAAATTTTAAAAATATTTATAGATAGTAGTAGGGTTTTATTTTTGGGGTTTAGGCGGTTTATTATTTTCTGCTTTTAAGCGCTTTTGTTGAAATCTCTTAATATTTTCTTTCAGTACCAGTTTCTGTTTTCTAGTTTTTAGTGCCCTTTAGAAATCTTTTATTTTTCTTTTAAGTTTATATATTTGGTCTAGGAATTAATTCGTGCGGGTGGACAAGAGATGGCGCAACGAACGGAGCGTCCCACAGTTCCGTGTATCCACACATGTGTTGCAAACCCCGTTCGTAGTATAGGGCAGTGGATTAAAGCGTCAACAACACCAGTTTGTAGTTAAGTGAACATGGCGCAATTTGTGCCTGATAAAGTGTTTTTGCGGGGTGTCCTGCTGCATTACTTTAACATGCAGAAAAGTGCGACTGAAAGTCATCGTATTTTGGTGGAAGTGTATGGTGACCATGCTCTAGCTGAGCGAACGTGTCAGAAGTGGTTTGCACGGTTTAGAAGTGGTGATTTCGGCTTGGCAGACCAAGAGCGAGCTGGACAGCCAAAAAAATTTCAAGACGAAGAATTGACAGCATTGCTCGAGCAGGATTCGTGTCAAACGCAGGAACAACTTGCAGCAGCATTAGGCGTTGATCAAACAACAGTCTCCAAACGCTTGAAAGCCATGGGAATGATTCAAAAGATGTCATATTGGGTTCCACATGAATTGAAAGACAGAGACGTTGAAAGACGAAAAACCATTTGCGAATTGCTGCTTCAACGACAGAGCAGAAAGGGGTTTCTGCATCGAATTATTACGGGTGATGAGAAGTGGATCCATTACGAGAACCCTAAACGAAAAAAGGCCTGGGTGAAACCAGGTGAACCAGGTCCATCACAACCAAAACGAGATATTCACTGTGCAAAGGTTATGTTGTGCATATGGTGGGATATGAAAGGTGTGGTGTACTATGAGCTGCTGCAACCGGGTGAAACTATGAATGGAGAACGTTATCGACGACAATTAATGCGTTTGAAGCAAGCTCTGGCCAGAACACGACCAGAATGGGAGAACAGACATGATAAACTTATTGTTCAACATGATAACGCTCGTCCACATGTCGCAAAACCGGTCAAAACCTATTTAGAAAATGTCGGATGGGAAGTTTTACCCCACCCGCCGTATTCACCAGACGTTGCTTCTTCGGACTACTACTTGTTCGATTGCATGAACAACGATTTGATTGGACAGCGGTTTACTTCTTCAGAAGATATCGAAACATGGGTCTCTGACTGGATCGCTTCCAAGGATGAGGACTTCTTTCGCCACGGAATCCGTACATTGCCTGACAGATGGGCGAAAGTGGTGGCTAGCGATGGACAATATTTTTCTTAAGGTATTTATGTATTTTGTGTTTGTACTACAGCTTTAATGTGTGCGTACCAACCGCACGAATTAATTTCTAGACCAAATAGTTTTTCCCATTTTTTCGTTATTCCAGTAGTTCAGTTACACATGTAAACTAAAGGTAGGACACTAACTGCCCATAAAATGGATCCGTCTACGAAACTTGCGTGACCCAAAATTAGCATATGCGTTAGGGAATTATACGTGAACATACACACGGTGTTGACACTATCATCTGTTGAGAAGATTCACGGTTCAACTCCCAAAATCTGTCATTAGATCAGACATATGGAACAGCCGGCCCTCGGGCCAGTAACTTTCATCCGGCCGGTCTGATCCATTATTGGAAATGTATTTCTTGCGTAACCTTTTAACCTGAATTGAATTTTTTTCTGGATAATTGATTTTCACTTTAAAAATATCCTTCGTGTTGGATCATCCAATTTACTACCGAACATTGAGAGACTAGTTGAAAACATGAAGGATCAAGTTTCCCACTGAAATAGTAAGTAAATAGATATTTCTTTAGTAAGTAAATATTTTGGTTATCGTTAAAGCAGTTTTTGTGTTCTTTTAGTGTTAGTGTACGATGAACAAGGCTGTTCAATTCTTGTCAAAATGTCTCGTACGGCTCTTGACACTAGTAAGGCCTTTGTGATTGGCCCACCCTCTGTTCCAATTTGCGCATGCCTGCGTTAGATGATGATAAAATTTATATGGAACCTACGAGAGAGTATACTCTTTGAAACTAAAAAAGAGTAATCAAAATCGGTACATATGTATTGAAGTTTGCATTAGCATGAACACAATGAGGTCACTTAGTTACGATATTAACACTGTCAGTCGTTAGAGTTTCATTATTTAACACCAAAGGCTATCATTAGTTCCCAGTGAAATTTATATGAAACACCACCAAAGTATACTCTTTCAAACAAAAAGTAAGTGAACAAAATTGATGCATCTATGTCGAAGGTATGGGTGATCATACACAAAATTATGGTATGAACACTGTCAGCCGTTAGAATTTAATGATTAGCTGCAACGACTAAAGTTATATCCGCATGAAGATGATAAAGAGATCATTAATGCAGTCGAATCCTTTTTGTTTTGCTTCTATCCCCCAGGCTTTTATACATATGGTATTAACGGACAGATTCGTAGATGTGAGAAAGATAAGGCAATACAAAGTGAATATGTAGAGTAGGACGCGTCCGTGGACCAAATTGCAGATCTCTAGCTCATCTTCTTGATGTTGAGAATAAGAACTTTCTGACTGTTCCTCATGTTTACACATAATTAAGAACATCGTGCTGCTCCATAGAATGTACACTCATGTCCAAAGTTATTGTCGCATGTCTATAAATTTGTTGTTGTAGGTATATAATTTAATAACGAATTCGCCCGGTATCTCTTATAATGTTAATATGTGTATAGTCGGCAAAGACATGTATGTGGCAGATTTCATGTCAAAAGAGCAGCAAATAAGAACAACAAAACGAAAATAAAACTTTCTTGTCCATTTAGCAAAATGTTGTTTTACTCATTCTAATTTTCGTATTTATAATTCCTTTCCTATGAAATTTACCACAAATATACATTTCCCGATTATACACATAGTATCAGTATTAAAAGTAACCTGCAAAATCATTATCAAATTATACTCTTACAAGAAGACAGTTATAGATATGCGACAGTCATTTTGGACATGAGTATACATGTTAAGTATCTGTTGTTCTTCAGGTAAAGGTGTCAGTGATGTTATTTCAACTTTTGTCCAGAGTACCCAAATTTAATTTTAATCCCATGACGATTTTGTGATCATTTTAACTTTATCAATGTTGTGCTTCTTTATGTTGTAGTTGTTTTGAAAGGCTTGATGTTGGGACATCGTTGTATTTCGCAAATATGTTCTTTCGAGTGAAGTGTGTGTGTGTGTGTGTTTCCCCTCTGTCACGCCGATTAAATATCTTGGCATGTACATGAGACTTCATAGATACCTGCGGACTCAAGCGGATTAGGAAAGACACTTTTATAAGTTTTCGCCGATGTTCTTTGGTGGCCCTAACGAAAAAACTGAAATATAAACATTGTATTAGACATTAGAAAGAAAAAAAGTTACAGGATTGAAACTTTAGAAAAATGGCTACATCAGGACAAACATCACTCAAAACAAAAATGGTGATATAAAATTGATATGTATGCCTTTATTTCATTCAGTTCCAAACAAATTATAAAATGTTTTGTGGACTTGTAACTTTAACCCAATATTAATGCCTCCAGAGAATATTGGGGAAAAAAATTAAAAGTTAACAGATTCTTCACTAACCCGTTGGATTTCGCATGTGTTTGTGAAGTTTCATGTACACTCATGTCCAAAATGATTGTCGCATATCTATAACTATCTTCTTGTAAGAATATAATTTGATAATGATTTTGCAGGTTACTTTTAATACTGATACTATGTGTATAATCGGGAAATGTATATTTGTGGTAAATTTCATACGAAAAGAATTATAAATACGAAAATTCGAATGAGTAAAACAAAATGTTGTTAAATGGACAGGAAAGTTTTATTTTCGTTTTATTGTTCTTAGTTACTGCTCTTTTGACACAAAATTTGCCACATACATATCTTTGCCGATTATACACATACTAACATTATAAGAAATACCGAGCGAATTCGTTATAAAATTATATTCCTACAATAACATATTTAAAGATATGCGACAATAATTTTGGACATGAGTGTACATGCCAAGACAATTATATAGGCATGACGAGAAGGAATACACACTGGAGTGAATAAAATATGCGGGAAATCGATATCAATTTTAAGTAGCCTCACAGTAAAGTTGTTTCGTGAACAAGCAGCAGAAAAACACACCTTTAGACCAGTCGGAATATGCCACACAGTGGATTGTGATTAATTAATCGTGCTTTACGACTCCTATCATAATAGCAAAATCATGTAAGTTGGGACTTGTAATTCGAAGTAGGATCCGAATGATTGCTTCAGCCTGTACCTATGTTGCCAGGTAATTAAGTAATGACTGATTTCCACAGTAAAATATGTTAGTTGTTGTTATGAAACATTCCCAATAGCACACAAATTTGTTTGTAAAGATGACACTGCATTTTAACTAAAACTGTGTTCTGTATTTTAAAATATATCTCATAATTTTAGGATTATTTTTTTTCTGAATTTTTAAAATTTTATTTATTTTTTTTTTCAGCGATTAGCGTATGCTGAGGAACTTAAGAAAATGAAAGATGAAAGAGACGAACGAGAAGAACTAAGAGTTGCTTGCAGGGAATATGTGAAAAAGGCATGTGCAGTATGAATTTATATACTTTTATAGAGATTTTTTTCTTGAGTTCATAAGTCTAGATTTTTTCGTATTTTATCTCTCTTTCTAAACCATACATATTGTATATGATTTTTATAAACTAAAGAAAATCAGAAATGGTCAGAATGATTCGGGGAAACAGGATAAAATTTTTTCTCAAGATGAGATGCATGATAACAGTGGAATGACGAAAGTGGGAGGGGGGGGGAGCTCGAGGAAACCTACGCAAACGGTGTTTGGTGAAAAGTTTTATTTACTGTTATACGAGGAACAGTCGAAAAGTTCCTGGAATTCTATTGTAGCTCTTTATTACCAGAATATAAGTACACATGTACTTAATTGCCTTCGAAGTTAGCACCTTCGGAACACACACACACACTCTTGTTCCACTACTTCTGCGATTGGTGGAAACACCGACGAAAGACCTCTTTTGCTGTCTTCAAAATTTCAGCCATCGCGTTAGTTTTGATCTCGTCTACGTTGGAGAAACGAAAAAGTACCATTTTTAGCTTTGGAAAGACCCAAACATCCAAAGATGCTAAACTGTTCTTAAGGCTATCAAACTCTCCGAATCAAATTTTTCCTGATTTGCACATGAACTTGATGTTTGTGCGTTACTTTATCTGTGAAATTGGCCTACTGATCACTACATACTCCTCTGTTCAGCTGCACTACTCGTACCTGCTTGTTATGATCTGTTCACATTAGTCAATTCCATAATTAGGGAACCTAAGGACTGTACTGTACAAGATTCATTGTGATTACGTCACAAATGCCAAAACTACGTCATTCCGGGAACTTTTTGACTACCCCTCGTATAAGGTACTACTTTTGTGACACAGAAAATCAATATAATGAAATTACGTATTTCATAATCCTCCATCCAGCTAGGTTAGAATGAAAACTCTCCGTAGTATGAAATGAAATGCAATATTTATGTTTTACGTCCCACGTTTATGCCGGCTAGGTGATGATAAGTGAATAAAGTGGTTGAATGAAGAAAGTGAGAGGAAACGGGAGAACCCCGAGAAAACCCACGCACACGGTGTTTGTCCACCACAAAGCTCACTTTGCGCATGCTGGGATCGAACCAAGGACCCTCTCACCAGAGGTGAACGCTTTACCACTGAACCACCGCTGCCTCTCCCCGTTATACGAGTTCCAGCGGAAAGTCAGATTTTGAAAATGTTGATTATAAAAAATACACAAGATCGCCATTACATACAGATCTCGACAATTTGAAAGAAAAAAATCTGGATTGAAATTGTTAATTACACACTAAAATTCCCGCCTTCTAGGATCAAATGTTTATTTTTGTAAATCAAGAAACAAAAACTTGTCAAAGAGAAACAAATGAACATCGTAATCGGAGGAGATTGGTAAGAAATATTTTCGTAAATACAAAAAATAAATTCACCAGGAGCACAGCCAACCAAGAGTATGTCCAAGAAAGAAGCTGAGCTGTAGCTTATCGTCCTAGTAAAACTAAGTAATTGCAACTTTCTGTAGATTTTTTATGAGTTGGCAACATCAGTTAATTAGGCATTACTTCAACAGATGGCAGATTGTTTCAGTGATGATTTGATGAAAACTTCTAGAAACAATGCTTTTATGAAATGCATTAAAAAGGAGATTTTTGTAGGATGTGTGTTTTACTCTTAAAAACGAGCCCTTAGTCTTTAGGAAGATCTCCCAATGTGTTTAGTCTTAGCCCATTTCACTTTGTCCTTGCTTTAATATATATATATATATATATATATATATATATATCGGGTGTTGCAAAATAAGTGTTACAACTCTTGGGAGGTGACTCCTGCCACTCAGACAAGAAAAAAAGTTCTCTTGAACTTTCGGCTATCGGACATAGTTTCAGATCTACAAGGTGCCGAAAGCGTGGGAAAATGACTTTCGGACGCCAATAGTTCGAAAACTATCCAACGTAAAGGGCGGGTAAAAAATTCACTGAAGAAGTAATACCTGCTGTATTGATTTTTGCATGTTTCACAATCCTATCATGCACGCGCAAGGAATTCCCTAAAGGAACGTAGGGAGTCCCGGAGAATCTGCCAAATGAAAATTGGTCTAAATGGATATGAATTGATAGGGTTTATACCAGGTAACAATAATTCGTTTGTATTAAGTCGATATCTGAAACAAATACAAAATGGCGGACACCTTCATGCCCGTTGTGTGTTGTTGCATAATCGCCAGGTACGGATGCTGGCCAACAGTGACGTTCTGAGTATTAAGTGTAGCGAATTTGTACTCAAATGATCTAGAAAGACATCTGGAGTGTCGGTAGAGCACAACAAATAAAGCAGGGTGATTCACATTTGTAAAAACACTTAACGAAAATTGTCCAGAAATGCACTCGTACTCAGTAAACGTCAGTTCAAAGCGTTGGAAATGTAAGGATTAGCGTCAAGAACATGAGAGTCATTGCCAATTCACCAATAATATTCCATCAATCCGATGCAATATGATCTGCACGGTTGCATACCAATAAGGATGCACCAACTGAGGCCAACTTGAAATTGTGCAAGGGACTCACTAAGAAACCGGAAAATGTCACTAGTGGGATCGGATGATCGATATTGAAATGTGGCCAATGTGTGTGTTGATATCGACATGTAGCTAATGAACAAACGTCAACATATCCCACTACTGCTGGGACACCGTCCCACGTGCGAAAAATAGGAAAATAACTACTTGGATATTGAATGTAAGAACGTGGGCTCCCAGTAAGATTGGAAACTGCGAGCAAAAGCAAGCGCTCTAGGCCAGAGGCTTCGAGGGAGCCTCACTTTCTCTGTATTCATTTCTTTGAGGAGTACCCACTTTGTTTGGCAAGCGCTCTTGTACAGCCTCCCGACATGCTTGTGTGTTTCATTTTGTTATTCCTACTGCACAATTGTAAACAATTAGAGCTTTAAGACGTTTCTTCCTATTTCTCATGTCGCTTTATTTTCCATATGTGTGGTATTCCAGCAGTAGTGTTACAAGTGCCAAATTGGTTCATTTTCGTCTTTGTCTTGGCATGTGCACTGTGTGTAAGATATGAATTTTTGGAGGTATTTCTCTATATTTCGAGTACGTCGTATGTCCCAGAAGACGCGGGACATGATACAAGTTTGTTATTTTCACGCCCTATCAAAATTTGAACCATGAATTAAGAGATTTCTTTTCATATGTGTCGCCTGTGGGACAATGCCCCAAACAAAGAGGGCATTAATACAATCGTGTTCTAGTTATGTTCTACCAAAAAGTGCACCAGATGTAATAGCAGAATGTACAACGTTATTTTCCTAGTTTTCGCACATGGGACGGTGTCCCAGCAGTAGTGGGATATGTTGACATTTGTCCATTAGCTACATGTTATCTACACATACATTGGCCACATTTCAATATCGATCATGCAATCCCACTAGTGACATTCATTTAATTTACGCAGTTTCTTAGTGAGTCCCCTTGCACAATTTTAACTTGGCCTCAGTTGTTGCATCCTTATCGGTATGCAACCGTGCAGATCATATTGCATCGGATTGATGTAATATTATTGGTGAATTGGCAATGGCTTTCATGTTTTTCATGCTATTCCATTACATTATCGACACTTTGAACTCACGTTTACTGAGTATGAGTGCATTCTGGACATTTTTCATTAAGTGTTTCCACAAATGTGAATCACCCTGCTTCATTTGTTGTGCTCTACCGACACTCCAGATGTCTTTCTAGATCATTTGAGTACAAATTCGCTACACTTAATACTCAGAACGTCACTGTTGGCCAGCATCCGTACCTGGCGATTATGCAACAACACACAACGGGCATGAAGGTGTCCGCCATTTTGTATTTGTTCCAGATATCGACTTAATACAAACGAATTATTGTTACCTGGTATAAACCCTATCAATTCATATCCATTTAGACCAATTTTCATTTGGCAGATTATCCGGGACTCCCTACGTTCCTTTGGGAAATCCCTTGCGCGTGCATGATAGGATTGTGAAACACGCAAAATTCAATACAGCAGGTATGACTTCTTCAGTGGATTTTTTACCCGCCCTCTTTATGTTGGATAGTTTCCGAACTATTGGCGTCCGAAAGTCATTTTCCCACGTTTTCGGCACTTTGTAGATCTGAAACTATGTCCGATAGCCGAAAGTTCAAGAGAACTTTTTTTCTTGTCTGAGTGGGCAGGAGTCACCTCCCAAGAGTTGTAACACTTACTTTGCAACACCCGATATATATATATATATATATATATATATATATATATATATATATATATATATATATATATATATATATATAAAATCCTTATTTTTAAAGTATTTTTTTCTTATGGTTACTCCGTCTAAATTCTTTTGTTTACACATTATACCACATCCTGCCATATGTTCCTTGGTCATCCTTGTGAGTGTATTCTTTTCTCGACACATTGTTGGTTGACTATACTCCCAATGAATTCACTTCTTACGTGATTTATTTCTTGGCTTTTCGAAATTGTTTCTTACAAATCTCCTACGATTATGATGCTCATGTTTTTCTCTTTGAAAAGAGCTCCTCCGTGGCTAAGCGGTTAGCGTAGGTGCTTTTGGCGTAGGAGATTCGGGTTCGATTCTCAACGGGAGCTCATATTGTTCGGATGCCACGTTAGTCAATAGGTCACGTCTCATATAGCCTCGCTGCTGAAAGGGACGTTAAACTCGAAATCAACTCAACTTTCTCTTTGAAAAGTTTTAATTTCTTACTTTGGGGAATTAAACATTTGATCGTAGCAGAATTAAATTTTAATGTACTATTAAAACTTCAATTCAAACTTTCTCTTTCAAGTTGCCGATATATATATATATATATATATATATATATATATATATATATATATATATATATATATATATATATAATGACTAGACATCGGATTTTTATGCAAGTGAAAATTTTGTTTGCTTATATGCATGCCTTGTTAAACTTAGTAGGAGTTTCTAGATAACAACAATAATACAGATCGAATTTCAACATCCTGTATTTATAGCATATATATGCATATTTCAAAGGTTAGAGCATATAATAGTGCTTAAGAGCCTATTCAGCATATTGTGTAATTTTTTTTTCAGATGTATGCTTTAGCATGGAATAAATTCCGTTTTAGCGTGTATTTTCAATGCAATACAATACAACTGTTTTCTGCATGGGAGGATGAAAGAATGCCTAGTTTGTGGAGGACCAATAATGTTAGCAAACGATCAGCAGAGCAAAGGCGCATACAATTGCCAAGACGTTAAGAAAAATCTGATAATGATAAAGACGTAAAATTGTGTCGACATCAATTCAAAAACAAGAGATACGGGAATGCTGCTCAGTGAATACTTAACTCTAGTTGATGAAGTTCAGCACGACCTCCAGTCAGTTCCTGGTAAATTCGGTCACTCTGTGGAAAATAAACTTACGAATTTTATTGCCAGAAACTACGACTACAAAACAATTAAAGCCATAATAAAAAGTACCATCAAGGTTAAATTTCAACTTACCAGAAAATATGGATACTAAACTGGCTCCTCTTTATAAATATTGTCCAGTAATATCTACTGATGTTAACAGGTTATTTTCTGAGTATAAACTGACGCCAAAAAGTGAAGAGAAGCATATTGTAATATACTGTAAGGCTAATGAAGTGAAGCTCGCATTATTTCGTGTAAAGTAAATGTACTCTAAATACAAATGTCAAGGAAAATGAGAGATCGTGTCCTCATATCATTGTGCCTATTTTAATCTCCTAATTTGTGTAGATTTTTAAAAAGTTAGGAGTATGTAAACAGCAACTGTCATAAAAAATAAATTCTAAAGAGAAGTCCTAAAAGGTAAAGTACACTTTCGAAGTTATATTTCAATTACACAACTTTGTCACAATTTTGCTGCATGTTAGAAAATTCTCTCGTTTACCGCATTATTAGTGCATATTAAGTGCAAATTTTAGCACATTTAACAGGATAATTGTATGCATATTTCATGAATTTTAAGTGCATAAAAATCCCACCTCTAATAATGACAATCATGTGTATTGTTTTAATCAACGTTTCTAATATCTGACTTTCCCGTTGAAACCCTGTAACGGGGAATTTTCAATATAGCCCAACCAGAGAATTATCAGAACTATGTAGTTTCTTTTTATTGATTTCCTATGTATATGAAAAAAAAAAAAAAAAAAAAAAAGTTACGATTTTGAGTAATAAAGTTAAGTTTAACATGTTTGTGCAAAGCGATTGTCACTCTTTTTGATTAACGAAGTGTTACAGTGTGACGTGGACTTCTATTATTTATAAGATCTCTAACTTATTGTTTAGTTAGAAATAAGCACATCAATCGGTGTTATTTTCGTATAATATACGGGTTACATCACCTTTTTTTGTTTCTGGATTCTGTTTCGAATTGACTTCACAAAGTGTTACAGGTATGCCATATACATGTGAATTCACTCGCTTATCAGTTAATTCCGCAGTTCCAGCAAAGTCGTGAATACCGATTTTTGCGTTTCACCTGCTGCTCCAATAATCCCATAGGTTTTCAGTTGGGTTTAAATCTGAGGACTTTGCAGACTAGATCAGGTGCGACACGGTTCTTGAATTTCCTCAGTCCAGGTGCAAATGCTTTGAATTCTGTGAAACGCTTTGTTACTGAGAGTGTCCAAACATACTAGCTCAGGTTCGCATTCACATGAATGAAGGTTCAGTCATGGTACACGAAACACCTTCACACTGTCACAGAATTCCCTTCATTTGAACCAATATACTACAAGAATGTTTCATTTGGATTTTAGTGCACTTGACGGCTTGTATCATTAGAATATAGATAATGCGACTTGTCGGATCACACTACACGTTTCGAGTCCTATAGAATCTATAATTCAGTCCAGATAAGCTGATAGGCAATCAGACAACTTTTCTTCTACCCACGTCTTTTCCATTGCAGAAGTTTCTATCTTCATATGAATGTAACATTTTTAGGGTATAGTATCGTGTAAAATCTAAATATTTACGTCAGTTCGCTTTCACCTGATGTTGAGAAGGCATTGCTGTTCATTCTGCTGTCAAACCACGCTACCACAATTTCCAATTTTAATTTTTGACAAAAGAAGTAATGCTTATTTATATGCTAAAAGTTTGACTTGAGTTGTATTTTTAAAATTGAATTTCTAGAAATAAGAATTCATTCGTTATAAAGTTAATTTAAACGAGCCTTTCGTTTAAAAGTTGGAAGGAGTTATGAATCAAATCAATCCAGATTTAATTGTACTTTTTTTTCTTTCTTTTAATGTAAGAACATCTGTTTATAAGAGGACCGGACTAGAGACTTGATGTTTTTCTCTTACTTCAGGTTCTACCGTTATTATGTTAGTGTTCTGATACTTTCCTCATACAGATTTTATTTGCTCTTGGATTGCATATTATTATGAAATTATTGAATGAATACAGTAAGTACCCGGTCAATACCCAAACCCTATCATCGCTAGCAATTCCAACATTATTTCACAATCCCGACTCCCAAGAAAACGACAATTATTCAATTAAATTTACTATTATACTAAAAGATGTGTTATTTATCTCACTAAAGAAGATAAACAAAATAGAGTGTTTTACAATATGTAGAGCTATCGTGAAAGTTCTAATTAATTATTTAGATACATGTACATACATTCGATACCTCCGCGAACAAGTGTTGATGGTAAAAAGAGGAACACCGAAATTCACGTGTGAACGCAGTAGGGAGAAAACTTGTTTTGATCTCCTACCAGCTTATCTGATACTAACCATAGTGTACCATACATGGAATCAACCTATTGACGTGTGCAGTGAGAAGTGGCCTGTTTCATGGTGCTGTACCCCAGGTGTCCATTGTATCGGTTCCTTTGGAAAATTGGTTGGAAGAGTCTGCAGCAATTCTTGTCTGTTTGAAAACTATTTTCGTTGACCATGAGTCCCCAGTTTTGACGCCATTTTCCCATTACACATGGGTTATACAGGGTGTCTATCGGTCACGAAATCAGAAAACGGTCATGAAAGTCACGAAAAAGTTACGAAATTTAGCTTTTGGGTCACGATTTTTTAACTATGCAAATGTAAGTACAGTTTGGAAAATTTCGTTCTATAAAACGTCAAAAATCACCACCAAAAATGTCTATGGCCGGCTTTAGACGCTACCAAATCTCAAGCAACGTTTCTATCGCATGGATGAAAATTCGGCCTAATTTGTACCCAAATTCGCTCTTGAAAATGTTAGGAAATTTTATAATTTTGTGAAGAAAAGGTCACGAAATTTCATTTTGGAATTTCAGTAGACACCCTGTTATATAATTCCTTGGAAATTCGTAATAGATTGGAAAGGTATGCTGAGGCATTACTCCTCCCCTGTGTTTTAGCCACAGGCCGATTCGTCGGTGAATACATGAAACTTTTGACTTCACCTCACCTACGCCACTTTGTTCCTCCGTTACCTGTGCACATTGAATTTCTTCACAGGGAGATGAGGTAATTTATCAGGATAGGTCTGATTCGCAGAAGTACCAAAGTCCCCTCTGGTCACGGGCGGTAGCGCTTAAAGACATATCAGAAGTAGGGTAATGGCATACACCCATTTTGTGACCAGAGCGAAGTTCTTAGTGTCTATCAGCATCTGTAATGTTGGCATTCCAGCACTAGCAAGCCCACGTTCCACCAGTACAAGTACGGGTACTGAATTTCATGGTCTCATCACAGGCCGGCACAGTCTAAGCCAATTCAGGAACCTCTGGAAACTAGCGGGGGGCTTGTGTCCTGGCCCTGCCTAAATCGTGATATTCAAACTCACGCAGAATACCGCGAACACATTGGGATACTTCCATATCTCCTCCTGGTAGTGGTGGTGTTCTGAGCTGTATGGGGGAGCGCGTTGTCGTGAAGGAAGATGACGCCCTTGGTGAGAAGTTCTGGTTGTTTCCTCCTGATTGCTTCGCACAGTCGTGTTCGTTTCACATTATCGGTGAATTTCAGTCGCGGTTACATGTTTCACCGACAGAAATTAAATAACTGAGCTGATTTCTTCGCGAAACCCGTTTTCCAAACGAATCGCTATTTGTGTTTACCTACAACTAGGGTCATAGGTGGCAGGTGCTGAAACTCTGTACAGTTGCCAACTCGATGTATTAAAATTATTGCACACTCCTCATTCCTCTATAACAGACGAAACTTCAGAAATATTGGCCTTGTAACCTTAGTTTCTGACTCTCCTTCGTAACATGCACACTAATCAAATATACAATATGCTAGCTACACTTCTGATTTCTTTTCCGGACATATGATGCCACTACTGTTGATGTAAACGACAATGACCCTGAATTTGCGTTTAATTAATCCGTAACGATGTTTCAGTGAATACTATTGCAGAATTTCAGGTGAACTTCATACCTGCTTATGTTTTAACTTCCTACCTGCTCGGCCACCGGACTTCATTCTTGTGTTATGTTTAATGCTTTACTATTGAAGAATATCTCGTTTCAAGAATGTCTTCGAATATTTTCAGATTGAGGATTACCAGTCTCGTCTTTCTCAACTGTCTTCTAAACTATGGAAAGTGGGAGATCAGCTTGTACTTGAACAGAACGAACGCTCCTGGTTAGAAGGGCTTTTGAGCGATATTAAAAATAAATTACAAGAAAATACTGATGGCAAGGAAATGATACGTATGCTTTCTGTGAGTATTCGGTATTCTTTTATTATTATTATTATTATTATTATTATTATTATTATTATTATTATTATTATTATTATTATTATTATTATTATTATTATTATTATTATTTATTGTTGAATTAGTGTGATTGAAATGTCCTATGCCATACAGAGCGTAAATGCCCAAGTGATGGACCTAAGAATATGAAGTATAAATCATTAAATTATGTATAAATTATTGTTTTGAGCGAAAGTGTTGACGTTCGCTACAAGAGTAATAATAATAGGGTAACTGTCCCAATAATTGACAGTATAAGAGCAGCATTTGACAAATTGCATGTATTTCAGCCTTCAAATGAGCCTGACTTACTAACATCTCGTATAGCTATGAAGGCATCCTTCCTTCATCCATGCACACCACCAGAAAAATTATAGACTGATAATTATTATTTTTAAAAATAATATACGAAAAGTTGTTTATTGTACAATCCGCGGCAAAAAATCTGCAACATGAGGATGTAAGTTCATTGTGAAACTACGCCTAACAGCACAAAGAATGAACATAACGTCTAAGTGGAACGAATCACTCCAGGATAAACCTCCGCTTCCACCCGTGCACAGTTATTTTGGAGCAAAAGACTTCGTCATTTCACAATAAACTTATATGCACATGTTGCAGGTTTTTTGCCGCGGATTGTACCAGTAATTGACACATCGTGACCCAGTAATTGACATCTCTGAATATCTTACTTTGAATGAACCATATAATTTTCTACCAACTTCCAATCTGATTTACAACAGTTTTTACAGTATTATTTTTGCATACAATGGATGTTAATACTAAAATAATACAAATATTCATAGCCTAGTTTTGTTTCCAGTTGACATATGACAAGATAATTAAGTACTAATAATTATATAATTGAAAAGTAAAATATTTTGTAATACTATCAGTGAAATATTATCTTATTTGAAATGTCCTCGGTTCTAATGTAACAGCATCACATAACACTATAATGAAAATGGCCTAATGACGGCGAAAAATATTTATGATAGTTTCATCTGTCGGTATTAGGTTTTGATCTTGCGCATAACTACATTATCCACATTGAAGGGACCATTGCCAACTAGAGTAATCGGTCCGTTAAATCAGGGCCAGATTAAGGGGGGCTATAGCCCCCGGCCTCCAGGTGGACTGGAGCCTCCATTCTAATAAAAATCTTAACTGGCTATCTAAAAAGAATTAAGAAGATATAATCAACACCATAAAATAAAATATGACCAAAAATATGAAATATATTCCGTTAACTTTCCTACTGTACTTCCACAAAAATGTATTAGGTGAAGTCAGTAGGGTCCACATATTTTTTCTAGCCCCGGGCCTCCAGATAGGTTAATCCGGCCCTGTGTAAAATATAAATTTTTTATCCACCTTATCTATGACACAAAATCGTTTTCCGCTATTCCTCTAAGAAATTTGACATGAACCTTCTCCTTATCAATAGCAGTAATGCAACTGATATAAAACTGTTCATCATAATAAACAGCATAGTATTTCCTTTGTTCAACCTTACACGTTGATAGGTGATGTAATGTGATTGGAATGTCACTGTCCATTGCCAGACTCTCGTCAGAAGTATCTTGGAACTTAATGTCTCATTCTTCAGACAACGTACTCTGTTCACTTTCAGATTTATTAACTGTTTTGTTTATCTCTTGAAACTTTTGTGGTTTCGTACTTTGATCCTCTTCAAGTTTCTGTTTTCTCTTCTGCTCCTGGATCAATTTCCTTTCTTCTATACCTCTTTGCTTTGCACGTTTTTGTTCCTATTACTTTTGGTAATCTCTCTTCCAAATGTCTGATATTACAACTGGTGGTACCTTTTCTGTTCCGTACTGCAGGTGATCTTTCAGGCCAAAACAAAGCCTTCTTGAAAAGTGATTCCACAGAAGAGTTGGTGTTTACACCACCTGACGGAATCTGAAGGGACGAATTTGGTGGCACGGACTGTATTTGTAACAGTTGTGTCACTTCAGTTTTCTCGCTTTCCTCTGAGCTGTCACTAATGCCTAAGGAAGATTGTGCCTTCTCGTTTGTAGGTGATTGCTCAATTTTGCAGCTGCGTTCCATTCATATGATCACTCGCTGAAGATCCACATTGAGTTGACTTTAGACTTATTAGATGTGATTTTGCTTTGCTCCATAGATGTGAATTGATTTTACTTGTAAAGAAACAAAGTAGGCACTTTCCTTAGTTTCATCAGTGTAAAGCATTCACAATGTCCATAAATGTATGTTCTTGCTTTTTTTTTTAAACTAATCGGCTGCTGTAGGTTACTCTAACCGTGGCTACAAGCCAAGTAAAAGTACTGTAGATTAAGGGAAGACACTTGCTTAAAGTCACATTGAACGCTAAGAAACACAAAGAATAATAAGGAAAAAGGCCTAGGTCCACTTAACCCCGTATAAAGGGGGTATTTACCACTTCAAGAAAAAAGTATAAAAAGGAAGGTCGGTTCTCTGTTAATCACAAAGGTGTCAACCCAGGACTTTTCGAATGATAAATTATATTAATAACGAAGGTGTGCCTTGGTAAACTGTTTGTACAATTCTTCTACAGCTGCCTAATAATTGACACTCCTTGATCTAGTAATTGACACCCCCCTGTCAACTACTGGGATTTTACAAGAAATAATGTTTTTAACTTTACCAGTTAACTTAACTCCACTGAAATACACGATATACAAATTTCTACTGATATTTATTGAGCTTAGGCAAATCACCAGTAATTGACAGGGGTGTCAATTACTGGTCATTGCAGGAAACTTGTGACCAATAATTGACACCCCCTGAAAACTTGGTTTAATTTTCAAGAGGCTAAAATTTTTGTTTTAGTATGATAAATTAGTCCTTCAATTACATCAAAAGCTTTTTAACTCGTCAGTTTTCATTAGGATCTATTTAATATGCTCCGGAAACAAAAGCAACTTGTCTTAAGCGTAGCCTTTACTAAACGGCTGAAAAAACAGTTGACTTCTCACTGTCCATCGATCTTCTGCGTCCTTTGGAGTACTACCACCTAGTGGCAAATATTAGCAGTGGTGTAGGATTGACAACACCACGAACTAATAAGAGGTAGCAGCATTTGCTGATACCGAGTCCCAAAGTCTTGTTGCGGCGAAAATAACACGACAGTGTCAATTACTGGTACACTGTCAATTATTGGGACAGTTACCCTAATACAAAGAGGTAAAAGAAAGGTAATATATATTTATTTGCAAGTTAATCCGAAGAAGTAGAGATCCAAATGAAGAGTAGGTTTCCCTGTAGAAGTCAGTCTGTATCAGGGATCAGCTCTTAGCCCATATCGATTAAATTTCGTAACTGATATGTTGCAAGAGAGATTAAAAGTAGAGCACCATAGAGTATACTGTTTGCCGATGATGATATATGCATAACATCCAAGGATAAGACAGAAAAGAAACTGGAAGAATGGAGAAGGGTGTAGGAAGACAGACACACGAGGATAAGTAGAACAAAGACACTGCATGACACTCAATAAAGATGGAAGCTTTCTGCGGCTACAAGGAGAGAGAGACTATTACCTATCTTGAAATTTAAATATCTTGGATCTACCTCGATCAGCATAGTGAATTACATCCAGAAATCCGACATAGAATACAATTTGGTTGGCTAAACTAGAGAAGGATAAGCAGAGTGCTATATGACAAAGTAAATTGCAGCTTAAAAGGCTGTGTATATATATATATATGAAACGATCATAAGACTGGCAGTTATGTACAAGAGCGAAACCTGGGCAAGCACAAGGGGCCAGGAAAAAAAGATGGAAATGGCGGTGATAAGAATGTTAAGATGGAAGTATAGTGTGGCAAGAAGGATAGAATAAGGAACGATTATAAGTGGCACTGTTAAGGTGGGACCCTTGAGTAAAAAGTTTCCAGAATGGAAGCTGAAATGACTAGGCATGCAGAATGCAGAAACGACGACCATGTTGAAAAGAGATTAGAAAAGTGGAGGTAACAGGTAAAAGGAAGACCGGAAGACCCAAAATGAGGTGGAAGGGTAAGATACAAGATGACTTGAGGAAGAGAGAAGGATGAAGGATAGAGGACACCCAGAATAGAAGAAAATGAAGAATAATAATTAAAGACGGAAAGGCTGACCCCATATAAACATGGGAAAAGGCAAAGACAAAGAAGAAATTAGTTCGTTTAAGGACTGTTCTTCTGCCGTAAATTTTTGTTTGATTATTTATTTATTAAAGTTCAGCATCTGTTTCCAGCACCGAGACCATGTGAGACGTGGACCTACAGTTCACCACCGTAATGCTTTCAGTGCTCTCCCACCAGGAATCAAACCCAAAACCAAGTGTACTAAAGGCGTGCCCCTCTCTCATAGCTTGAATTATTTGCAGATGATACTTGTAGTTCTGAGTACCGTTGTATTAATAAATGTAAAAATAAAACCAAGAATTGATGAAAGGGAATATCATAAATCTAAAACAATAATAAGGATACTACCTAGGTATATATACTTTGTTAGTAAGGATACAGTAGGTACTATATGTGGGACAGTAATGTAGAGAATTGTAGATGAAATTGTAATCGATTTGAGGGAAAAGAATCCTGAAACGGACATGGAAAACAAATTAACTTAATTGTTAAGGAAATATTAAGACATAAGATATACAAAGAAAGATTTATCGTATGATGTATTTTTATCAGTAGTTGTGCCAGTTAATTAATGTAGCAAAGCTCAGCAGATGATTCCTGGCATTGAGATAAACAGAACAGGTCCTACGAATATACAGCATGTTGGGCATATTGGTAGAGTTAACGAGGGCCGAAAGCGTAGGAACAGTAAGTTCGAAGCAATAGATATCGAAAATTCATAAGCTTAAAGGCAATCTAGAAGGTTTAGATGTTCAGTGATGTTTAATACATAGTTGCTTGGTTCTCACACACACACACACACACACACACACACACACACACACACACCTACCTGTTTGTCTACCCTACAAAAGGCGTATGCGAGCTGGGCCATAGGAAAACCGAGTATGCACTCATATCTGCTTTATTAATGGAGCTATTTTCATGATACGCTCCCAAAAGTTGCGTCATCGATAAAGCTACATTTCTAGAATCACCAGAATGCAGTATCTCGACCATGACTGGTTACGTACAAGTGAGCACCCAAACCAACTGGGCATTTGCAAAACGAGTAAATGTAACAAACGAAGACACTAACAAACAAACAAAGATATTGTGTGTAAAATGTGTGAAATGCGAGTTCAGTGAGTAAATTTGAGCAATGCAATTAGAGCAATTCCTTTAAACACTAGTTAACTTTGTCACAAATGAAACACATGGTTTAATGCTGTTGACTTTCTTGGGTCCTCCAATTTCCTTCCACATTTCCCTTCCACCAATTATTTCATGATCATTCACTCTCATTAATCACACGTTTATTATAAGCTATAGAGTATAACCAAGGGATGTAAAACTAGAAATTTCATTTCATTTCGAATGGAATAGCGCATTGATTCTATCCCCCGGAAAAGTTTGTTTGTGGTGGACAACATCGTTTCCATGGGTTTTCTCGGAGTACTTCCATTTCCTTCCACAATCTCATTCCACTAATTCTTCCATCATCATTCACTTGCCTTAGTCATCGTCTCCCTTAACCTAACGGTCACAATCGTGGGATGTTAAACTGTAAGATTTTATTTCATTTTGAAATGGAATGGCGAGACTAAAGTAGGGTTACATCTGTTTGTGTGTTTGATGAAGGTTATTGTTTCTTTCTGCACCGAGGCTGTATGAGACGGTGACCTATAGTTCAAGGTGGAATCCGAACCACTATAATAGTTCAGATTTTATAATTGATTCCATGAGACAATGTGACCAAAGAGGCACGTGCCAGCTACAAAGCCAGCGGGAGAACAATATTGTATGCCTACAAGAAACACCGAAACAAGATACAATATTCATACCAGGTGAGAGACCCGGGTTCCCGGCGGGAGCTTATGTGATTCGGATTCCATTTTAATCAGTAGGTCCCGTCTCATATAGCCTCGCTGCTGATAGGGACGTTAAACGAAAACTCAACTTCACTCAACTATTCTTACCATCGAATTTAATATTTTTGTTATAACCTCGAAAATGAAGTACTAAACGGCAAGAATACTGGAAAACAAGATAGAATATAAAACACTAAAACGAAACAGGCAGTAAGTTTAAAATTGACAAGGGAGGGATTTTAAAATGTTAAGACATTATCATGTTACTTGCACTAACACTTAGCAACAACACACAAATATACTATTATACTATTGAACTAATATACTATTAGTTCATATACTATGACTAATATACTATTGAACGTCGTAATCTTGTATCACTTAAAGTTTCTGTTGCTCTGGAATATTATAATATATATGTCTAATCGAATCAATTTATCTATTTTACTATTTTATCCGTAGTAACTATGAAACAAACAATGGCTTATGCTAATACGCAATGTTTTCAATTTTAACGCGAATGATTAGCAATAATCTGTGCCTTCACTTTTTTGACAACTTTTTTTTATCCGTCTGTCTTCACATATTTACAGTACTCTTACAGATTTTTTTTTTTACTTCGATCTCTCCATGAATTCCATATATTTGCTCCCATGGGATTCAACTGTTAATTTAATGAGAGAATAGCGAGATCATTGGAATCCAAAATATGTGACCAACAAAACTTGATCCCTGGCTTCTACATGTGCACCATTGTTCTCTCGTCTTTCTGTCCTACCGGCTTGCTTCAAAGACTCACTGCCCTTACGAACTATTGCGAAACTCAAATGCTACTAAATGATTCATATAAGCATTATATAACTATCTATGAGATTTCGTAGTTGACTTCCCAACTTCAGGGAACAAAACCTAATTGCAACATTCTATTCATTAATAATAATAATAATTATTATTATTATAGTAACAGTAATAATAATAATATTAATGTGTAACTCTGTTACTGCTCAACTACTGACATTTGCGCTAACCACTTGATAGACATATACTTTCAGTTAAGTTGATTTTGAGTTTAACACCCCTTTAAGCAGCGAATCTATATGAAACGGAACCTACTGATTAACGTCGAATCCGAACAACATGAGCTCCCGCCGAGAATCGAACCCGGGTCACCCACTCGAAAGGCGAGCACGATAACCGCTTAGCCACGAAGAAGCTCATAGACATATTTGCTTTCGGTGTAGATTTCATTTCTCTATTTCAAAATAACTCAATTCGTTATATATTGGCGCACTGTATTTGTATATACATAAATGTACTAACTCAGTCTCTTGCATCATTACAGGATAAAATTAATGTGAAATTTGTAGTACCTAGACAAAATCCTATTTTTTCATTTTAATCCTCCTGCTCCGCCATTACATACTTCAATCTCACCACCACAACTAGAGAAAGATCAGAAGTCTAACCTCAACGAAGTAGAATCTCCACATTAGCAGAAAATTCCTGTTTAAAACTATTTTTCTTCCCTGACCAATAAAATGGCAGAGCCCTATTTAATAGTTGCAGAAACCAGTTTGTATAACCAAAATAGAAAGAGCAATTAAGGGAATAAGTGACGAAACAAAAAAAACTATTAGAACGGGGTGAAGTACAGAGGAAAACAGGGGACACCACGAAACCTCCAACAAAATCCACACCAGAAGATCAAATACTGGACTTCGCAATATGCAGAAAGCGTAGGTACTGTGATTCTACCTATTTTAAACGTCCAAAAAGCGAATAGGGCCAAGCGTTGTTCAGGAGTCAAAGATCAAGCAATTCTAATTACAGAACAAAGCCTATAAATAGTCACTAAATTACGCAGACGAACAGTGCTATTGGAAACCGGATCCCACATTTTCATCTGCCCTTTCGAATATTTACTTCCTGATGTTCAATTAATACCACATAAAACAGCGGTTAAAGGGATATGAAATAAAATCATTACCTTGAAATATGTAGCAATGGTATCATTCAAAGTTAGGAAACGACATTCATTACTTTTGTATGAGGAAGAAATCATGTATTCCAGTTATTTTTAGTTTAGACTTGCTTAAACGCTTATATTACAATCGATTTAACAAAGAATCTTATATCTCTATTTAAAAGTCATAAGAAGCCAACATTACCAGAAAAGAACCAGGAAAACATTTTATCACAACACACCACTCATATACTTAGACAAAGACAAGCTTGCTCTTTTATCGACAAACGCATTACGTTGGTTCAACTTTTCCACGCATTTATTCCGGTAATAGCAAAAAAGACAGATTGAAGATTATCGTTTCTCTACGACTTCCTTGACAAGGTAAACAACATGACTGAATTTCCAATCCAAATAATTATCCTGTAACTTTAAGGAAAAATACGTCAGTGGTGGACCTTGTGGCATGCCAGGATTAATCTTTTCCAGCAATGAAAGCGTACAAAATAGAAGAAAATAAAAATTGTACAGGAAAAGAGGAGGTTGTCATTTCTTTGAAGAATAGATAAAATTTTTCAAAATTTATGTTTTTGATATTAATCGTAATCTAGACCAGTCGCAGAAACAAGCCATTCATGAGTTATTATACAAATATAAAAATGTTTTTATACACTCTGGACGGAATTGGACATTATAGGGGCTACAATCACAAAATAAGAATCCCTAAATCGGCAGTGTTCTCCAAATCTTGCTCCATCCGAAAAACCGCTGATACATGATTTTCAAGGTCAATCACACAAGAAAATCTTACAAAATTCTCATATGCGTGATGGGTCATTAAACTACCACGCAAGCTCTCTTAATTGCAACTAGGATGATTTTACATTGATTAACGAATAAGATCTTTTGCCGATGACATCGTGCTGGGAGGTTACAGTCTTCAACAATAGCTATCGGAATTTTATTTTAAAAATTAAAAAAGTTTTGTACTTCACCTAAGACAAATTTATTTTACTCAGAGCTGAATGTTTTCCGATATTTAGTATCAGGCAATTCTATTAAAATCTTTGCAAGAAAGTCAAAAATACAGAATTCAGGATTCCACCAAAAGTGAATTTTGCAAAGGTTTACGGGTTTATGTTCCTACTTACTGGAACGTATCAAGGATTTTGCCATGAAAATAGAACCTTTATAACAAATGTTTCCACAACAATATTTGTACTTTCCAAATAATCTTGTGGATTATGTTCCTGGTTTGGAGGCTGTAAGGTTCCGTACCTCAGGTGTAAGAAAATACTATAAAGCATGCTTCATTAACGAGCACGTGTTTTCTATTCAAAACATAATCACCAACAGACGGTGGAAGGAGGATACCAGAAAGACGCAAAGTTGGTTCCGAAGGGAATCGAAGATGGCCAACCCTCTCCTCACGAACTTTCTTTCAGAGGACAGCCATAAAAGAAGACCTCAAGTGGAGAGAAGAATAAGTTCCAGTGCTGATCGCTAACCTTCCTAAACTATTCCTGAAATCGTTTTGTGTTAAGGAGATTTCCTTAAATCCAACTTCTGAAGCCGTAATAGGCAAAGGAATATTTCTATAACTACCTGCACCGGAGCACATATAAGCAGAGAGATACAACTATACTATCTTCTAAAACTACGATAGGTAAGAAAGATATTCTTTAAATCACCACCCTAGGCCGCTGTAGGATAGAAGATTTTATCTTTTAATCTTAAGCTACTTATCACCATCGACTTCGGTAGAGGCAAAAGCATTACAGCTAAGCCGCATAGTGTTGCTACTGTCGTTGTAACCATAACACCGATCTGAAAATAAGCTAGCAATTATTTATTTCAAACTAATTTACGGCTTTAAACTTGTTCCAGAGGCATATTGAAACCGGTGTCGCATGGATATTGCTCTCAATAGATTTGCGTGCACCGGAATATATTCACTGAACCATCAGATATTTACAAACCCGACTATCTGTTCGCAAACTTGATTCGTGTTGCAAGATGATACACTAGACCTACCTGTGAAGACCCACAATGTTCAATTTCATTAGGGGTGGAGGAAAAAGGGGGATACTTCTTGTTTTTCGTCTGCAGCGAATCCATGTTCTCCACATATGACCGAGAAATCGGAATCTTCTCGTCCATTAACTAGTAAAGAGCTCTCCATTAGTGAACAGTTATAATCATTGACAGAAAATCGCAAGTGGCGTTTAGCGTTCGGCTTGGGTAGAGTTCGATACCATATAAGAGGCAAATTGAAAGAAAAAGTGACTTCAGCAAACGAAATAGCAAAGTAACAAGAAGCTAATGAACCACCACACGGACAACCAGAAAATATTAACAGCAAAGCCCCATTAAATGTATAATTTGTGGTGAAACGTTCAATGAAGGCTGGGTGTAGTGTGAATCCTGCGATGGTTGGGTTCATGAAACCACCTCAATTGAATCAACGGATATCCATTACACATGTTACCACTGTTAGCTTCGTGGGTAGGATTTCTTGTTGTTCCTTCTAGGTGTAAATATCATGTTTTTCAAACATCTTACGTATTCGTTAGTGCTCGCAAATATTCCAAATATGTGAAATTTAGCGATCTGTATTGCCATTTGTTTATTTCATTAATTTAGCATTTATGTCAATATGTTCAGTTTGTTAATAAAGTTCACATTCCATATTTCAGGTTTATTTCGAGGTAATTTTACATCTTTTTACCAAGATGCAGTTCAATGTTTTAAAATGTCCGGGGCTACCTCCTTTCCCCTAAAGATGTGAACTAATATTCACATGTTTATATTTCCAGGTTTACTTTCGGAAAATGCTTAGCACTCTTGAGTTAGGTACTAATTTGTGCAAAACAAAAAGTTGGACACCAGTCAAGTCCCCTCCTGAAATTGGCGGAGGCAGTGCTCCCTTACACCACCCTTCCGCCCTGTTACGGCACTACGAGTTTTATGAATCCTGATGCAGGGACGACCATGTTTTCAATGATTTTGTATCCATTCAGCACAGGTTGCTAGTATAGAACAGATAATTAGGCCCAAATGAAGATCAATAATACAGTGGGAGCAGCTAGATTCACTTCTTCCACTCTTGAATAAAATTCACAAAACATGGTTACTTCCCTTTGCAGTATTGCTACATGATTTGCTATATCTATGCGATGTCCATTGTTAAATCAGTGTACAAAAGCATTTTTTCTCGCTACAAGTGAATGTCGCAAAAGACCAACCGAAGATACAAATATCTACCAGGACATACTATATAAAATCAATAGATTTCGTTCTGAAGCAATCACAGGAAAGTATGGATGTTATCAATATGGTTGTTTAGCATGTGGAAACCATTTTAGATATCAATGTTCAGCTAGGAGCGCACAATGTAGGGATTGCAACAAATATAATCATTTTGCACACTATTGTCCAAAAGGTATACAAATAGGTACATAAGAAGAATCAATGAGTTGCCTGATGAAGATATTCAGAAGGAAGACAAGATCTTCATCCTTACTGAATTACAGAAGAATTAGATGACAGAAGCAAATACGAATGTAGAAGATGAACGAAATTTTAGTTCAGTGGAGATTTTATGTTAAGCTCTATTCAGGTAGCCAATACAGAGAAGAAAATATGTTCACTAGTAGTTAATCGAATTTAATTGGTAAAACGAAATTCAGAGGTTAAACACGAGAATCGTGAACCAGAAAATCGATAACAGAGGAATCAGGTCTGTAGACACACCGACACACCGACAAACAGGTAGTAGAAATGGAATACCTTAGTATGAGTCAGGGAATACGTACAAGGTCAACAATAATAGAAGGAAAGAACACAAATAATAGAAGTCCAAAACAAATATGGTAAACAGGTGAGAACAGAAAATAAAGTTACGAAAGAAAGAAACAGAAGAAAACAATACAGACATGTAGATAGTAAAATAATAAGAATGTGTAAAAATAAAAGAGTAGGCGAAGATATAAAGGGATTAGTCAAGGAAAAAGATGTAGAGGATAAGTATAAAGAAATGATACAAAAATATGATGGATGGAAGTCTGAAGTATTAAAGCAAACCGTTGAGACACAGGTGAAAAAGAGAGTCAGAAAGAAAAGGAATGCGTACAAGTTTACTTTTGGCGCACCACTAGAAACAATTGTTAAAACTTATAATTCTTTTACTAATTTCCTCCTTATTATCCCCTAAAAGGTTTCCCTTGGCGACATGAAAATGTCTCACTTGGCATAGATAAAATACAGGGATGAATAATTAAATATTATAGTGCAAAAACTCAAACCAACCTGCCTTAGGTGGCCATTAAAACACGAATGCTATCCACTCCGGTCAGGGAAGAATAAAGCTGGTGGGTCCGTACGCTAGCGCGGGAGTGCGTCCGAAAGGAACAAGTCTGTCAGCAGTCGGGGATATGTGCGCAAGCCAAGATGAAAAGGAATGGGTTTTGTCAATGGTACGAATTTCAATAGCACTTGTAATTTTTTTCCAGTAACGTTGCACTTGAACATATAAAATACAGGTTTTTTACATTGTGCAAAAATATGCTGCCAGTGGAAAATAACATCAAATAGTGCCATCTTTTATATACACTCACTTATTATATCCGGCGTAAATCACTTGTGATCATTTTATACTAGAACACTACACTTGTAAACCTATAATACAGAGTATTACTTTGTATTTCATTCTGTCGCCATTTTTTCCTTATAAACATGCCTATCCATACAAAGAATTGAATTTTACATGTAAATAGTTCAAAGTGTCGTGCGCCAAAGCTACACCTGCACATAAGAATGAGATACAGGTGAAGACGAGGGTTAAGAGGGAAAGAAGCTGCAAAAAGGAGTGAAAAGGGAAAAATTTTTGTATGATGGTTATTAGTAGCGAAAAATACATTAATGAAGTGCCATCTGACAAAGTAGAAAAAGAGAAGAAAATGGAAAAATGTTCTGATATAAAACAGTTGAATATTTGTTGTTTGTAGTTGAAAGATAAAGAGTTGAATGTTTGTTGATTTCGGCTCCTATTGCCTATTATTTCGTGTGCTTGAGGGAACTCAAACGATGTTTTCGAATATCGTAGCTTTTGATATGTTAATAGTATTGAGTGAAGTCGGGAGAATTATCGCGAGGCTGCGCGGCTATATGATCAACGGTTTCTCAATCGTGCTGGGCAGTCGAGCAAAGCGTTTCGTCTTGCACTTGGTGTGCAGAGGACTGGGCATGTCCCTTCTCAACACAAAAGACGTCATCAGATCAGGCGCCGTGTTTAGGATAAACGGTCTCCCGGCATCCTTGCTGCAGTCCATGTGGTTCCCCAAATCTCGAAAACACGATTCGCCAGGGATGCTGCGATAAGCAACATGACGGTTTGGAGGATTCTGCTCAACAACGTGCTCCATTTTGACCATGTTCATCTGAATCTGGAACTCCGAGAGCAAGCTTTACATATCCGTCTAGAGTTTTGTCAGTGGATGAGTGTCAGGAAACCCATGTTTCCACCGGGACATTCTGTGTACGGATGTAGCAACCTTCAAGAGTAATGGAGATGTCAGCATACACAACGCACACTACTAGCCTAGTTTGAATCTTTTTTTTTAAGTGTCTACGTGCACTACGAACAGAGAAAAATGCCTGTGCCGGTGGACTGATAGTAGCAATTCAACTTCAAATAACAGACGTAGATCCCAAACCGCAGAATTTAACGATAAGTGTTTCCCGTTAAAGTTGTTTCTATTTCAATAATACTTCCAAAGAAATCGAAATTGATACCAATTTCCATTTGAAATTTTGGAGTTGACCACCGTGGATGTATCCCCGCTACGCCAGTTGATATAGAAGTATCACCATTGATTCTTCACGTACGATTTGGTCTTTCAGTTTTTTGTTGTTGTTTGAAGTGTCTGCGTGTACTACGAACAAAGGAAAATGACTGAGATGGCAATTGGTCTGAAGTGGCAATTCAACAAATAACATAGGTAGATACCAAACCGTAGAATATGACGAAAAGTGTTTCCCGTAAAAGTTGTTTCTTTATCAGTAATACTTTCAAAGTCGAAATTGATACCGAATTCCATTAAAAATTTTGGAGTTAATCCCTTTGATGCATTCCCGCTACGCCACTGGATATGGGAGTATCACCATTTTATTCTTCAGATACGATTTAGTCATTCATTTTCTGTTTGAAGTGTCTCCGTGCACTATGAACAGAAAAATGAGTTTACCGGGTTGTCTGATAGTAGCAGTACACAAATAATAGACGCAGATCCGAAACCGTAGAATTTAACGAAAAGTGTTTCCCGTAAAAGTTAATTCTTTTTCAATATTACTGCTAAAAATTCGAAATTGATACCATTTTCAATTAAACATTTTGGTGTTGATCCTTTTGGTGTATTCCCGCTACGCCACTGGATATGGGACTATCACCATTTGATTCTTCATGTACCATTTGGTCATTCATTTTTTGTTTCCAGCGTCTACGTGCACTAGAAGCTGAGAAAAATGTCTAAGACTGGTGGTCTGATACACCCTCTTCCCCTCCCTACATTGGACCGTCAAACTAAAATGATAAAAGTCATCCCAGGTCCGAACTTCATCCATGTTGAAAATTTGAATGAGATCGGTTTGGTGATTCCAAAGTTATGAGGTTTTACTAGTATATACCCGCTTCGCTGGGTGAAATGAAAATTTAAATGCACAATTCCGTGTCTCATGTGTTCTGTACCCGTGAAATATGCTGTTTTCGTTTTTAATGGCATCGAATTAAACGGCATCGGAAAGATTATTGATCACCTCGGCGATCCCGAATACCACGTATTCGACGCTAATATTAATCATTTTCGATCATTTCATTATCTCCCAAGCTACGGGGCTGAGTTTGGTTTCAAACGGGATCGGAAGTGTCATTCTTCATCTCAGCGACCCTAAAAACTACGGATCAGACACTAGTGTCGGATAATTTTGAACATATATATATATATATATATATATATATATATATATATATATATATATATATATATATATATATATATATCCCCCTCCTCTTCTTTCATGTTGTGCGGCACGGCATTGGATGTGTTACCGGTCATCTCAGTGACCCAGGAAACTATGGATTCGACACTAATATGGGTTATTTTTTATTTCCCTCTCCCCCTCTCAGAAGACGCGCGGCTGAATTTGGAATTAACACCATAAGAAGTGTCATTGTTCATCTCGGCGATCCCAGAAACTATAGATTCAACACTAATTTCGAATCATTATATTCCCCTCCCCCTTGTTGCGGCCTATGTCATCGGAAGTATCACTGTCCATCTGAGCGAACCCAAAAATGTGGATTGAGCACTAATATCTGTCATTTTCGATCATTTTTAAACGTTTTACTCCCACTCAACCAAGTTGAAGGTTTGAATCTGAATTTAAACGGGATCGAAAGTATCACTGCTCATCTAAGCGACCCAGAAAACTATAAATTCTACTGATAGTGGACATATTCGACCATTTTTAATATATCTCTTTCTCCCCCTTCTTCAACTTGTGGAGCTGATTTTGGATTTAAACCGGATCGAAAATGTCTCTGTTCATCATAATGATCCCGAAAACTATGGATTAGACACTAATATTGGTCATTTTCAATCATTATTATATACAACTTCTCCTTCCCTCAACCGTGCTGCGGCACACGGCGTCAAAATTGTCACTGTTAATCTCAGAAAATCCTAAAACTATGGATTCGACACTAATATTAGCCATTTCCGATCATTTTTAATGTTTATTCCCCTCCCCTACGTTGCAACTTCCCCCTCCTCATTTATCAGGGCTGAACTTGGATTGTTACAGCATCAGAAGTGTCTCTGTTTCTCTCATCGATCCCGAAAACTATGGATTCAACACTAATATTGGTCATTTTGATCATTTTTAAATTTCTCCTCCTTCCCCCTCCCCTACGTTGCATCGTCAAAGTGAGTAGCCTTAATCCCTGCCCGAAAACTCATGTATGTTGAAAATTTGATTGAGATCGGTCGGATGGTTCAAGAGTGATAAAGTCACAAAGGCAGTCATTTTTATTTTTTACATATATCTCCCCCTCCCTCTCCCCTATGGTGGCTCGTCATAGTGAAACGATAAAAAAAACTCCCAAGGTCTGACCCTGATACATGTTGAAAATTTGATCGAGATTGGTTGGGTGGTTCAAAAGTTATTAGTTTTATTAGTTTTTATTCATACGTTCCCCTCCTTTCCCTCTTCCATAGGATCTACCGTTAAAGTGATATTACAAAAATGTTTCCAGATCCGAACCTTATGCATGTTGAAAATTTGATTTAGATTGGTCGGGTGGTTCAAGAGTGATGAAGTCACAAAGACAGTCATTTTTTTTACATATATCTCCCCTTCCCCTGCTCTATACTTGCTCGTCATAGTGAAACGATAAAAAGCACCCAAGGCCCGACCCTCATACATGTTGAAAATTTGATCGAGATTGGTTGGGTGGTTCAAAAGTTATTAGTTTTTATTCATGTCCCCCTCCCAACCCCCTTCCCTAGGATCTACCGTTGAAGTGAAATTACAAAAATGTTTCCACATCCGAACCTTATGCATGTTGAAAATTTGATTGAGATTGGTCGGGTGATTCAAGAGTGATGAAATCACAAAGACAGTCATTTTTATTTTTTTTTACATATATCTCCCCCTCTCCCTCCTCTATACTGGCTCGTTATAGTGAAACGATAAAAAGCACCCAAGGCCCGACCCTCATACATGTTGAAAATTTGATCGAGATTGGTTGTGTGGTTCAAAAGTTATTAGTTTTATTAATTTTTATTCATGTCCCCCTCCCCACCCCCTTCTCTAGAATCTACCGTTAAAGTGAAATTACAAAAATATTTCCAGATCCGAATCTCATGTATGTTGAAACTCTGAATGAGATCGGTCGGATAGTTCAAGATTTATTAAGTTACAATAATAGTCACTTTCAGTCTTATATAAATTGATTTTTATATACCTCCCCCTCCTTCTCCTCCCATACGTTGCACAGTCAATTTAAAATTATAGAAACAATTCCAGGCCTAAACCTCATCTATGTTGAAAATTTGATCAAGATCGGTTGAGTGGTTCGGGAGTTATTAAGTTTTATTTATTTTATACCCTTCCCCCTCCCCCCTCACTTTTACCATCCAAGTGAATAGCCTAAAACCAGCCCGGCCTTGCACCTCATCCATGTTACAAATTTGATCGAGATCGATCAAGCGGTTCAGCAGATTTAAAGTCATAAACATAGTGATTTTCAATTTTATATATATATAGATATATTTTTATATACACACGTCTCCCTCCCCTCTCCCTCTCCTCAGCTCTAGTAAAAAAAGCATTTTAGGCATAGGGTTATTTTTACGTAATATTCATATCCGAGTTCTTACTGTGAAAAATTCCTTGCTATAGTTGCTATTTTTCTTTAACGTTTCAACAAATACTTGATTGGCAACAATGGTGAACGCAGCCGTTGGGAGTTTGAATTGCTCTAGTTCCTGCTTGGAATACACACGTAGATGGCACTGCGTCGGAATACACACCGATCGAGAAACGAAATTTTTCAGTCTGAGCACACACTTTACACACACAAACCGGCTGTATCCGTATACACGAGCGGAGTCAAAAGAACTCGCGGGGGGACCCCTATAATGGTCCTGCACGCGTTAAAAGTAAAAAACTTTTAGAGCAACCACTAAAAAATGCTCGCTTTGCAAAAATTGCTCAGAGTGCTGCTCTGTAGCCGATCGACCTACAAAGATTGGCGGGTTCACCAACGCACACACACACACACACACACACACACACACACACACACACGAAGCTGTAATCAGGGTACGGTCATTGTCCTGCGAGTGTTGAATGGGACAAGTGACATTCTCGACTAAAACATGGTACGTTGTTCGAACCGCGAATAGGCTGATATTCTAGTCATGTACGATCGTGTAGATGGCAATGGGCGTGAAGCAACACGACTTTATCAGGAGCGTTTTCCTCACGCCAGCCATCATACATGATGTTTCTAGCAATTTATCGGTGCATGTGTGAAACGGACCGTACTACCTGCCCATGTGGATACTTGTCGACTCTGTCGTGTACGTCTACGAACAACTGTTACGGACGAACGAGTGTTACAAGCTGCGAACAAGGAACCAGGTACGAGTACGAGGGAACTTAGCCATGAATACATGTTAGTAATATGTGTGGCGTGCGGTACATAAAAACGTCTTGTACCCATACCACCTGCAGAAAGTACAAGGACTGACAGAAGCCGACTTCCAATCACGTGAAACATTCTACCAGTGTTTCATTCAACAGATCACTACCATCAGTATTGTTGCCTGACGAGGTCTCGTTCAACATGCATAACATCACGTGGGTAGATATACATCCCCATGGTACGGTTATCACTTACAGGTAGAGATGCAAAAAAGCCGGCTTTTTTGAATCGATGGTTTTTTTCACATAAAAAGCCGGCTTTTTTGGGGAAAAAACAAGAATTTTGGAAATTTTGGCTTTTTTCAACTTCATGATTTTTCTATCTAAATAGCTTTCTTATAGTATATTCTATAGTTAGATAAGAATTACATGACCTGAATGTGATATTTCGCTCTGAAATTCACCATCAAGATGGATGGAGCACATGTTTTACGAATTAAAGCTAACATGAAGAATGTAGTATTTGAGGATAATTTTAGAGGCTTTTTAACTTTATTTTAACTTTTGAGTTATCGACATCTTTTTTCTTCTCTAGTTTGTCATCCGTGTTTCATTTCTAAGAGCTTTTAGTACTCTAGCTTCTAGCGCAAAAGTTAAACTTGCCCGTTTTTCTATTTATCCGTCAAAGCGTACGTTTTTCAATATATCCGTCAAACCGTACTTCCACATTTCTGTTATACTGTAGCTGTGAAGTGATTTAGCAATAATTTTCCGGACACAACCTTGAATACCAATTTATACAAATAATCAGTAGCGGATTTAGAAAAGTACTTTAGGAGGGTTTTTTCTGATTGTTTCGTTTCCTAAAAAGTCCTAATTTTATTTGGGAAATGCTTGAAGTTTATGAGTACAGGCATAACTAATATTTCGTTTCGTTTATATGTTTAGCAATAATCTTCCGGATACAACTTTAAAAATCATTTTATACTGAGAATCAGTGGCGGATTTAGAAAAGTATTTTGGGAAGGGTTTCTTACTAATGTTTAGTTTTTTTAAACATTCGTAATTTTTATTTGACGGCAGCTTAAAGTTTATGAGTAAAGGCATAAATAATAGATATTTCGTTTGTTGCAGACATTCCGTAACTTTGGGGAACGGGCTTCAGTCCGAAAGACCGCCCCCCTAACCTTCGCAAAACCGTCACTGCTGGTAATTAGTAATAATAACGATTTAAAAACAATAAAAAAGGAAGTCGCCCAACTCACAGTACACGCACTATTTCTACATTCACAGATGGAATGAAGAAAAGCTTTGTCAGAATGGTCGAATGCTGGTTGAATCCCGGACTTCCCGATAGAAGCGCAAAAGCTAATCACTCAGTCATGTTTGTTGTGCAGTTGTATTTAGCTTAACTTAAATATATTCCGTAATCTTTTTTTTTTTGGGGGGGGGGAGTTCCGTATGTTGAATCCCTCTTGTTAAAAATCAGAAAACTTGAGGATTGGGTAAACTGTGATTGGGTAAACCACAAAAATAAAAAGAATGAAAAATGCGAATCGTGTGAACTTCATGGTAACGTTTCCAGATATCAAACCACCTGCAATAGTTTTATTTCCCTTTCACCTTTTAATCAAGGTGTCCCATGTTCAATTCTCGGTCGAACCACAAACCTTCTTTCATGCGTAACCCAAGTAGCGGTTCGGATGTCAGTTTAAGCGAAAGTCTTCTCCTTGATAACCTCGGTATTTCGTAAGGGTGTTAAGCCTAAATATACGAAACAAACCAAATGGTATATTTCTGCATGCCTAAATGCGTGTTGTTTTATAAAGAAGCCAATATTGCTTAAATATATTGATAGAAATTGGCAAAATATATCGATTGCCTACGTAGCTTCCAACATTAGCTTGGATTGGACTTTCAATGATATCTACGTACCTGTACTAAATTTGTAATTTAATACCTCAGTTTTAGCGTACTGATTATGGTACGTTGACCTTTAAATTTTACATGCAAAGCAATAACAGGATTTTCCCGTTATTGTCTTACATTTCAAGTAATGACGGGATTTTCCCAATGGCTAGGGCGGGAGATTCTCAACTTAAGAAATTTACTGACCGCACTTCTTTAAGCTTATGGGAGTTCTTCCGGCATAACCCCGCTGTTGCATAATAACATCAAGGCGAAACAAACTTATTTCTGTGAATATGTAATATAAATACATAAAGCAAAAAATCTAAGTCAAAAAAGCCTGGTTTAAACCAAAAAAGCCTGGTTTAAACATCCCCCCAAAAACGGGTTTTTGGCATTTTCAAAAACAACCATGGCTCTTGCCAACTCTGCTTACTTTTGTATATAGGAGGTTAAAAAATTCTTATTATATACATTGGTTAATCCTGTGGAATTCATAATGTAAATATGTTGAAGAAAAATTGTTTGAAATATTTTTTCGAAATTCATAGTTTATTTTCGATGTTTTATATTATTATCAGCATCAACCACTAATTAAATGATTTTTTGTGTTATAGAGAAGCGATACAAAGTCTGTTTTATCAATTTAAAGCAGAATTTTCAAAAAAGCCCAAAATTTCCCAAGCAAAAAAGCAATGAAGAAAAAACCGAGTTTTTTTCCAAAAAAGCCGTTTTTTTTTCCGAGCCCTTGCATCTCTACTTACAGGGTGTCCGAGAAGTCCTTCCCTGATTACAGAAATTGATAACTCAGGCTAGAAATACGATAGAAATATGAAACTGGTGTTGAATTGTTTACAAACTATAAAAGTTTTGGTCACATCAGTACACTTCCACATGAGCACCCTTGGTAGCACGTAGCACATCTAGGCGATATTCAATTTCCATCCATACATTAACCAACATCACTGGAGGGATCGATGCAACGACTGTGGTTATTCGTTGCTGCAGGGTTTCAAGATCTGGTACACGTGTTCGGTAGACCTCATCCTTGACATAACCCCATAAAAAGAAGTCTAATGGGGTTATGTCAGGAGAGCGTGGAGGCCAAGCTGTTGGTCCATCACGACCAATCCATCGCTCAGGAAATGTCCTATCGAGATAGGCACGGACGTCCAAACCCCAATGAGGTGGTGCACCGTCTTGCTGAAAAACGACATCGGGGCGATACTGAAGCAGCTGAGGAACAGCATACAACTGCAACATATCCAGGTACACTGCAGATGTGATGGTATCCTCAGCGAAGAAGAATGGCCCGATAATTCGATCGTGCAATAACGCGCACCAAACATTCACCTTTGGACTGCCTCTGGTGAACTCCCTGACCTCCCTGGGGGGTTCTGAACCCCAAATGCGTACATTATGGCGATTCACTACTCCACTGACAAAGATGTCGCTTCGTCGGAAAAGGCAATTCGTCTGAGATAACCATTATCGTCCTCAATACGTGATAGCATTTCGACCGCAAAGTCATATCGACGTGTACCGTCGTCGGGCAACAAGGCCTGAACGAGTTGCACTTTGTAAGCACGAAACAATAAACGTTTGTGTAAAATGTCATGGATAGAGCTTTTTGGCATCTGTAATTCACGTGAGGCCCTGCGCACCGATTTCTTAGGACTTCTCAGAAAAAACTGCCGCACAGCCTCCACCGTGTCTGCTGAGGTTCTTGGTCGACCAGACCTCGGAAGGTCAGCAACCGACCCTGTGTTCTTGAACTTCTCATACCAGGCTTTAATGCTCTTGACATCAGGTGGAGTCCTCCCAAATGTTGTCTGGAACTGTCTCTGCACCGTGGTTGGTGATCGTGTCTCATGGTACCACAGGACACACTGTGCCTTCTCCTGGTTGGTTGGCATGGCTTCTTGGGCTTCTTACTTACGTACTACAAACCTAAAACAAACAAAATTGAGACTTGGTAAAACAGAACAAACCTAACACAGACAAAAACTTTTATAGTTTGTAAACAATTTAACACCAGTTTCATATTTCTATCTTATTTCTAGCCTGAGTTATCAATTTCTGTAATCAGGGAAGGACTTCTCGGACACCCTGTATAATTAACACCAAATTGGGCTCAATGTATGATGTAATATTATCTATAATCAACTGGTCGGTCCATACATTCTAAATCAAAGACTGAAGGATCACAACATTTGACTTTGCTGCAAGATACACTGCCCGAGTTACTGGGAAATGTTCCCCTAGAGATTCGCCACAACATGTGGTACATTCAAGATAGGACTCCGGCGCACTTCAGTGTGAATATCCGGCGATGGTTGAACAACTTTCTAAGACGTTGGATCGGGCGTGGCGGTCCAGTCCATTGCCCGCCCGGTTTCCGGACTTCAATCCACTCGATTTTTATCTATGGGAACACATTAAAAGTGTGGTGTAAGCTACTTCTTGGATGATGTCATCGATGTCAATGATTTGGAATAGTGTATCTATAACGTTTTTGGAACTGTCTGCCATGACCCAGTTATCTTCAAACGGGTTCGCCAATCCATGATCTGGCGTTGTCATGCATGCATTGCTGTCCGTGGCAGACACTTTGAACATCTCCTGTGATGTGCACGATGAACATACGTTTGTCTCTCTCTGCACGTTGTTGTCTACCGCTTCGAACTTACTGTTCACACGCTTTCAACCCTCGCTAACTACCAATATGTTCTATGTTCTAGGACCTTTTTTGCTATTCTCATGTCAGGAATCACCTCCCGACTTTGTTACATTAATCAAGTTACATCCTGGATATTTATTTTTTGTAGGCTTAAGGGGAGACTAGGTTTCACTCTATAAATAAAACTTAATCTGCACTTCGAGATTTGTAATCTTCTCTTGGAAGCGTCCTATGTATAATGCAAAATCATTTCCGTCTGTCCGTCACGCTAATTACTGTAACATTATGCAAACCTCACAACATTCAAGAGTTTCGGGTTGCATAAACATCTAAGCGAAATATTTAGATATTATGAATAGATGAACCGAGAGCTTGTGAGGACGCGAGTGTCTTAATCTCTTATACGAGAAACAAGATCAATTAATTTACTAATAAAACTTTCTTCTTTTCTTAGGAGCGCGAACTTAAGAAGAATCAATCAGAGGGCAAGGAATTGTGGTAAGTGAACTTATAGTGACGTACATTTAAGTTGTATTAAGATTGTTTTTTCTTTTTCTTTTCTTTTCTTTGTTTTTCTTTTTCTTTTCTTTTCTTTTTTCTTTTTTTTTTGGTCAATAGTTTCGTATTCTTCCTTGTGCTGAGCTAGGGTTTTCGTCTCCTTGTAATTTCTATTCCCTACATCTTGTAGTTTGTAAAATTCAATCTAGATTACAAAGAACACACACTGTAAATCAAACACTTCCTTTAGTGTCTCTCATGTCAAAGATATGAATGAAAACATCAGCGATATTTTGAAGAGTCGTTCTTCCATCATTAGAGTTGAAAATTTGCAAGTTCACATTTTTATTACCTTTCAACATTGATGAGTATCAGTGTAAACCAGTAATGAGGATAATAAGCAGAATAGACACAACATTAGAGTGAACTAGAGGTCCATGCGGATATAAAACATCGCATCGACAACATCTCGATCTGCACCCGCAGTTAATGGGATATCAAATATAAAACTTGTTTGTTCTATGATAGGGTGAACAGATGCCCCGTTATCAACAGGATTGTCCCTTTTTTCAAAAAGTCGTCCCTTGTCCGGAGAAAAACGCAAACGGGACGCAAGATCCGTTTTTTAAAAAGATCATGTTTTCGGTTTGTTTTTATATAGAGCCACGGTAGCTCAGTGGTAAAGCGTTCACCTCTGGCGCGTGGGGTTCCTGGTTCGATCCCAGCTCGCACCAAGTGAACTTTGTGGCGGACGAACATCGTGTGCATGGATTTTCTTAGGGATCTCCCGTTTCAATCCACTTTATTCATTCGACCATTCCATTTATTTCTCATCATCAGCGTCTCCTTTAGCCTAGCCGGTATATCCGTGGGTTGTAAAACTTAAAGATTCCGTTTTTTTTTTTTTTTTTTTTTCGTTTTCATATAGTATGTTAGTAATTTCTTGTATGGACTTCAACAGTGCTTTCATGGAAAGACCAATCCTTCTACAATAAATTCAGTCATCAAAAAGTGTGAATTCAAATAACAATCAGTTCAGGTTCCTGTTAAATGTTAAAATAGAATATGAAAACTAAAATCGAAATACGCTTAAATAAATAAATAAACAAGTAAATAAATAAAATTTGAAAGCCGAAGGTCTTTTTTTCTTCTAATTCTGGTCACCCTACTCTATGATAATTACGATTTCAAAAATAGTTCTTTCTTTAACAACTGTAAATATCTTCTTTACAGTTTGTGAGTTCTGTAATATAATATCAATAAAACTCATGCAAAACATTCAATGCTATCTCTTCCTATATTGCAAGTTAACTACACTAAATAAAATGTATTTAAATTCATGCAAACAGAAATATAAAATTAATGTGAAATAGACCTACCTACTTAATATCCTGTAAAGTACTGTTTTCTGACAAGAAAAGTATTAAGCTGGATACACTGTATCTATCAACTAATTTTAGATCAATTTATTTTCTTCGTTTTTCCTCTAATTCTATAATTCTGTCTTTGCTCAAAACAGGCAAGTAATACAAGACCTTCCCAATAAAAGAATAAACTAAGTACCTCACACAAACTGTAGGGGTCATGGTGGCTCAGTAGTAGAGCGCTTACCTCTAAAGCGTGGGGTCGCTGGTTCGATCCCCGGCCAAGTAAATTTGTAGTGGACAACATTGTGTCCGTGGGTTTTCTTGTACTCCCGTTTCCTCCCACTTTCCCATTCCACCAATTCTTCTATCATTCACTTGCCTTAATCATTGTCTCCCTTAGCTCTTGGATCGTGGGACGTTGAACTGAAGTATTTCATTTCATTTTCTCACACAAACTGCCATAAAATCAGATTAGCGCTTCATATTGTAAGGTTTAAAAGCACAGAAAAAGAGTCGCAGTTTTGTTCTCGCGGTTATTTGTCCAAAAAGGATAATCCCACTTTGTACAAAATGGTTTAATAGTGTTTAGAAGAATGATTACGTAAAGTCTTGTCTTTCCACAAATAGCCACACTTTTATCCGCCATCTGCACAGGAACCAAAACTATATGTGCAAAAAGCTATAATAATGCGGATCCGTCCGCGCCGACCTCTAGCGTGAACTAAAAGAACAAAGTGCTAACGTGATTTATGATTTTGTAGCGCGTCTGTATGTTACTGCACAGTCTAGAATATACCGATGCATCTTCAATTCATATTTTCTCAAGTATGTAGAAACCAAGGTAGCATAAATGTTTGCACTTTTGCTAAATGAATTCATTGTCATTAATAACATTTGCATGTGATTTTTCCAAACAAAGTTTATGTATCATCCATAAAATTATCTGTCAGTAAAGATTTTCTCAACATTGAAGATGACAACGTTGTGCCAGAAAGTGGTTCGTAAGAATGTTATAACGAAGGTGTTAACATTCATGCTACATTGGCTTTTCCATTTTTCTGCTGTTTAATGTCATCTATGTTGCTTGGAGATGTTATTTATTGTGATTTACTCTTAAACATTGTTTGTAGTGTATTTGTCGTAAAAAATAGTTGATGGTGCATAGATATATTGTTTTAGAAAATCATTAGAGTCATTCAAACTTCAAGTGAATACTGTGAATCAGAAAAATTTAGTACAAAGGCTCTTTCCTAGTGAGATAGTGAAATCGGCCCTTAATCCAAATTGGGTTGCTATTCACCCAAAAGGTTACCCTTGACCTAAAACTACCCCCAAAAAATTTTTGACCCCTATCCCCTCCCCTTTCCGAATTATCGTATCATACATGCATATCGTATCCGAATTACCATATCGGGGTTGGAGAAAGAGCTAGTTCAAAGAAAAAATAACGTAGAAAACAATCTACTCATAAGAAACATAGAGGGAGGGGGCCAAAGTTGGTGGGGAAGGCCTATGCTATGTTATAGAAATACATCAAATAAAGTGTTGAGTCGTAAAAATAGTGAAAGATAGACAATACAAACAGTAGTAGTTTCACATATTGGCAAAAGAAGAATGGGCAGAGTAGATCATGAACCTCCGCCGCCATCTTAAAATCCGCCATTTTGAAATCTGTGATATTGTTTGAAATGGAAAAGTAGTCATGTGATATATCAATTAGGGCCAGCATGTTCTCAAAAAGTCAATTATGAACTTTAGTGATCATTATTTGCACTTATTTGGAAAATTTAGGATCAGCTTTGTAGTTACGCCTTTTTACAAAAATCTAGGAGCCTGATCTTGTATTTTGAAAGTTTGGATTATCACAAAAACAAATTTAAGTTAAACATATCTACAAGCCAAGAAAACTAACAGTGAAATTTGATATCCAAGGTGTATATTAGTGTATTATTATTTATGACATTACTTCCGATTTGCTTCATATAGTGCCGAAGAGAACTGTTCGGAACTGTCTGGAAGAACTGTTTCCGCTTTGTTTTTCGCTTTTGGTTGAAAAGAATGTGAAGTTTATATAGCTACCTTTTGTTAAATGACATAGCTACTAATATAGACCATAACACATTAAAATCTGATAGATAGATTGTAATGCAATTATAACGTACTGTATGTAGACCATTATTTTTTTCCTAACTTGCTATATTTTCACTTAACTTTCTTTGTTCACCTTCGTAAGCAAAAGTAACTTGGGACGAGTGTAGCATGTGATATCTGGATAAAAAGTGGGCTTCTGCAGTCGAATGTATTTTCGTAATAATGCAAACTTTCAACATATGAGTATCAGTCTCCTAAATTTTCGTAAATAACTGTAAAGATGATCCTAAATCTTCCAAATAAGTACAGGTAACGATCACTAAAGTTCATAATTGTCTTTCTGGGAACATACTGACCCTAATTGATATATTACATTACTACCTTTCCATTAATAATAATAATAATAATAATAATAATAATAATAATAATAATAAAGCGGAGATTCATGATCTACTCTGCCCATTCTTCTTTTGCCAATATGTGAAACTACTACTGTTTGTATTGTCTATCTTTCACTATTTTAACGACTCAACACTTTATTTGATGTATTTCTATAACATAGCATAGGCCTTCCCCACCAACTTTGACTCCCTCCCTCTCCGTTTCTTGGAGCGCTCAGACACTATAACTTTGCACATATACATATTTTCACATCCTCTATAAGACACACTATGTCTCATGCCGCAACTAGATTCATCCATTTGGACTGTTTACTTGTAAGAGATAACATAATAATAATAATAATAATAATAATAATAATAATAACCACCACCACCACCATCATCATCATCATCATCATCATCAACAACAACAACAAAAATAGGTTGACAACAGCTGACATCCAACGGTTGTCCATTAAAATAACGTCGTGATGCTCAGAATGATATAAACCTACGGGTGCGTGTGTGTGAAATTCCGTTGTATAATTTAGGAAGCCTGTAGAATAGAGAACACTGACTATTGAAAGCCTAGGTCATACTATATGAAAAAGGTATGTGTTACGTGTTTGTTTGAATGGAATTCGGAAATACAACTCCGAGAGTAGCGTTTCGGACCTGAGTTGAACATGTGTGATTGTATACAATTATTTGACGTCACTGATTTTATGACGAATGTTAGGTAGTTGAATATTTAGTGTTTGTAACAGTTCGTGTTTTGTCATCGCACATGTGTGAGGTACTTTAAAACATACTATTGCAAGGAAGAAGTTTAGAACTGAGTTTTGCCGGGATAAATTTGTAGGAGCTGCCATTGTCCAGCTAGGTGAACATTGTTCTATTTTAGAAGAAATTATTGCCTTGTAGAACGTTGTTAAGGAAGATAGGTTCCGTATTTGCGTTAATCTGTACAAAAATCCTAGAAAGAACAACTAACGGAGTGACGACAATTTACAATATAATTATTTTCTTTTTTTCAGCGTGAGAGCGAAATCTTCACATACCTTGCCAAGGAGCCAGAAACTAGTTGTTTCAACATCACGGGAAACGACAATAGATGTTCTCAATGATTCTTTCTTGTACAACAAGAAGGGTTCAGTCCAGAAGCCATTTCCATCAGGTATGGGTAAGTAGGTTTAGTATTTTTAATTCCTTGTTTGTTTGTTGAGATATCTTGTGACGCATGTTGAAAATCTATTGCTTATACAGGGGTTGTTTCCGATCTATAGTAACAAATAAGATATGCGCCTGTAGCATTGGAGAGAAACAGACGGAAACGAATCGAATCACAGTAGTGAGAGAAATTCTTTGAAAATGCTGTGAAGTGTGCCTAGGGCGTAAAAGGCGCCGCTAGTACCACTGTACTGGGAAGGGTACATTAAAGCTCTTTCCGATGCAAAGTACTCTTATTCCGAGATTATTGAGCAGTGTAATAGGCATGGTTTCAGAATATTCAAGAAAGACCTCTCTGTGCTGAATCAAAAAGATATGGATAGACTATAACTGCTTCTAAAAGGCAAGAAACAGGGAAGTCTACGTCCCGCCCTGAGTCATGTCCCGTAGATAAGTCAGAAAGTGAAGGCCCTTGTCGCTGGTCCGAGTCCATTGCAGTGAAACTGAGGATCTCGTGAAGCCGGTGAACACCATTATTAATATGGATTTAAATCTAAACAAGTGGCCTAAAAGTCGAGTTTGAGTTGTTGCCGCAGCACATTGCTGAACTCGCTACGAACAGGCTCAAACTGTATGAACGCTACCTTGCCAGTGAAAGAGGAAGTTTGTGATCAGATCTTACGCTCATTTGAGTCTGCAACGAAGTCCAGGAAATATACAATTTTACCACCCACTGAGGGAACTATGGCAACTGGAAATGGTGGAAAGTACCAAGGGTTTCATGAACATCGCAGAATTCAGGTACAATGTCAATAACCATTCACCGTGTAGCTAAATATGTCAGTCAGCTCTTTCTATTATCAGACGACTATCTTGATTTCTCTGTTCTACACAGAAGTCTCTCTATTGTCCTGATTCTCATAAGGTATGGCTGCAGTAGAAGAAGGTGTCAAGACTTAATATAAGCTTATATCCGCCAATTTTTGGTGGATATGAAACGCGCAAGGAAAGTACAGGGTGTCCGGAATGGGACTGACGGTTTTTAAAAGTGTATAGTTTTAATATGGTCAGAGATACAGAAGAAAAAACATTCATATTGAAGGAAATCTCAAAGAGTTTTGTTCAGCAAATTTTTATACTTGAACAACTATCAATGACGGCGCTAATATCGCCGATAAACAGAAATGCCGTCGGCAGTCGAAAAGGCACAATGCACGTGGTGGTTTGCAGAGACAAAAATTGTTGTTCAAGTTCAAGGAAACTTTCGACGTGTTTACCACAAGGGCTCTCCATCACGCAACAGTATCCGTGCGTGGAAGGATCAATTTTTATCAACGGAGAGTGTAGTGAAACCAAACATCGGTGGTAAATCGCGTGTCAGAAGAAAATGTGGAAGCAATAAGAGAGTGTTTCTCACGTAGCCTGAGGAAGTCAATTCGCGCAGCGAGCAGGCAATTGACAATTCCGAAGTCAACAGTGCACGATGTGGTATACAAATGATTTACGTTTGCGCGCGTATAAGGTGCAATTATTGCAAGAAATTAAGCCCAACGATAAGCCACAGAGATCAGCATTTGCTACTGAAATTCTGTACAGAATTGATTATGATTATAATTTCCTATTGAACGTTGTTGTGTCTGATGAGGCAACTTTTCACGTATCTGACAGTGTTAACAGACACAATGTTAGGATATGGGGATCTGAGAATCTGCATGCATACATAGAACATTCTAGAGACAGTCCTAAATTGAATGTTTGGTGTGCTTTAACACATAATGCAGTTATAGGCCCCTTCTTTTTCATAGAGCAAACCATAACAGGAAAGGTGTTCTTAGACATGCATCAACACTTTGATATTCCCCAGTTACAATATTTGCAACCTCAAGTGATATTCCAACTGGATGGTGTCCCGCCACATTGGAACCTACAAGTGAGGGAGCACCTTGATACTGAATATCCTAGCCGTTGGATAGGCCGTGATGAGCCAATTAGGTGGCCTCCATGCTCTCCTGATGTTACCCCCTGGACTTCTTCCTGTGGGGATATGTGAAAGACCTTGTGTATTCTGGTGAAAAAGTGCGTAACCTTGATGAACTGAAGAACCGTATTAGGAATGCGATTGCTTCAGTAACACCTCAGATGTTACGGAATACGTGGAGAGAGATTGAGTTCAGGCTAGATATTGTAAGAGTTTCAAATGGAGCTTACGTGGAGTTACACTAAGTTGGACTTGTAAGACCAAATAAACTTTTTGAGTTTTACTTTAAAATGCATGTTTTTTTTTTTTTTTTTTTTTTTTTTTTTGTATCTCTGACCATATTAAAACTATACACTTTTAAAAACAGTCAGTCCCATTCCGGACACCCTGTTCATGTAATCCCTTAAACGACATTCCTGGTAAGTCACAGGACACCTCACCAATGGATTACTGTGCCTTTAAGGTGTTGAAAGGGATTCTTGGACATAGATGACCTCGTACCATGGACAATCACTGGAAAGCCTGCCAGGAAGAGTAGTTTAATCTCGACATAACTATACCTCGCACTAGTTTGCTATAATGGAAACTTCGCTTCAGAGTAGTAACCCGAAGTCACGGCCATTACATAGAACAGGGCCGATGGTGGCGGTATGGTATTTCATAAGGTAAGGCGTGTTTACTTTCGTTACCATAGATCAGAAAGAAACATCTGTAGCACTTTTCTTTCATCTGGTAACCCACGCAGATTAAAGCGAAGATTGTGTCAAGCAAAGATGTGCATTAAACCAAATTATTGAAGTTCTTATTTTCTTTCGCGATTCGACTATATTTTGGTTTTTCTTTCTTTTTTTCTTTTTCATGAAATTATTGACCGAGTTTCCAATAAATTTCAAAATGAATTTCTATAAAATAAATTTACAATGCAGTGATAAAAGTAAATCTAAATAATAATAATAATAATAATAATAATAATAATAATAATAATAATAATAATCAGTGGCGCATTTAAGGGGGACTTCTGGGCTTAATCCCCTCCCCAAAATTTTATTTACTATTTTAAAGTAAATAAAAATATTTTGCAGAATTTTCACATTTCCAGGAATGAAGTTAGCAAACCCCCCCACCCGAAACAAAAATCATAAATACGTCAATAATAACAATAATAATAATAAACATCACAAATCTATGCAATGTCTGTGATGCCAACATTCCTTCAGTTGATTATTATGATCAAGTTAATTGTAACCTTGTTTGTAATTTACTTTCGAAGTTCGAAAAGATCAAAGCCAAAAATAAAAAATGTGCACTTTCAGTAACTCGAAGAGATAAATGAACTCATACTTGATTTACTAAAATTGTCTAATTCAACGCGTTTAATATTTTCTTGGCGGTTTCGTAGACCACCCTGGTCATCTTCTGTGGTGTTGAAAAAGATAAAAACAAATATATTTTTAGCCTAAAGGAGTTGAAGATAACGTTTCAAATGTGAGGTGTTTTGCAGCTTTTGTTTTTTCTACCACTGAAGATAACAGAGGTAATCCGTCGAAACCGTATGATTAACAAAATATTAGAGGCACTTAATAGGTAAATTTTTTGATAATATAATAAGTACTCCCAATATTTTTTGAATTTTTTTACGTTGTTTTGTAGTTGAATTTAGGTACAGTTTAATATTTTCCTGTAATGATTATTTGTTTATGTGGGTTCCAAAGTGATTAAGACATATGCTTTCTATCCCTACCCTCTGATCTAGTAGATTGCTTGTGTCTTTGGTGCACAGGGATTAGGCTTCGATTCCCAGTAGGAAGCACTGAAGTTTGAACACATTATGATGATTAAGATTCAACTTCATACTATAAGTTTATGCGTCATATACCCTCGGTGTTGAAAAGGAACGCTAAACTCCAATTCAACCAACTATGTGCTTTTTATATATGTGGTCATGGGTTCAATCCGCGGCAGAAATACACGTGATTGAATTCCGCATCTTATACAGCTCTATGTTGGAGAGTAACATTAAGCAAACAAGCGAAACTTTTTGTTTATATTATTTTTCTTTGGTTGTATTTATGACTTTCCTTATATGACAGCAAAATTTCGAAGAACGGGATCTTGTGTTAAAATGGAATGGATCTATACTCAAATTTGCATTCAAGGCATTATACACCCAGCAAAGTAAAAATCGTCAGGATGAGTACCAAAGCGACCACTCGAACTATGAATCGACGGTGTAGCTTTTATTTTAATTGGCGTTTGTGTTACGTAAATTGTTTAATACATTCTGATGACGGACGTTTATAGCTATTCATATGAAATACCCGTCCGTTGAATGAATAAGACTTGAAAAAGTAATGACTATATGTTATATGTTAAACGGTGACAGTCAGTCAAACTTCTAATATACTAAAATAATATATCACTTACGTCGAATAAGAATTAGTTCTTCAGCACAAATCTTTTCGCTGGCAAGCTGCCAGCACTATTGGGTATGAAATAAAAAATGTGTTAAGTGAAGTATAAATAAGGCGAGAGAAAAATAGAACACTAAAGTAATGATAAAAATGGAAACATGAAATAACTACAACTACAATTCAAACTATTTTTTTTTTTTTTTTTTTTTTTTTTTTTTTTTTTAAATAATCCCGTCCGTGATTTTTGTATATGTTCTTATTGCTACTGAATGTCTTCGGGACCGTTTGTCACATCTAATGACGATAACAGCTTGGTCAGCGATAAACTTATATTGAAAGACTATTGATGCTTTTTCGATGCAAATCATTTATTGTACTATACTGATTTAAGTTAGTAAGTTGATTTGTTGATTAGCGTTCCTTTTCAAATCCAAGGCTCTTACAGTTTAACGTGGGATCCGAACCACAAGAACTTTCACCAAGAATCGAACCCAGTTCTGAAACCAAAGCAATTACGCTGACCATTTCGTAAAACCTTAATAATTTTAACTTCACTATGGTGAGAAGTTCCTGGAATTTGCTTTGACGAAACATTCTTTGAAGCAACGATTACCCGGCAACGCTGTCTGCTCACAAGTACTGAGAATCTACCTTGCAACATCCTCCAATTTGTCATAGAGTCGTGCAGTGGTCTTCAATGGGTATTGTTTATGAAAACATACTAGTAATTAGAATAACAATTACATGTATTAACGTTGATAGGGCTATTCCATACTCTTAGGATTACCTCACTTTTTCAGTGCGTGTATTAGCAATTCAAATCGTGCTGGGAATATGCATCTTGAATAGAATTGAATAATGATTTGAAGTGAAATGATTTGTTTTTTAGTTTCACACCTGACGTTTATGCCCTTTAGACTAAAGGTGATCCATATATAATGAAAGTGAATGATTGTGAAATAAAATATTTAGTGCTCTCCCGCCGGGAATCTAACCCAGGACCATGTACACCAAAAGCACACACGCTAGTACTAGACGAGCTGAAAGGGCCTGAATGATGATGTGGATCTTACTTTAAAGAAAATGTAAAGAAATAATCATAAACAGTTAGTAGCACGTTTTCTTTATTTGTTCTCTTTTTGATATTTTGTTTCGTTTATTATTGAGAGAGTAATTATCGGAGGCGTGCTGTTGAGGTGTCAGCTAAAGCTTTCGAAACAAAACTTCAAAAATACACGGATGATTCTCTGATTTTTGATTCACTTTTTCTCAGGGCAAAGTTTAAGTTCTTAACTTGACTGAATTATTGTGAATATTATCGCTTCGTAAAAAATTGAATTGGAAAGTAGGAGAAATGGTGCTCGTTTAATAGGATCCGTTTCTTGAAACCCCCGTACTGATTGAAAATCCTGAATCATATTTAGAGTTGGTGCAAGATGTTGCAAGTTTCATCGGTAAGACATGTTTGAAGAATGTTATCTTTTAGATACATTTATTATTGTCATTACTGAACAATATCACTTGAAACATCGCTCTTCTTATGTGAAGAAACTTTCTGTAAATCGTAACACTACATTGTTGAATGCTAGTACCATGTGATATTAATATTTTTTCCCGATGTCCATTTTTCATATGAGTGGTACCGATACCTTTTTTGTAATGTCAGAACCATTCTCTAACCTATGGCTGCCATTCTGCTTTTGCCAATAATTTGTGTGCTCAAGCAGATTATGCAACGTCTGCTACTGATATACATTACTCACGACGCATGATTCTTGCGAGATAGTATACTTGATTTTGCATTAGTAGAATGTGGTTATGACAATTATGATTAGATTTTGCTATAGACTCATGACATAATTTAAAGATGAAAATACAAACAAACCTGATGCCTCGTTGGTATCTTCTTCCAAAATTATCTCTGTTACTATTTTCCATGCTCCACTTGACATCTAATGCATTATGTATTTTTACTGTCTTTTAGGATCCTTTATACATTAATTGAATGGTAAGTCGACAAACGATGAGTCTACTTTTATCGATTTCAAATTACGTGTCATCTGTCAATGATGAGGGCGTGTTGTTTCTACACAACAATCGGATTGCAACAAATAATGGCAGGCCAGTGAAATAGCCATTGGAAGGTGTTCTATATTGATTGAGACGAACCTCACTGTTGGCGTAAAATATAAGACAAGCACGCATCCTGCACGTACTTTCAGTCTTCCTGCATGCACCGCCGTCATCGTTGTCGGAGATTTTTGACTGCCTGGTCGAACCACATTTTCGGAGTGATGCCGCACTACTCGCGGACAATTGTATGTTAAGCGTCTGAATCGGGAAAGGACTGTCCCCGCTGAAACAGTTTCATTTTGTCAGAGTGCATAATCCGAAGGGGATAAATTAGGGGAATATGGTGGATGTTGAAACTATGGATCCTAATTCTGAATTGTTCTCATTGTCTGGGTGGATATGTGTTGTTTTGCCTTATTGTGTGATAGAAGCACGTGTTTAACCCATTTCCCTCGTCGTTGTTGCTGAGTTACTCGATGCAGTCAAGAGGTTCATAATATGTGTCACTGTTTACTCTGCCGCGCGGTGGAAACCAGTTGACGAACAGAATTCCGTCTGCATCCCAAAACACAGAAGACAGTTGTTTTCCACATGACAGTAATGGGTCTTACTTTCGTGGGCCGTGGACTTCCCGCATGCTTTCACTGTGTGAATTTTGTGTGTGTTGTAACTGAAAAAGGACTCATCCTGCGTCACTAAATTAGCAAAAACCTGTTCTGGATTTGCAGTAAAGCAAATAGATATTTGTATTGTTGTACAGGCACACAGTTAGTTCATGTGGCACCCAACGCACTCATACTTCATTTTCAGATCTTGTGCCACAATGTGATTGATTGCTGTCTTTCCGAAACTTGTTGCAATCTGTAAATCACCCATAGTCACCTGCCTATCACTCATTATGGCGTCACTTGCTTTCTGAATCATCGCTGGAGTTCGTGATTCACAGGGTCTTATGGGGGTAGTTCCTTTCTCCACACTCGCTGCCTCAGCTGTGAAACCAGTTACCTAGCGGAACACAACCTCAAGACTTGGAGCTGCTGCACTGCACACTGCTCAGAGACACTGATAATTTAACCCTGTAGACACACGTTTCTTCCACAGGAACGACGTGTTTCACCTTTGACCGTGATGGTTGCTTTCCATGTTATTTTTCACACCACACTCGAACACAACCTCACTTATCCACGAGCACTTATCCACTTATTCAGTTCTAATTTCGTTTCTCGGGAGACAAATGTTTTCATACAGGGTACAGTCTTAGTCAATATAGAACGACTAGATATATAGTAAAGGAGAAAACCAGGCGACACCTAAGTGTTTTTCGTTTTATGTATAATGAGTATCACTGAATTTTTATCCCAGGCCCTTTACATGTAAATACTATAAGATAGATTCATGTTATCCCGTGGAAAATATTTGAAGCTTCTGTATGACTGTAAGATGTCTTAAATCCCTCTTGGCTGTGTGGGTAGCGTACGTGCTTGTGGTGCGAAAGATGTGGATTCGGTTTCTGGTAGAAGCTCACATGGTTGAGATCCTACGTTAAACTGTAAGTCCGCGTCTCTTACGGTCTCGGAGCTGAAAAAGATGTTAAATTCCCGTTTAACCAACTAACCGAAAGTAACCTAATGCTATAAGAGATTATGTATTACTTAATATAAGAATATATTTCATAAAATATTGTACATTACAGATTACACTTATTTATTTCACATGATTGCATTTCAGGTCAACTATTCCGGTCTGAAGACGAAGAAGGTGAAGTGTTTAATAATACGTACTTAGCCGATTTGAAGGCTGGTCGCTGTCAAGTGAATAAAGAATGGGACAAACGCCGCATAAGCGAATTGCAGAGAAGAAATACTTTGTGCCCACCGCACTTAAAGTCTTCATATCCAGCAGAAACCCAATTCAATGATCCATATGCCTTTACTGATGATGATTTAAAGGTATTCTTTTGTTTTAGTATGTATATTAGAGTACGTGGTACTTATATAGATACTAGAATTGTCCTCGAAATAAATGTCAGGGATAAGAATCGACTTGAAGGAGCGCTATATAAGCAATGCATTAATAGTAGACAATGATTGCGAGGGTTATATTTAAAGTAAAGTCCATTTTGAAGTACAAACGAAACAATTAAACATTGTTCAAACAACATATATTTTCTGAACTTACATACAATAAAATTTTCTGTTTCCATTTAATGTGGATACCTGCCACGGTTTGGCACATTCTCCAGTTGTGGATCGAGACCACTTCTATAGCGCGTCTCATTCTTAGATTGCAGTACAGAGTAAATGGAGCGGACTGTTGCTACATTTCTTCCGCCGTATGTTTTCTTCTGAAGAAAGAACAAGAAAGACTGAAAGAGTGCCTGACTCTGTAAATAAAACATTTCTCAAATTCATATATTTTCATCGCTTTTGCCATTCCATTTGCGCAAATTCATTTGGAACGTCGAATTGGAGGGTACGAAACAAAAGTCTAATAATTGTGTGTTAGGTAGGGGGTTTCCTTTTATGATGGTTTATAAATCGTTGCAATAAAAGTTTAATGGGAGCAATACGAAATCGAGAGAATATATGAAACGAGTAGAAAACATACGATTGAAATAAATGGCAGGCTAAACTGTTTCACACAGAAATTTCCTGTACCGATTGTGCGGCAAGCTAAGAAATAGCAATGGGTAAGATACTGCTACTGAACCTGGATAAGAATGTTGGAGTAGAGGTAATATGTGACGAGAAAATATGACGTACGAAAACGCTCATTTGTCTGTGTACGCAAACTATCCGCAAAACTAATTTCGCTTGTCAAACAAAAGTTACATTGTAACGTATATTGTGAAGGCGGCTGCTCCCCACTTCCGATGATTTAGATCTGATTTTCCCCGCGGAACAACAGTATGATACTTAACAAATACCAGGAGGTCTAAATGGAACATTGCACTATTATAGAAATTATAAATGCATTTGTAAATATTGTTAGCCTGGTCTACTCTAGTTCGAAGTGAATGTGGGGATTGTAGCTTAAAGGAGAAGACCAAACTGAACATAGAGAAATATCTGAAATTTCTCTCATATACATGCCCCTGTAAGTTAGGCAAAATGTGTACCATGGAGGTTAAGAACTAATTTAAGTTGTAATCAATGAAAATGGTATTTAATTCAGAGAAAAGCTTTGTGTTCATTTTGAATTAGTTTATTGAACATAGAATCTAGTGTTCTCAGATTTGACGTGTTTAAATGTCTGAAAGGTTGTGAGGAATAAAAGTAAGGAAATCTGGCCAAATAGAATGTCATACCTTGAGTACTTCTGGGTCCATGTTGTCAAGAATCCTCCTCTGCAGCTCAGCTTTGGATGTTATAAAACGTCCTTGGAAGAATGAAATTTGGTATTCGCAAAACACTCACGAATAAGAATTGTGTGCAAACTTCTCCGACACTTTAGACTAAAATGACTTATTCCGTTTCGTTACTTTAAGTATAGTTGTTCTGATTTGTAAAATGACACACAAGAATTAAACCACAGAACCTTTATTGATTACCATAATTTTTGTGCAAGTCAGGTGCAAGTGCAATATCGATCACAGAATACAAACTTCTACTACTCACAACACTGTTGCCATAACATGTATTTTGAAAAACCCAACTTACAATACCAACATATCCCCTCCTCAATGTTGCAATTTTGATTTTAACACAAATTCAACATTGTACAAAACTGTTTTATTTTTACGCCTTGGAGTGGTTTTGTTAACATATCAGCTATCATTACATCAGTTGGACAATATTGAAATTTTACCTCTTTTTTACATTCCAAATCACGAATAAAATGAAATTTTATCTCTATGTGCTTGGTTCTGGGATTTATTTTGTCACTACTTATTAGTTTTAGACAGCTTTGATTATCCTCATTAATTACAATTGGTTCACAAAAGCTTTCATGCAAATCACTGAACAGATTTTTAAGCCATTTTGCCTCCTGACAAGCTTCAGACATTGCAACATATTCTGCTTCAGTAGATGACAAGGTAACACATGACTGTTTACGACTTGCCCAACTAATAATACCTCCAGCATATTTAAAAATATAACCACTGCTTGATTTTCTGTCAGTTAAATCGCCTGCCCAATTTGCATCTACAAACCCTATTAGTTTGCTGTTACATTCTTTCTTATTACCCAACTGCAATTTGTAACATTTGGTCCCTTTCAAGTATCTGAGAATTCTTTTTACTTCAACCCAATCTTGTTGAGAAGGATTATTAGTTTTTCTACTTAATATGGAAACACTGGCAGCAATATCTGGCCTACTATTATTGCTTATATACAGTAATGCGCCAATAGCCTTTTGATACAAACTTGCATCAACTTTACTTAATGATTCTGCACATGAGACATTTCTAATGTAACCAGGATCTAATGGAAATTTTGACGTTTTTGCATTTTCTAGCCTAAATCTTTTTAGCACTTTATCGATGTAACTTTCTTGCGAAATGACAAAATATCCATCAATATTTCTGCTGATTTTGAGCCCTAAGTACCTGCTCAAATCGCCAAGACAATGAATCTGAAACTCTTTTGCAAGCAACTGCTGTGTTTCATCAATAATCCTATTATCGGTACAAGCTATAACTACATCATCAACATATATTAACACATACACATGAGTATTATTTACTTCCTTAGAATATAAACAAGGATCTGACTTTCCCCTCCTGAACCCATTATTTACAAGGAAATCATTAATTTTTTTATTCCAAGATCGAGCAGCCTGTTTAAGACCATATATGCTCTTCTTCAACTTACATACAAGGTTTTCTTTACCTGGTTGCTCAAAACCTTCAGGTTGTTTCATGTAAATTTCTTCTTGTAAGTCCCCATACAAAAAAGCTGTCTTTATGTCATAATGTTTCACTTCCATATTTCTTTTTCCTGCTACAGTAAGTAACACACGCAAAGTGGTTTGTTTAACAACCGGTGCAAAAACCTCATCATAGTCTTCCCCCAAGACTTGATAAAACCCCTGCGCAACAAGTCTAGCCTTATACTGTGAGCCTTTGCCGTCAGTATTTTCTTTTATTTTATAAACCCATTTGCTACCTAGTGCTCTTTCCTTCTGGTAATTTCACCAAATCCCAAGTTTGATTTCTGTGCATAGAACTAATTTCTTCTTTCATTGCCATCTTCCAGTTTTCTTTGTCCGGTCTACTCATAGCTTCCTGAAAGTTTCTTGGTTCTTCTTGTGTCATTACCACCACCTTCTCTGCATACCTGGCAGGTAGTTTTCCTTTGGTGGAACGCGATGATCTTCTCACTGTCTCTGCTTCTAAATTGTTACCGGTAAAAATTTCATCTTGAGGTCTCTCTCCATGGTAGCTACCGGTACTTTCTGAGGTTTCAAGAGTTTCACATGCTTCACCGTTATTTAAACTTACCGGTACAAGGGCATCATCTTCGTCTTGTAATACTTCATCCTCTTTGGGAAGATTTTGTGTGTCTAGGACAGTAAGATCTTGACAGGTTGGTACTTCATGCGATACATTCTCAACAAACTGACAGTCCCTACTTATCACTACTTTGTTTGTTGTGATATCTAGTAGCCTGTACCCTTTTGTGTTTTCTTCATACCCAACTAAAATCAGTTTTCTTGCCTTGACATCCAACTTTGATCTCTGTTGATTAGGGATCATCGCGTATGCAATGCATCCAAAAACCTTTATGTGTCCAAGATATGGTTTCTTGCCGTACCATTTTTCATATGGTGTCACCTCACACGCTCTAGTGGGAAGACGATTTTGAAGATAGTTTGCTGTTAGTACAGCTTCACCCCAAAATTTATTTTTCATGCCTGCATCAATTAGCATACACCGTGCCATTTCTGTAATGCTTCGATTCTTTCTTTCCGCTACACCATTCTGTTCGGGAGTGTACGGTACCGTTTTTTGGTGAATTATGCCCTTCTGCGTAAGAAATGCCCGTAAACTAGTCGATGTATATTCGCCGCCATTATCTGTACGTAGCACTTTTGGCCTCTTCTGAAAATAGTTTTCGGTGAATTGCACATATTCTTTCAACTTTTCTTCAACCTCACTTTTGTTTTTTAGTAAATAAATAACAGTATACCTACTACAATCATCAATAAATGTTAAAATATACCTGTTTCCTCTTGGAGTTGGTGTTTGCATAGGCCCACAAACATCAGAATATACCAAATCTAAAATTTCTTTGGCCCTATAGCTGCTTTCCGAAAATGGCTTTCTTGTCATTTTCCCTTGTACACAAACATCACATATCTTTTTAGTACGACATTGCTTTAATACTACCCCACAAACTAAGTCATCTTTAACCATATTTTCAAGTACCTTTGGACTTCTGTGTCCTAACCTACTATGCCACACATGAATACAATTGTTTATTTCTCCTTGAGTAACCTTTAAAGCTTGTGTATCATTACTGTACTCTTGTTTACAAACATCTAGTTTGTACAAACAACCATTTTCTGTAGCACTAGCGATCATGCTGCCATTTTTCTTAATATGACATTTATTCCCCGAAAAATATATATCAAAACCCTTTTTTGTTAGTTGATTCACAGATAAGAGACTACCATCTAATTCTGGCACATACAAAACATCCTTTACTACAACATTACATTTTCCATTTTTAGCAACTTCATTTTTGCACAGTAAAACACCTTCCCCAATACCCTTGGCTACTAACATTCGACCGTCTGCCAAATAAATTTTACTTTCTGCATTATAGTTTAATGTTTTGAAAAATTGTTTATCATTTGTCATGTGACAAGTAGCAGCAGAATCTACATACCATTCACCTACATTTACTTCCCGTGCACTAGCCTTAAAACATACATATGCATCTTCACTTTCTTGTGTTCCTTGTGAACAATGCGTTTCTACAATCACTTCACTAGCACTTTGCACTTTATTTGCCCTTGAAAAATTTTTCTTTTTACTACCGGTAGCTTTAAATTTTGCACAATCACGTTTGAAATGACCTGGTATTTTACACCAGAAACACACACTTTTCTCTTCTTTTCCTTGCACTTTCTTCTTTGAGTCCACCTTCATGGCACTTTCTTCATTCCTGTTGTGACCTTGCACTTCCTTTCGCCTCTTGTACTCGTCTATGAGCTTTCCTTTGACTAATTCTAGTGTTAGCTCGTTCTCCGGACGTGTTTCCAATGCTGTTATCAAAGTTTCATAGCTGTCCGGTAAGCTGATCCACGATGTTTAACATACTATTAATATGTTTTTCCATGTCACCATTTTCTTCTAACTGCATACGACACAGTCTTTTCAGCAAAAACACCTTGTTTGTCAAAGTCGATTTTTCATGATATGACTTTAAGGCTTCCCAGTAGTCCTTTGCAGTTTCCTGTCGCCGTAAATGAACTAACTGATTATCTTCAACTAGCAGTCCGATCGTTGCCCTAGCTTTCCCATCCTTCTTGCACCATTCTGCATCAGGAGATTCCGGTTTCGGCTTTTGTACGACATCCCACAGTTCTTCTTTCATGAGAAGCAACTGCATTTTATATTTCCAAACACTGTAATTGCTATTGTTTAACTTCGGAAACAAAATTTTTGCTGTGTCCGCCATCTCGTACAAGTTTTGCGCCAATGAGAAAAAAACGATCGATCCTAATGACTGCGAGACATCAAAATCACAAATACAATTTTAACAGTTTTAAACCACTTCATTTACATTTTTCTCGTCTTCACCGACATTTCACTGAGTTTAAATACTTATCTCTCTGGGGCCCATAACCACTGTTCTGATTTGTAAAATGACACACAAGAATTAAACCACAGAACCTTTATTGATTACCATAATTTTTGTGCAAGTCAGGTGCAAGTGCAATATCGATCACAGAATACAAACTTCTACTACTCACAACACTGTTGCCATAACATGTATTTTGAAAAACCCAACTTACAATACCAACAATAGTTTCGTATTACAAAGTAACATATTCGCTTATTTATAATTTACGACTAATCACGTTTACTAGTTCGTCGCGTCTGATTCTGCGGTCCGAGCTTTCTCGGCTCTCGAACTTCTACTACTCAGCTTCGATCTCTTACTCCATCTATTCTCGGTCTTCAACAAACTACTCTCTTTCCAAGGAAACAGTTTTATGTACAGAAAGATTTGTAAATTTAAAATTATAGAAAGAAGAAAAGAACGCTTCGTAAATACCTTTTAATCCCTTCCGCTTAAAGGTGAAATCCCTTCCATATATTCAGTCTGTAGGTGAACACCCGAAGAGCAATAAACCCGAAATGTAAACGTGAAATAAAAGCAAGGATTGGAATAACGAAAGAAGTCTTTAGGAGGAAAAAAAGTCTGTTTTGTGCGACCTTGAATAAAGAGTTGAGAAAAAGACTCATAAAATGTTTCGTGTGGAGTATTGTACTGTAAGGGTTAGAAACATGGCCATTGTCCAAAAAAATTATTAAAACGACTGGAAGCTTTCGCAATGTGTGTGTGTGGAGGAGAATGGAGAGAATTAACTGGGTCGAACGAAAAACTAATAAGAGAGTATTCGAAATGGTGGGGGTCAAAAGAACAATTTTAGATATAATTAAGAAAAGGTTGAGAAACTGATTGGGACATTGGCTAGGAAGGAACTGTATTATGAGGATCGTGCTAGAAGGTATGGTGACAGGTAAAAGAGGAAGGGGACAAAGGAAACTACAATTACTGGACGATATAAATAGAAAAATCACACGTGAAGACGAAGAGGTTAACATAAGACCGTGGATCATGGATGCTTCTCAGTGGCAGCAAGTGACCTGCCAAAAATGGCAGAACACCTATGATGAGGAGGAGGAGGATAACAAAATGTAATGGTGAATAGACACTGAACCTCCCTGGTTTCTATACTCACTTCTGACACCTCAGGTACACAATGCCAGTCTGAAAACAGAAGAAGAATGAAAAGAAACCCTGTTATATCTGTTCTTAACTAACGCACAAGTTGTGACTTTAAATCACGTAGAGTGACAGCCAATAAGGTACAGATCGTTGGACGAGGAAACAAAACCAAACAGAATTATCAAACCCTCCGAAAATTCATTTTGTTTCTTTCATGCTTCCTAAAGAAACATCGGGGAAAAGAACAAAGAGCCTTTTCATTCTGCTTTGTGAGCTCATGAAGTTAGTTGTTGCTAATGATTTTCTCATCTTAATCTGCGTATTCAAAGTAAATAAAGAAGTGGAATTACAAACGAAACCAACTTTTATTGTCAAAATTGTCAGCATTCGAAACAACATTAAGGACCACTATCGAACTGTAAATGAATCAATTACAAAAACAAATAACTTTTTATCACCAGGAGTGAGGAGTTTTATTATTAACAGATATTGGTCTGCTTTTTCCCTTCCATAGATATTGATCTTCTGAAGAAACAGTTTGTTTTGTTTGAGTACCAACTGCATTTTTGTGATTAATGTTATTGCTAACTGAATTTACTATCCTGATTCAAATGTTTACTGTACTTACTATTCATCCGCGGTTGAAATTTATCTTTCTTGGAAGAGAGGAAATACGAACTATACGCTCCCGATGTCTGAATGTCAGTCTTTTATATATATATATATATATATATATATATATATATATAAAATTGTGTGTGTGTAACTCAAGGAAAAGGAGCGAAGTAAGTGGAATGTAAGATTGAGTGGAGTTGATGCAATGTTTCTCGTAGGTGTGGTCCAGGATTCGATTTTGCGATCATGCTTCCGTTAAGCAATAGATTCGTTCTCGCATAGCATCAAGTGTGAATACTCATCGGTATATCACAACACTTTACATCAGTAACTTTAAAACAAACATTATAAGGAAAATAGCATTGGCAAGATTTGTCACTGCCTTTCTTCTGGTCAGATGCGCACGCTTTGGAAAGTTGACTCTTAACACTAAAAGTCATAAAACCTAAATAAAGAAAGATATCGACCTGCAATTTGTTTTAAAAATAACTTCAATCCTTTCTCAATATTTTTCTCGCTTTGCACCCCATCTAAGCTGAAAACTAAAAACGTTTCTTACTAGTCAACTTTTTAGATATTGCATTGCAATAGTATATGCACTTTCTCTTACATTTTATTTTTTATTTTAAAATTCAAGAAGCTTCTTTGAATGCCAACTTTTCCAACCTTGGCACCAAATATGGTGTTAATAGCTGTATAAGTTTCAACGTTGTATCTCTTATGGTATCTCTTATGTTTAACGCGACGGGGGGGAAGGGAGGGGGCAGTAGAACGGTAGTGTGAAGTGAACTGAGCAGGCGAATTCTCTGATTTCCAAAAAAGTTGAAATTTTTAGTGCTCAGTTATGTGTGCAAACGTGACGAAAGAAGTAAGTATTTTGGGGGTAGCGAGGAATAATGGTCGGAAGAAACCTCTCTGTGACAAGTTCTGCCGTACATTAAAGTGGATTGTCACTCAGTACCATCATGCAATTGTGGTGCAAGTGACGGAAGAACTCAACCCTCCCCATTACCTATCAATAGTCGCAGCCTTCCGTGAGTTACATGACATGAATATACGGGTCGGGTTGCGTGGGTAAAACTGCTGATAGCGGATCATAACTTTAGCACGAGCTCATTTTGCCAGGAACTTGTAACATGTACCGCTGATGACTGGAAATGTGTGAAATGATAGGATAAGTATTCGTTTACCTTATTTTATAGTAAAAAGTATAGACCAACTTGGGTGCACAAATGCTTCCTTTCGGAATTACAGGCTTCCGGAAACATGAAAACATGAAATTTAAAGGTCCATAGTTCCCAAACTATGGAACCTACCGTATAATTTGAAGTACTCACGAACTACCTCTACAAAAATTGTTGCGGAAGTACCTCAGAATTCTGAAACATGGATATTTGGATAGGGCACATACTAATTCCTAAGTAAAGTCTTGACCCGACTACGCTAGGTCCCATTGTTTTGGTGTTATGGACCTTTAAAGTTCATTTTTGCATGTTTTCGGCAGCCTATAATTCCAAAACAAAGCATTTGTGCACCCAAGTTGGTCTATACTTTTTGTCTTATCTTGGTGTCAGGAATCACCTCCCAAACGTTGTCGGTGTTGTTTTGAAACACCTTGTATATAGTGGACACCCAAAAAAAGTGTTTCCGTAGTCTCTACCCAACCTTCAAACATGGTGGCAACTCTGAGATGCTGTGGGCAATATCCTGATTTTCAGATGGTCCTGTGCTGACGCTTACCGGCCGCGTCACTGCCCGTGATTGTCAACATTTTAGGAGACGATGTGCATGTATGTTTCAAATGTTGTTTCCGGATAATGCCGCCATATTTCAGGATGATAATATGCTCATTTACACAACTGGAGCTGTTCCGGCGTGGTTTGAGAAACACGATGAAGGATCCTCCCCTGGGTCGCCCAATCCTCAGACCTGAAAATAATTGAACACTTATGGACTATTTTGGAGACACGAATTCAGCACAGATTTTCGCCTCAATTTTCTCTCACGGAACTTGAATGATGCACTGCAAGCGGAATGGTGTAATATTTCACTTACTACCATTCACGACCTCTGTAACTCCATTCCATGTTGTATCAGAACTTTCCTGGAGCTGAAAGGAAGTCCAACATAAATATGTTAAATTGCATTTTCTCAGGTTTTTCCATTAAGTTGATAAGTATATTTATTTATTGTTATTGTCAATACAGAGTTAATGACTTTCACGCACACTAGTTTACCTTTATCTCCAGATTGTTATAGTCTACAGGGTGGCCTCTAATTATGTATACGATGTTTCAAAGACTATGGTAAAGAAACTAGCAACATAACTTGAACATACAATTGATTACTCCCATATCTTTTCTTACAAGAATTTTAATCTCTGTTCTTCATGGTATGGTTCACCAAGAGGCATCTCTGTTCTCCATGGCAAACGAAGAGCAACGTTGTCACAAGCAGTTTGATAGATCTGTATTGGTATCGTGTAGAACTCTTCTGTAATAGCTTCCCGTAATTCGGCCAAATTGCGTATGTAATCATGATACACTTTGTCCTTTAAAACACCCCATAAAAAAGTCAGGTGGTGCAAATCGGGAGATTCAGCTGACTACTCCACAGAGCTACGTCCACCAATCCAGCAGTTCGGGAATGTTCTTTTCAGCCCCACCATCCTGTCTGGCATACACTAACGTTTCTAAGTCCAGTGACCGTTGTCCCCACTCTCAGGCTGCACAGTGTTGCCATATTGAAACTTTTTGTCCAGAATTACAAATACTTCAGTCACTCAAACATAATTATCAGTTTCCACTCGTCCTGGAAATCCTGGAAAAACCTGGAAATGTCCTTGAAAATGCATTTCTGTCCTTGAAATTTACAGAAATACTGAATGTCAGATTTTTCATAATTATAATGAAGATTTTAATTGGTTACTATTTTTGTTTGCTATCCCTGTTTCTGTGCTGAATAATAATTTGTCATGATCCTGCGTATGTAGGTGGTTGGTGGGCTTCCTTTCTCCCAACAAGGTGGTTGGCTAGGAGAACTGCTTTTTTGTTCTGGGGCCGCAGTGGCTCAGTGGTAGGACGTTTACCTCTGGTGCTTGGGGCCCCGGGTTCGATCCCAGCTCCCGCCAAGTGAACTTTGTGGTGGACAACACCGTGTGCGTGGGTTTCCTCGGGGTTCTTCCGTTTCCTCCCACTTTCTTCATTCCACCATTTCATTCATTACTCATCATCACCGTCTCCTTTAGCCTAACCGGCATAACTGTGGGACGTAAAATTTAAAGATTTCATTTCATTTTTGCTTTTTTCTTCTTTCATGCACTAGTCTGTCAATCAATTCTTTGATGCTGTCTTCACTTCCTCAAGAAACTCTGCTTTGTACAAGTATCAATCCTCCATAATCAGTCTATTTTCGCAAAGTACATACTCTTCAGTAAAATATCATATGATATGTCCATAGATGAGGAAATCACACATCTTCATAATCAGTTGAAAAACTTGTAATGTAGTTCATTTTCCCCCTAATTATATCTCACACAGTCACGCAATGAAGATGCCATGTACGGAAAACAGATTTATGTTGTTTGTAAATTTGTTTGGTTCACAATTAAAATGTCATGTAGAAGGAATGAAAATACATGTGCTGGATGAGGGTGGATCGGGTGACTATAAGAGAAGTTGAGAGGCCACAAAAGAAAATCCTGTATTTAATTATTGTGTATTAATACTTTACTTGCATATATATTCACTGCATAAGCTACTGTACTTTTCATTTCACTGTTGTGAATTTTGAACCTATAGTTGCAATCCTGTTATACCTTCCTTTGTCGAAGTCCTGGAAAATTGGTGATTTGTCTTTGAAACGTCCTGAAAATGTCCTGGAAATTTTTGGGAGAAAAAGAGTGGGAACCCTGAATTATGGGTCATCCTATATTTATGATAAGAAATAATTTAATGTGTTTCATACAGCAGATTTAGTGTATCCCATACAGGAGATCTTTTTACGTTATTATTATTATTATTATTATTTTGTGTTGTTAGGCTGGTCGAGCAGTAGATGATGTTTCCTTCGCAGAGAGGGAAATTGCTGTGGACAAAGTGAGCGACCGAAGTGACAGCTCTCTCCGAAGCAGAAGAAAGAAGGACATAGGCGAGGTACAGTATTTTTTGTTTGAGTCCTGTATTTTATAATCATAAATTCCATGTGTACTTGTTCATAATATGGAAGTGTTTACGTGTCTTTGTAGTATAAGATCATTTTGGTTTGTGATTTATTTCAACTCGATGCTCCATCCAAGATTTCGACCCGCTGTACACTGTGGGTTAAAATTGTTCTTAATTAAAAGCCCTATTGTTTACGTTTAGGTTTTTTTCAGCCCACCCATCAACATGCGGATGCTAAAATATGAATATGGTTAGAGGCCTTGTTCTAATAATGAATAGCACAGCACTATCATTTAGCATTATCAGTATCCATTTTGACTTAGTTTTTAAGCTACAATTAAATCGTGACATCACTTCTAAATTAGCAAATTGCCTGCACCTAGCGATATCTATTAGCATCAGGCAGGTAAACGATAGCGAAGGTGGCGAATCTATTAGAGTCAGACAGACAAGACATAGCGTAGGTAGCGACATCTATTATCCTTAGGCAGACAAGCGATAGCATATCTAGCGAGATCTAGCATCAGATAGACGAGCGATAGCGTAGATAAGGTCATCTATTAGCATCAGACAAGTGATAGTGTAGGTAGCGACATCTTTTAGCATCAGACAAGTGATAGTGTAGGTAGCGACATCTTTTAGCATCAAGCAGACAAGCGATAGCGTAGGTAGCGACATCTATTAGCATCAGACAGTAAAGCGGTAGCATATCTAGCGACATCTATTTGCATCAAGCAGACAAGCGATAGCGTAGGTAGCAACATCTATTAGCCTTAGGCAAACAAGCGATAGCATGTTTAGCGACATGAGACAGACAAGCGATAGCGTAGGTAGCGACATCTTTTAGTATCAGACAAGTGATAGTGTAGGTAGCGACATTTTTGAGCATCAAGCAGACAAGCAATAGCGTAGGTAGCGACATCTATTAGCATGAGTAAGACAAGCGATAGCATATCTAGCGACATCTATTATAGGGTTGCCAGATCTGTAAAATCAAAAAGGAGACACTTTGACTTAAAAAAATTGCTTTTACCGAAACTTAAGTTTGCGTCCAGATTATATCAAACAGCACATTTTAAAGAAAAATAAAAAAAATATATTACAGAAATTAATACATTATTAAATTAAATTAATACATAAAGTACAAGTACAAAATTATGACCCACTAGCAGGCAGCAATACTAATGATACTTTAAGTCATGGTATTTCATAAAGTCATGGTACTAACAACTTATTTATTCTATCTCCATTCTGGTAATATTTTAAGCATCTTGAAAACCTGTTTCATTGATTAATCTCCTAAATAATTCCCTGTTTCATTAATTAGATGACCTGTTTCGTTAATTAGTCTCCAAGCTCAAAAAAGACAAAAGCGCGTCCGGCTTGGGTACAAAGCCGGACGTCAATTTTTATGTTCAAAAGCCGGACGCCTGGCAACCCTAATCTATTAGCATCAAGCAGACAAGCGATAGCGTAGGTAGCGACATCTATTAGCCTTAGGCAAATAAGCGATAGCATATCTAACGACATCTATTGGCATCAGACAGGTGATAGTGTGGATAGCGACATCTATTAACAGACAGACAAGACAGCATATCTAGCGACATCTATTAGCATCAAGCAGATAAGCGATAGCGTAGGTAGCGACATCTATTAGCCTTAGACAAACAAGCGATAGCATATCTAACGACATCTATTAGCATCAGACAGACAAGACAGCATATCTAGCGACATCTATTAGCATCAAGCAGATAAGCGATAGCGTAGGTAGCGACATCTATTAGCCTTAGGCAAACAAGCGATAGCATATCTAACGACATTTATTAGCATCAGACAGGTGATAGTGTGGATAGCGACATCTATTAGCATCAGACAGACAAGACAGCATATCTAGCGACATCTATTAGCATCAGGCAGACAAGCGATAGCATAAATAGCTACACCTATTAGTCTCAGGTGGACAAGCGATAACAGGTAGCAACATCTATTAGTATGACTTTACTATTAAGAAATAGCGTAACGCACTGAGACATTTGTCATTTAAAAATTTTCCAATGGCCGAGGGAAAAGAAATACTTTCCGAAATTTTACAGGAGAGCCGAAAAAAAGTTTGTACCGTGCAAAATTGAAATCGATGTATTATATCAGTTTGATTAGTGTCACGAATATTAGTCGATAATTACATTTAGATTGAAAATTTTAAGATAATAATAACATCGTAGTGCATGGAAGCTTGCCAATTTGGGGCTACCAGATCATTCTGAATCAGTGCAATAATCAAATTGTTAGAAGATTCTATTATTTTAAACATTAAATTACATTGTTAAGTTTTATTAAGTTGATAAATTGTACTAAAACGTGTTCTGAAGTGCTTGACACAAATAATACAAGAACGTATCAGTTATTTACATTGATAAATGGACAAATATAGCAGGTTACACACACAGCAACAGTTATGTGCAAACCAAATCTATTTGTCTACATAGTTCCTATGTTCGTTAAAAGATTATTTGTTCCGTGAAACTAACGTTCTCACTTCTCCAGAAGCATAACACCACCACCACCAATTGTAATACAAGTAAGTTTAGTTTCTCGTAAAATTACGGTAGATTTTTAAACTGTAGGGGTCCCACATTCTGAATAGAAGTGCTAGTTCTACAAAGTGTCTATCGGTCACGAAAATGTTACGAAATCAGAAAATGGTCATGAAAGTTAAGAAATTGAGCTTTTGGGATATGATTTTTTATCTGTACAAATATAAGTGCAGACTGAAAATTCTGTTCTATAAAACGTCAAAATTCATTACCAAAAATGTCTGTGGTTGGCTTTAGACGCTACCAAATCGGAAGCAAAGCGCGCTTATATCGCATACATAAAAATTCGGCCTAATTCGCACCCAAATTCGTTCTTGAAAATGTTACGAAATTTTATGGTTTGGTAAAAGAAAAGGTCTCGAAATTTCATTTTGGAAGTTTAGTAGACACCCTGTTTTATCAGTTCCGGTTTCACCAATATTAAAACCGGAAGCGAGAGATTTGTATAACACTCGGTTTGAACATACAAATTATAGCCGATGTCGATTCTTAAATCTATTCTTTCGACGCTTAATTTATATGAAAGTTTTCGCTTTCTCAGTTTTTCTCTGTGTGGATCATTCTAAACTAAAAAGTGGTACTAGATTTCTACTACTTCCGGTTTTAATAGAAGCATTAGAGTCTAGATAGAACGCATTCTTGGGGTCATTAAATTCATATCTGGAAACCATTCCAGGATATCTATCATCATTTTTGCTCTATGTGGATCAATATTGAAAGAGAAAGTTGTAAATGTCCACCATTTCCGGTTTTAGTAGAGAGTTAAGGGCGGTAATTGGGGTCCATGACATTTGGGCGCGGCCGTTTGGGCGCAAAACCTTTTATCCAAATAGGTTTACCTACCTACATATGTTATAATGTGTTTCATAACTAGAACCTGGATGCTTAGGCAGAAAAATATGAAAATAGGCACTGGAAATTTCGAAAAACTTACACAAATAATTTTGCAAAAACTAAAAATAACGTGTTGAACACAGCGAAGTTTCTGCATGTCATGCACAACTTGTCTCTACCAGCTGAAAAGAAATGGGAAGAAACCGTTGCGAACTATTGACTATTCGGTGTCCGTATCATGCGGCTTAGTTTTAAAAGAATATTTCCTTTTAATAACAGAAGACATGCAATTTGTGGGAAAGATGTACGTTTTTCGTTAATATTTAAATATTTTAAAGATGTCACTGTATATGCATACTGCACTGTGTACTTGATATTTTTGAGTCAGACATTATTAAATTTATCTTAAAATGTGTACAATACTGTATATATTTTCACTTTCTATAATAAATTATTAAAATGCCTAGTACAAAACACAAGAAGTGTTTATTAAGTACTGGCCTGTACCAAGAGGTCAGAAGAAAACGAATAAGAGCTGATTTTAGAATAAAAATGGTGCTTTTAATGTTACGCGTGGTTCAGGAAGTAAATATTTATTGAATGCTTTTTTGTTATTTGATCTGCCCATTAGGCCGGATAGTTGACACACTATTGTATTAATAGTAAGTTATTTCAGATTTCATAAAAATAGGCACTTATAGGCACTAGCTCTACATTGCAATAGGAAGAATAGGCCAAATAAAATTTACTGTAGGCAGCGTGTGATACCCCAAAACAAATTTCTGTCCTTTATAATATATCTAACGTAAAGGAACGATACGATTGGGCGGCATAAGAACAGCATTATTTCCAATAAGGATATGGAATCTGTATGCCAGTATAACAGAGTTCTCAATGACCAGCCAACAACGAACAACCACGTCGAAGCAGCTCATCGTGGATTGCTTTGCGCAAATGGCCGCGCCTAAACGTCCTGCTCCAGGTGATTGAGTCTGACCTAATGCTGAATCCATTTGTATATTTATATAAAGTTTCTCGCTATCTGTTACCGTTCTTCTTTATAGAGATCAACATTCAAATTGGAAATGGTATTATTTCCTCTTACAATGGAGGGAGTAGAGTCGAGATTGAACGGTTCCGTAACTTCAAAAATATTGATGGAATTATGCTCATAATTTTAATTAAAGAATGAACGTTTTGTTCCTTAAATGATTATGTTAATATTCAAAGGAATGATTCCCTTAGCTGTGAATACAGTTCTTTTGAAAAAGTTATATCAAAAGATAACGCATAGTTACTTAGAATAACTAAACAATAGAAATATAGGTTGTTGGAATCTCGGTAGTAAATTTAAAGAATAAGTTAGATGCATATATCTATTTATATTATTGATATAATGCTACATTGAATTAAACTAAAATCATTGATGCATACATAATTTGATTTGAATGAATTAAAGCCTGTCAGAGGAAGACACCATGCATATGAATTTCTTGTATATTGTCTCTGTTGGGACCTTTAATGTTGTATTTTGCATTGGACAGCATTTATTTTTTATATATTGTTATTTTTTTGCAGCTGGTTGAGAGAGTATTATTAGCATCACGCTTTAAGGCCTGTGTAGAGATTAGCATATGAGATAGTTCAGTGTGTGATTAGCGATAAAGAACAATGTCGTTGTTCATGTGTGCGTGTTTACTTATGAAGGATATTTCAGTTCTCAGACTCTAATTCAATGTTTATGTCTAACTGCACCCGAAATAAATAATGTATCAAACGATAAACGTCGTTTGTAGTTGTACATGAACAGTCTCTTTACATAACTGATAACCAAAGGTCTCTACTTACAGAATAAAAGAGGAGTTAGGTTCATGATGATGATTTGGTAATTTAGTCAGTTTACAAATTTGACGATACAGGCAATATTGTCGTTTCTGACCAATCTGTCGCTTCTGACCCTTCGTTTATTTTGTGCTCAGTTTATATATTTTTCAGCCTTGGCCTTTCACCTGTATGATTTTCCTGTTTGTGTCTATATTTCGTTTCCCTAATTTCACTTCCTTGAAAGTGAAATTGCTTGTTTTGCAGAAATTAAGCGTTTTGCTTTATTTTCAAGAACAAAATAATATACGTAGACGTTTTTTAAGTATTGTATTACAGAACATATTTTTTTAGAACATTAAATTCATATGAATAAATCATGTGGTTCGGATTCCACGTTAATCAGTAGGTCCACGTCTTCTCATATAGCCTCGCTGCTGAACGGGACATAAAACTCAAAATCAACTCAACTCATATGAATAAATCATTTCTTACTATTTAGTACAGCATTTGTTCTTCTAGAGTCAGTATTAAAATAGGAAGTTCCAGTGAATTTTAACCACTTCCGGTCTTAATAAAGTGATAAATACACAAAAGGGATCTGTTTTTGAGATGCCAAGATCGTTTGTGAGCAGAAAATCATTTTTGCTCTGATACTTGGCGACAGACAGACAACTGATAAACATGGTCGTTCTGTATGTTTTCCATTGCATTGTACTTGAGTTCTATCCTACTGTCTTCCTCAGTCATGCTCTTTACGCGGCACATTGTCACCCAATTCTATAAGAAACCGAAACGATTCATCGCCGCTGAAACGAAAGTTCCACCTTGAGTTCTGGGCCATTCCAATCAGCATCTCCTTTAGATCATGCTTTTCTTCCTTCTTATTCTAGTATCTACCCGAAACTTATATCCAGTTGATTTCTTACTAGAATTATGCTTCCTGTGCATATTTTCAATTCAAAGGATGTTTCCTCTTATCTTGGTTGTCTCGATTTGTGTATCTGCAGTTTATTCTGTAATGTTTCGCAAAAGAGACAAATTTGTAATTTGTCAATATTACTTTTTGAAATATTTACGTGTATATAATAAGCACACTTTATTTTTCTTTCAAAAAAAATTTGACCTTAAACAGTGGGGTGCTAACATACCTGGAATTTCCGACATCTGTAAGAAACCAAATATACTTTCACTAAGTCACAGCATACACGTAGATTTCGAGATTCCGAGAGATTTCGTACGAATATGGAAGCAGTAAGTAAAACAAGTGAAATAATTACACATGTACGCGCCACAGTTTTTGTATTATAAACAAATACACTGTAATTACTCACTTCTGCGTTCAAAACGACAGGAAAAAGAAATACTTTTTTTTTTTAAATCTTAATTTGTATAGTCATTTAAGTGAAAAATAAAAGCAAACTTTACCAACTACAAATACATCATCCTCCATGTTTATGAGACTTACCCCATAAAAGATTGCAACACGTACATTTTCAGAATTCACTACATTCAATTCTCAATTACGAAAAGCTATCTGTAATACCGATAAGCATATCATCCATCATCATTAATGAGAATCGTCACTGGGACAATCTGTCTTCAAATGCCCAGATTTTTAGCGGTTAAATCGGAATATTGAGTCTCATATAAGCGATATAACCTCCCCCCCCCCCCCATTAAGACCAGAATGAGCATTATACACGCATAAATATAGTACAGTAATTTTAATAGTTTCCTGAATATAGTAGCTGATACTTATGTACTATAAAGTTCTACATTATGTAATCGCTAACCATCTTGGTGCTTGCACCATTCACACTCTTGTAGCTAAAGCACAAATATTTTAAGATTTGTACTGTCGCGATACACCTCCATAAGCTAATTGTGAATATTTGATGATTCTGATTTCTTTGCACGTCGTAAGAATGACTACTCTCGCCGCTATGTTTGTCTCTTCCTCTTGATAACAATCTAATTCGAAGACTGCATGGTGCTTCGTTCTATAGACGATACGTAGTAGTGTAACGTCAATTTATGTCGCAGTAAAATATCAGTATGATCGCAGTTGTATTCGCCTTGTTACCTTGCTGATTCGTTCTCATATTGTAAAGAAGGAAAAGCGCTTTAAAACATAGTACACTGTACATTTTTCATTTTTCTAATAGTAATTTTGTGCTACTTTTGTATGTCTTGCATATTTACATTAGCTTAGCATGTGTTTCCATAAATAATGTGTGATAGAACGAATCAGGTATTCCTCAATTTTAAACATTTTTTGTAATGTGCAAATTGGGTTCTTGTTCATTCCTCATTGATTGCAGATCTTCAAAGTAAGAGTGGTCCCGCGTAGCGTAGTCGCTAACGTTCTCGTCTTTGGTGTGAGCAGGTCCGAGTTCGATTCCCGGTGGGGACACTCAGTCGAAAAAGTGTAAAAGCTTTTTCAGTCCAGCCATCCTGAGTTTCTCTCATTCATACCACCTAACATAATGGTCTCAGGTTGCTTCCCTCTTTCCCCATTCCTTTCTTTCTCCCTAATTCCCCAGGTAGTGTGATCTCCGAGAGACATCATTCCTCACATTTGATAGGCTAACATGCCCGGAAATATAATTTCTAATCCTAATCCTTCAAGGCAAAAATCAACATGTAATTAGTAAATTTTTGGATAGAATAAAAGTGATTGGGTGAAAGTATCCTTGTGCTCAAGTGGATAGTCCTTGGTTTTAAGTTCATCTCACTCTTACAGACACTTTATAAGAAACCCGGCCCACCTACTCCCGGCAGACACAGTGGAAGATATTCTTTACAGGTGAGTTCATCTATTTGCATGATTTTCTCTCCTGTTTCCTACATTCTTGTAATTCTCATACACAAGAATGCTGCATGTGCTTGGTACAGTTTCGCATTTCATTTTTTTGCATGGAATATTTATTAAATACTAGAATGCTTTTGAGGGACAAATGATGCTGATTGTGTGCATAGCATATGGTCACCTTGATGATACTTTTTCAGAGTCAAAACTGGTTTCGATGTAATTGTTTGGTGCACGATGGCTTAGTAGTAGAGGATTCACGATTCGCCCCTAATGTTAGGGTCAAAGTTTGGATCCCAGTTCATGTAAGCTTATGGTGTTAGCCGTTCAAACCCTCAACAAATAATCAACTGCCTTCTTTACTTACATTTTTAGCAGTGGGGCCGCGGTGGCTCAGTGGTAGAGCGTTCACCTCTGGTGCTTGGGGTCCCGGGTTCGATCCCAGCCCCCGCCAAGTGAACTTTGTGGTGGACAAACACCGTGTGCGTGGGTTTTCTCGGGGTTCTTTCGTTTCCTCCCACTTTCTTCATTCCACCATTTCATTCATTTCTCATTATCACCGTCTCCTTTAGCCTAACCGGCATAACCGTGGGACGTAAAACTCAAAGATTTCATTTTTTTTTTAGCAGTGTTGCCTAGTAATCATAAATATGCTATACTTTCATATGCAGTAAAGTTTCCAAGTATGCCATGTTTGGGGCTCCCAGATATCCTGTTTTAGCCGTGTCAGTCCCAGATTTACATCATAGGTACCCCAAACCAACATTTTCAGAACTCCTGATTTTTCCAGGAGCCCTGATTTTTCTCCAAAACGTAAGTTAATATGGCGTGTTTAAAATGAATGGTGTAGTTTTAAAAATTATTAATAAATCTATTTATTACCTTACACGAGTAAAATCTACAACGTAAGCAGTGGCAACTGTCCAAGTTTCTCATGCGGTACCTGATGTTTCCTTGTCATGCTTACTGCGGGCCGCAGCGTCAGTTTCCAAGATGGTGTCGCAACAGGAAAAGGCTTTCAGTGTGCTTTGTTTTGAGGGGTCCAGATCTTTGATTCAGTCCAGCATGAGTTTCGTGCACGGTTTAAGAAAGACCCACCACACACAAGAATATATATATATAATAAAAGTGGTACCGACAGTTCGTGGAAACTGGATGCTTGTGTAAAAGCTTCTTAATCGTGTTCTTCACCACCGCTGGATTAGACGTACTGCAAGAGAAGACAACAACAATCTCCCCAGGCCACCCTGTTCACCGAACTTAACAACATGCGATTTCTTTCTTTGGGGGTTTGTTAAAGACAAGAGTTTATGTACCGCCAATGACCGTGTCCTTTTGAGGAAGTATGTGACCAGATAACACATGCACTGCGGACGATCTTCACCTGCTATGGAAAGAATTGATTACCATATAGATGTGTCGTGTGACCAAGGGCAAACATACTGAAGGATTGTGATTAATGCATTAGAAACTCGAACGGTTGTCGCTGCTTATGCTGTATGGTTTGCCCATATAAGGTAATAAATAGATTTATTATTAATTTTTAAATCCGCACCACTCTTTTATAAATACGCTGTATTATTCGTGCGATATTAAAAAAAAACGCTTTTATCGGTCAGCGATACTCAAGTAATAGGAATAATCTACTAATCTACTTGGTTCGAAAAAAATCATTTTTTCTATTTCCGGAACGCTATAGTGCGCAAAAGTTGCCATTGGTATAGACAAGAAAAAACTCAAAAAGAAAAGTTTTTATTTATATATCTCCCGGTCCCGCATCGCCGTTGAAATTTGTAAAATTCGATAAAAACAACAAATTTTCAATATTTTTCTAAAAGAACTGAAGAATATAGGATGATGACCCTATATAGCCTAAAGGTTTCTTGAAGTATATAAGAAAAGAATTAAAATAAATAAACTATATTTATATAGTATCTTCTGGTCGCGCATCGTTGTCAAAAATGTGCAAAATTTGAGAGTTTCGTTCCGGAAATAAAAAAATGAATTTTTTCGAACCACCCTACTAACTATAATATTTCAAGCAAATGCGTAATTATGGCTATACTGTAAATTTTCGTACGGTGTCTCGGTTTCTTAGTCTGAAAAATCTGGGACCCATAATCATACTGTACTTTTGTTTTTATCATGAATTAAGGTATACTATTCTCAGTTTTTAAATGCATACAAATATGAGAAGTGACTTAAAATCCATACTAGTGGATGCCTATTAAGTTAAACTAATTGATAGTAATAGTGGTTGTTCTTGATTCGTATGTTGCACTTTCAAGCAGGGTTAGTAATTAGACAGTGATAGAAGTAACTATATCTACATTGAGAATAGTATTACTTGTACATCTATGAACAAAAATTTGTTTCCGACCACATCAAATCATTATCCAGTTCATGATGAGAGAACTCCGTCAATATTCCACAGCCAGGCAGTGTAGGTATCTGTAAAATCAAAATTTCCATTCAAAATTTTCACAACAAAGGAGTATCGTAAAACGATCTTTTCACCATGGATGTAAATAATAATAATAATATACCAATATGAACACTTCTAAACTCATAGTTATTGAAGTATTTGTTTCAAAAGTTTATTTCCTTCGTATCTTTTGTACTTTCCTTGCAAGCTTCATCCATAATACTGCGTCTGTGGTTGTGAGTAGCAAGCGTTTAAAAGAGTAGTCTTTTTTCTGTTTTAATAAAAGACATACGTTAATAGACAAGAAACAGTTTTAATTTTACACTGCACAAGAAATTAAGTTTGAGCCAACTATACACGACTTTGCACAAGCTAATTTGATTGCTTTGTCTAAAGTATTGTCTTGCCCAAACCAAGTAGCTATTTTGCTAAACAGTATGTAATGTAAAATATCTGAAGTTTCTACACATTTTGTCTGACCATATATGTTTTGTGATAGTTTCTTCAACGTATTTAAAGAGCTCCTTCATGGCTATATAGTTACTGTACCAGCCTTCGTAATTGGTGGTCCTGGGTTCGCATCCAGTAGACAGCAATTTTGACAGGTTTCTGCAAAGATTTCCTAAGTTCAAGCCAATGCTGTAATGATGCCTTAATTTCCCAACTTCTACTTCCTTTCCAATTGTTGCTGACTGTTAGGGTGATTGGAAAAAAATGGAGATCAATGATATAGTAACCACATTTATCATCACATTGATTTTCCAAACTACAATAGCTAATCTGTACTATATAATATATCAGTTCATCAAATCAAATAGACAACACTATATCAGCATTCTATCAAGTATACTGGTTTTGTGTTCAGTACCTGCTCCATGAATTTTAACTGTTGAGTATGTTTTAAAAATGTTTTGTGTGTTGAAAGAAACTTGTATGTTTCTAATTTTTCTTTCTTTTTCGTAGTTATCTGACCTTAGTCTAACGCCACGGTCACCTCTTCGTGAACAGAACGACGGCCACAGAAGAACTCCCAGCCGATTACGTGCTCTCTTTTCTAAAAGCAGACGAGGAGACTCTTCCAGAGATGAGGTGAGCAATCTGTGGATGACCATGATTTCTGTTCTGGTTATTGCATGCATGGTGTATTTCGCAATGGAAGCGTTGGGTTATGCAAAAACTTGGGAAGAGATATGTAACTTTATTTCTGATCAGTTGACCCGTTGCAATTTCTCCTACAGTTACTTTGGGCTATAAAATTAAACAAATATAAAATTCCGTCCGGTCTAATATTTTGATGTTGATATTTATTTTTATTGTTTGATACTTGTATTTTATGGGTCCTGTATAATCTATATAACTGGAAAGTATAAAACAGTTTTCGTTTTTAAAATGAATTTTATTTGTAGCGTTTAGTAGTAGTAAGATTGGAACTGAAATATTAAAATATAGAACAAAAATTTGAAACATTATAATCAGGGTTCCCACCAACCTGGAAAACTAGGAAAAATCAGGGCATTTTAAGTACGGATTGCTATTTCTCACATTCGCGAAGTGTCCCCTCAGGATTCGTATAAAATTGATTCAAATGCAAAGTTTACCGCATCCCAATGTGTATGTACTAATTTTAGCGGCCCATACGGGTAATATGCATATTTATGGGCCTTCATATATCCGAAATTCAATCATACACTACTATAACGCTCGGTCAAAATTGCTTTTAGTTTTTCTAGATGTAACTGGATATGAATGTGGACAGATGCAAAACAAATTGGATCAAGTACTGTTTCTTTGACACATGTTTCCCACCCCGGTCGCCATCTTGGATCCGCTATATCGGATTCCACTTTCGGTTTTTCAAGTGGGAATAGATGCATGTGATACATCAAATTTATGTACAATTTTCTCGGAAATTCATTGGTGTAGTCAGTTCACCGTAGCTTGTACCGTTTGGAAGGTATTGCATGTTAAATCCCTCCAGGCGCTTTGCGAATAGACATTGCAGAGTAATATCAGTTACGCTTACCTTTTGATGTTGACAAATCAAAACAATTTCTAACTGAAAAAATACTGTAGGTATAAACAAACCCTTTACAACATTGGTGTCATAATCTTCTTACATTTCTTTGAGTGATTGCTATTACTTCCATGTTATACTATAACAAGGAAGTATTGTATTAGGTTCAAAATGCCTAATGTAAATCCAGATACGACCAGATTTGAGTGAAGATCTACGATTTCCGTATCGATGTTTTTGTGTATGTACGTTCAGAGAGTATTTCGTCAACGATAAACCACGTAAAAGATTACATATACACACGGAGCCCTGCACAACTTTGTTAGGTTCAATATTCGTGAAGTCCCTGACATTTAACATGCAATACCTTCCAAACGGTACAAGCTACGGTAAAATTCTCTACACCAATGAATTTCCGAGAAATTTGTACATAAATTTGATGTCACTTGCACCTATTTCTATTTGAAAAACCGAAAGTTTAATCCAATATGGCGGATCCAAGATAGCGGCCGGGGTGGGTAGTATGTGTCAGAGAAGCAATACTTGATCCAATTTGTTTTTGCATATGCCCACATTCATATTCAGTTACATCTAAAGCAACTAAAAGCAATTTTATGTCCGAGCGTTATAATAGTGTATGATTGAATTCCGGATATGTGAAGGCCCATAAATACCAGTATTATACTAATTTTAGAGGCAAATTACCCGTATGAGCCTCTAAAATTAGTACAATACACATTGAGCTGCGGAGAACTTTGCATTTGAATCAATTTTATACGAATCCCGAGGAGACACTTCGCGAATGTACCTTGTCAGAATCTACTTCTCTTTTTGCTATAACCGGCTGTTTGATAGGGAATATTTTATAAAATAAGTTAATAAACTTCTTTATTTACTCATACACACGCGCGCGCGTGCCCGCGTACATGTATAGTAAGCGAGGTACCCTGGTGAGAGAATTTTTTTTTTTTTTTTTTTAATTATACGTAAACCTGGAAATTTGTAAATCGTAACTTGGAAAACCTGGAAAACTTTGGGAATTCGTGCTCACCAAATAAGTGGGAACTCTGATAATTTAAGATACGATACTCGACTATAATATTTAGAATTTGATTATGAAGTAGAAGAGCAAGAGTGGATTGCAAAACAGTGATCCAGAGAAAACAACGAATAGAACAGAATTATTTAATTAACCGTATATAAAATTCGGAAAATTAATAATTAACTCTGACTAGGGATGTACTTGAATCTGAACCCATAAGGTGGGGATGATGTATATATTTCCTGAAAGCTTGGGTCAAGGTAAGGTCAAAATCGGTTACCAAAATTGGTAACGTCTCATGCATTCCACTTGAAGGCAGCACTTTATTAATTTTCATTAAAACCTTTAAGCGTGTCCATAAAGTCCGTTACAACCCCGAAAAGTCTTGAACGGTGACAACAGATATGAAAACAGAAAAACACGTCTTTCATCATTTCAAAAGTACAACGTATCAAAATAAAATAAATTGTCTCAGGGTCCCAGACGGGGTCGAACACAAAATTTTTAAATGGAAAGGGGGATCAACTTGCATATCATATGAAAGTTGATGTTAATTAAAAGAAGATAAATCAAGTCTCGACTCTCTATGATAAGCCTGTGCAAAATGGCGGTGGGTCAAAATGTCAACATAAGCGTCATTGAAAAGTCTATGGCCACTCCTTTTAATTTGAAACGGCGAGACAGATGTTAAAAGAAATCAACACGCTTGTGTTGACATTTTGACCCATCGCCATTTTGCACAGGCATATCATCAGGAGTCGAGACTTATTTCATCTTCTTTCACTTAACACAGCTTTCATACGATACTCAACTTAAACCCCTTTTCCATTTCAACATTTTGAGTTGGACCCCATCTGGGACCATGCGAGGGACAATTTATTTTCTTTGAAACGTTGTACTTTTGAAATGATGGAAGACATGTTTTTCTGTTTTCATATTTGTGTCGCCGTTTCAGATTTTTCGAAGTTGTAACCAGGGTGTCTATCGGTCACGAAAGTCAAGAATGTCACGAAAAAGTCACGAAATCAGAAAACGGTCACGAAATTTATCTTTTGGGTCACGATTTTTTTAACTGTAGAAATATAAGTACAGATTGGAAAATTTTGTTTTATAAAACGTCAAAATTCACCACCAGAAATGTCTATGGTCGGCTTTAGACGCTACCAAATCGCTAGCAAAGTACGTTTCTATCGCGTGGATGAAAATCCGGCCTAATTTTCACCCAAATTTGCTCTTGAGAATGTTAGGAAATTGTGTGATTTGGTAAAGAAAAGGTCACGAAAAAGTCACGAAATTTCATTTTGGAATTTTAGTAGACACCCTGGTAACGGACTTTATGGACAGGCTTAAAGGTTTTAATAAAATGCTGCTCCCAAGCAGAATGCATGAGACCTCCCCAATTTTGGTAACCGATTTTGATCTTACCTTGACTCAAGCTTTCAGGAAATATATATATATATCACTCCCACTTTGTGGGTTAAGGTTCAAGTGCATCCCGGGTGAGAAGTAATTTGTATCAGATGAAAGAAAACATGTTTTAAAAAATAAATGGTACGGACCAGCACAATAGACTGACTAACTTCCATTTTAAAATTAAATCAAGTCATGTTGCAGTTATTATTGAAACATTTATATGTGAAATGAACAAAATTATATTAAAGACATTTTCTGTAAACTTGAAAGGAGGCTCACCACCAAGAATGAACTACCCATTGTGGATTTTTCCACAAGAATGATGTACGCCATATTGTTGAGTTGCTTATGAAAGACGAACAAAATCCAGGGAAAGTTTTTGAAAAAGCCGCCCTCTAGGAAGGAGGAAGAAAATTTGATTCTCCTCTTCCTTGACATTCTTACAAAATCCATAAATTTAAAATATAGTCTGAACCGAACAAACGGACAGAAATTCCTAAAATTCCTTTTCCGGCATGAAACCTTGAATTGTACTTATTTACCATACTTTCTTCTCGCTTATTGTCGTTCGAAAGTGAAAAAGAACCGATTTATATATATATATATATGGGTGATTCCACGAAAAAGGGAAATTTTCTGTCACGGGCATTTCTTCAAACTACTACTAGAAAGAATCACCTCATTTTTATTTTGTTTGGTAGTAACCGTCACAAAGTAGGTATGCCATGTATAACAGTTTGCAAATATAACACGAAACATACGTAAAAAAAATAATTATTACCCAATTTCTCAACACCGTGGGCTGTCACAGACTACAGTTGACTGATTTTAATCAATAAATTACAACTGAAGTCGCAAATCAAACATCATTTAATGGTAATTAAATGGAAGAGAACACTTCAGTGTTTCGGTTTTGTGGAAAGTAAACCTTTATAACGATTATTTTCGAAAGCTTGACTATGCTTCGTTTCTGTCACCTCTATTTCGTCTCAACTCCATGGCAATAGAAAAAATTATCATTGCTCTCAACAGATAGCATGGTCGTCCACATTGGCAACACCCACAAGAAGACAAGGCAGGCATGTTTGACTGAAGAACAGAAAAAGTTGTGTGCATGTGTTAAAAGCTATAGGAAAAATATTTTTGAGTGTGGAAAGCAGGTGCGTATATTAATTGATACTCAACACCATGGTATTTGTTACTGAATGTATTTGTATGGTATATACCTCCTTTCCCTTGAGGAACCTACGCCTTAACGTAGAAAATTCGTACACAATTACTCACATGTACTGGTTAAAAAGTGGGCCGGTAAAGATAAATTATATTCGATTTTCTCAACTCCATGTCCATCTGAAAACTAAGGAATCCACGGTGTTGAGACAAGTTCACGGAGTTGATAATTCTATAGTGTTTGTTATGCTCATGCTCTTCCAAATATTTGTTCTTTCAATATATTGATAGAAATAAAGCTCGTTTATGGTCTAGTGACTAGTATGCTCGCCTTTCGTGCATAGTTCTGGGTTTGTTTCCCGGTGGAAGCTCAAAAATTAATGGTGTTTACTTTGCACAGTGAGGCAATTGAAAAACTCATTTGAGTAGAGATGTACTGAAACCTGATCGCGCAGACCATCGCAACGGTCGTAGGAGCCGACACGCTGACCACGTGTCATTCACGCTCAAAGGCCGGCTGGTTGGTTCTAGCCCATTTAAGGAGTGTTTCGCGGAAGTTCAGATTTGGGGCTGTCAGGTAGCCGGAGGTAAAACTTCAGTCAAGTCAAGATGGATGGTATCTGTTTTTAACCTATTGACGTCTAAATCTTATGATCAACTAATTGCTTTCTTTTCAGGGATTGTCGAAGAGTCTGAGGGCAATATACGGACAGTCAATTTTATGACGCGGATCGGGAGGAATTTCTCCTGGCCTACTAAACCTGACGTTTAAAAAGCGTTGGCAGTTCTCATTCTGTGTAGACTAGAACAGCCCTTCCCTGTTTCCTCAAGACATTTCCTTCATTGGAGTGGAAAATGAGGGCTACTTAACAGAACATCGAATTATCCAAAAAAACAGAAATGATGAGTGACTTACACTGTCATTTAGTGCGCATTATACAGGGCGTTTCAAAACAATACCGACAACGTTTGGGAGGTCATTCCTAACACCAAGATAAGATAAAAAAATATAGACCAATCTGGGTACACAAATGCTTCCTTTCGCAGTTATAGGCTGCCGAAAACATGAAAAAAAAATGAACTTTAAAGGTCCATAGCATAAAACTATGGGACCTACCGTAGTCGGGTCAGACTTCACTTAGGAATTAGTATGTGCGCTATCCAAATATCCATGTTTTAGAATCTTGCGGTACTTCCACAACAACTTTCATAGAAGTAGTTGGTGAGTACTTCAGATTATACGCCCGTAGCCAAACTCCCTCTATAAAAATTGCTTCGTGAGTACCTCAGGATTCTGAAACATATTTTTGGATAGTGCACATATGAGTTCCTAAGTGAAGTCGTCACCCGACTACGGTAGGTCTCATAGTTTTGGAGCTATGGACCTTTAAAGTTCAATTTTTCATGTTTTCGGCAGCCTATAACTCCGAAAGGAAGCATTTGTGCACCCAGTTGTCTATACTTTTCGTCTTATTTTGGTGTCAGGAATCAGCTCCCAAACGATGTGTGTATTGTTTTGAAACACCTTGTATATATATCAAATATACAAATACACTTACCAAATGTTGAAAAAGTATTGCACTTTCGACGTGTTGACTTGATCACACAGAGAAGACAGACGGTTTACATAAGCTCAGAAAACAAATGAAGTAGACAATAGACAGGTTTAGTGACTACTTCGTCTGTTTCGTAAGCTTATGTGAAAAGTTTGTCCTCTCCATATGATAGTCAACATATTGAAAGCGCAATAATTTTTCAATATTCGATAAGTGTATGTGTATTTCTTTTTTTCTTATTTACGTCACATATTCATATATATATATGTACTCAATTTTGGAACCTTCATTAGATATATTTTCATATGTTTGCAGTATTTTCTGGAGTATTTTTGTATAACAAATTACGTGTCATCTAGTTTGTTAGAATTTTTGATTCAACATAAGGAGAATAATTCTAACTTACAAAAACTATTGGAAAATTATTTCAATTTTTATGTAAATTATAAGCTTAATCACTTATAAACCAAAACTTATAACCCAGATGTATCACGTTCCTCAACTCCACAGCAATTTTCAACTCCGTGTTAACTAATCTCAACTCCGTGACCTATGGTCTCAACTCCGTGGGTGCTGAAAAGTTTATTATTTTTTATTTACTACACCAATAACGATTCAGCTCTGCTGAACACCTAATTAACATGTACTTAGTAGTAGTAAGTGCATGTGATATTTTTATCGAAATAGGCGACCATCAACGGAACAAAAATTTTCCAAGTGAAAATTTCCCTTTTTCGTGGAATCACCCATATATATATATATATATATATATATATATATATATAGTTAGAACGTGCCGAAAATATTTTTTGGAGCGCTATAGCATGAAGACAATGAGACCTAGTTTGAGCGTTTTGAAAACTTATAATTAAACTATTGCAAGGAAGATCGAAAATCAGAAGATTTTTCATGAATTCCTTTTCTGTTGTGTTTTTTAGTAGTACTGTTCTCAAACATGTCCATTTAAGCACAATTCACTCTTATTTGTACTATTGTGTACATTTAAGTAAAGAACTTAAAAACGATGCGAAATTGCATAAAAAACTGTTATTGGAAACAATCGTGAATGCATTGAGTTTGCCGCACGTGATTTCCGATGTTACCGCTTGGCTGCAATATATGTCTATAAATGTCGGCAATGTGACGAGCACTATACTAACACACCAGCAGTTGTGTTCGAGAAGTCACATACATCGTAGACTCAGCCGTATTGCTGACATTATAGCTAGTACACGCGTAGAATGACGGAAAGAATTTATATTGATGATGTCATGGATAGAAGAACATCGTACGACTGGAGGGGTCAGACTCGTTGAAAGTATCACTTGAATTTGCTGTCCCATAGTGTGTCATCACAAGAGTGGGGGGCGCGGTGGCTCAGTGGTAGAGCGTTCACCTCCGGTGCTTGGGGTACCTGGTTCGATCCCAGCTCGCGCCGTGTGGACTTTGTGGTGGACAAACACCGTGCTCGTGGGTTTTCTCGGGGTTCTCCCGTTTCCTCCCACTTTCTTCATTCCACCATTTCACTCATCTCTCATCATCACCGTCTCCTTTAGCCTAACCGGCATAACCGTCGGACGTAAAACTTAAAGATTTCATTTTCATTTTTCATTACAAGAGTCTGACGACAATTCCAACAGGATTAAAACGTTTCGGAAGTTCGGCGGAGGCTATCCAAGGAGTACCATTGCCCGAGAGAACCCCTTATTACGCCTAACAGCCAGGCACGATAGGCATAACATAGGGATTTTGGCAGGGATCTTGCAGCTGCTACAGAGACCACCATTTCAAGGTTCACATTGTTCAGATAGTGGCTGTGGGACACATGTATACCAGACGACTAGCAACTATTATTCCATTGACCTCAAATTCCCGGTGGGGGCACTCAGTCGAAAAAGTGTTAAGAGCTTTTTCAAGCCAGCCATCCTGAGTGAGGTTTTCTTGAGTTTTCCTCATTCATACTAGGCAAATGCCGGGGTGGTATCTAACATATAGGTCCCACTTCCTTCCTTCCCTTCCCCCGGATAGTGTGCTAGCCGAGGGACGTCATCTTTCAAACGTGACGGGCTAACATGGCCATAGATGCCGAAAGCCCAGAAATCTAAATCCAAAATCCCCTAAAATTCTAATCCATTGACCCCACTGAAAAAAAAAGTCCGTTTGAATTCATGCATGGACCCAGCAGCATTTGAGTCATATTCCGTTCACAGATGCATCCCGGTTTAGTCTCATCAATAATCCTCGACGTACCTGGTAGAGGACCTGAAACAGTTTCTTCCAGTTAATGTTACTGAACTGGACGATTTCAGAGGTGGAGGAATTCTATATTATGGGATGGTATCATTCTGGGTCTCGCACATTTCTGCATGTCTTACCACGGGGTACCATCACAGGTGAAACCCTATCGGGATAATATTCTGGACCAGTATATTCGTTAGTTTCAAGATGCAGTGGACTCTCATTTCACTCTAATGGGTAATAATGCACGTCCCCCATCGAGCTGGCGTAGTTTATAAGTACCGTGAGACGTAGGGCATTAGACGATTTGATTGGGCCAATTGATCACCAGACTTGAACCTATTAAAATATGCTTGGTAGGCAAATGTTGCTCCATCACATTGCTCCAAGATCAATCGCCGAGCTCAGAAAGGCACCGACTCAAGAATGAGAAGCTATACCGTAGCCACTTATTGATAACCTCATCTTCAGCATGCATCATATTCTATTGCATGTCTTGCAGTGCAGGGAGATTATACACATTACTCATATCTCCGTACAAAACTCTTCTTTCATAGAGCAGCACATAAGTACCTTTCTTGATTTTCACATCCCCTGTGCCTTTTCGCTCCTGTTTCTCTTATATCCCTTTTCTCACATTGTTTTCAGTTTGTTACCATCAGGAGTTTATCTTCCACCAATGTATGCTGTTTCTTCATTTTCTCTGTGTGATACTCCCTGCAAACCACATTATTCTTAACTTTTACACACGAATGCTTTACAAATTCCATAGTTTTCAAGGTAGGGAGCTCCGGAACTATTTTTTTCGAGCTCTGTAGAAAGTTTCTAGCTGACAGGAGACGTTTTTCGACCCACGTTTATTAGTTTTTTTTCTTTCTTTTTAAATTTGATACATAGAACTACTTCCAAAGTTTAATGGTGGTATTTTCCTTCAGCTTGTATATTGTTTTGATTACACAATGGAGAGTTGAAGATAAATTTATTTTGATTTATTTGTGCAGTGACGTATTATTGTGCTTTGATTCAGGATCTGTCATATCGCTTTGTTCTCCAAATACTGACTTATTAAGTATTCTGCCTTTTGGAAGGTTCTGGGACTTACGAGTTTTTTTCTTTCTTTTCTTCTTAAATTTCAGTTCGAGCCTGGAAATGTTTCTTTCATGTTTCTCGATTTTCGGCTTCCTTTAACTCCCAATATTTTCTTCTATTTGGTCTAGGAATTAATTCGTGCGGTTGGTACGCACACATTAAAGCTGTAGTACAAACACAAAATACATAAATACCTTAAGAAAAATATTGTCCATCGCTAGCCACCACTTTCGCCCATCTGTCAGGCAATGTACGGATTCCGTGGCGAAAGAAGTCCTCATCCTTGGAAGCGATCCAGTCAGAGACCCATGTTTCGATATCTTCTGAAGAAGTAAACCGCTGTCCAATCAAATCGTTGTTCATGCAATCGAACAAGTAGTAGTCCGAAGGAGCAACGTCTGGTGAATACGGCGGGTGGGGTAAAACTTCCCATCCGACATTTTCTAAATAGGTTTTGACCGGTTTTGCGACATGTGGGCGAGCGTTATCATGTTGAACAATAAGTTTATCATGTCTGTTCTCCCATTCTGGTCGTGTTCTGGCCAGAGCTTGCTTCAAACGCATTAATTGTCGTCGATAACGTTCTCCATTCATAGTTTCACCCGGTTGCAGCAGCTCATAGTACACCACACCTTTCATATCCCACCATATGCACAGCATAACCTTTGCACAGTGAATATCTCGTTTTGGTTGTGATGGACCTGGTTCACCTGGTTTCACCCAGGCCTTTTTTCGTTTAGGGTTCTCGTAATGGATCCACTTCTCATCACCCGTAATAATTCGATGCAGAAACCCCTTTCTGCTCTGTCGTTGAAGCAGCAATTCGCAAATGGTTTTTCGTCTTTCAACGTCTCTGTCTTTCAATTCATGTGGAACCCAATGTGACATCTTTTGAATCATTCCCATGGCTTTCAAGCGTTTGGAGACTGTTGTTTGATCAACGCCTAATGCTGCTGCAAGTTGTTCCTGCGTTTGACACGAATCCTGCTCGAGCAATGCTGTCAATTCTTCGTCTTGAAATTTTTTTGGCTGTCCAGCTCGCTCTTGGTCTGCCAAGCCGAAATCACCACTTCTAAACCGTGCAAACCACTTCTGAAAGGGCGCATTTCTACTGGATATTCTCATGACTTTCGATTTTTCAGTATTGATTTCCATTCCGTATGAAATGGAATACTGACTTACCTGCTTTTTAAAATCAATAAGTATATGTATAACATCTCTAAATTCTTTGATATTTGTGGAGGCGATGGAAACTATTGAACGTCAAAATAGGACATCGTCGCAGGAGAACTCCTTTTCAGTACGTTTATAGGCGAATGGACAAAAATATTATTTTCTGAGAAAGATGTGTTTTTAATAAGATGGTAATTGAGCTACATTACAACAGATGATCGACAAGGAGAACAGATGGCGTTACCTTCCATTTACACCAAAGGCTTTCAAAATTATGTCCAAACATGAAGAAAACGAAAACCGCATTTTTGAAGTTACGTTCCTCTGGTTCTCATGTGATGACATTCTCCATTCTTAATGAAATCCAGTGATGCTGTCCACTGTAGAGGCGAGCAATCTTTCCTTTTCCCTCTCATTACTCTCAACACCTAACCACACAAATAAGTCTCTAATCTCGAAATCGGAGTATTTGTAGGGAATTTTCACAGATAATATTTAAAAACGAAGGGAAGGGTATACCCTCCCTCATTATCAACCATTTCAGATTCAAAGCAATAGAGACAATTGGGAAGTCTTAGGAACATTTTCGTCATATTACACCAAAAATTGAATGTTTTCTTTCGTTTGACGAAAGTTACCTTGGAACATATTTTGAAACGAGGACAGGACAGGGGAGGGAGAGGGAGGAAAGTTCACTCTCGTTCTCGATTGATTTTTAGTCCAATGAGTGGGGATAATTGTGAAGCCTCAAAAATATGTGCGCCATATTGGATCAAAACTTGCATATATATATATATATATATATATATATATATATATATATATAATACACCTTGAAATAATTAAGGATTTGACGCGTCCCATGTTTATAATAATTTGTAAACTCTCTTTTGTTTAGTGCGTCTAATATTTGATGTATTGTCAACTGTAGATTATCGAAAGGACCGAAAGGTTACACTTGCGTATTCCCTTCTTAAGAGTAGCTCAATATACACAAAAATTTAAATATAATGTAGATAACAATACCGACGTTAAAACAGAAATGTGCTCATTACTCAGTGCCAGTGGTTTAAAATTTTCGTCAATAATCCTGGACATGAATAATCCATTGTTATCGATATTGGTATCGAAATCACTCAAAATCAACAAATTGAGTGATTTGGAAATTTAAAGTAAAACTTTTGAAGCTTTGCCTCACCACTTTTTCTTCTTCGTTGAAAGGAAAAATTTACAGACTGTTAGATGGGTTAGCCATGGGATGCTTATTTTCACCTTTTTTGAATAATATAGTTAAGAGTAGGTTCGAAATAACAATTCTAAATCGGGATCAAAACAAATTCATAAGATAATTTCGTTTTGTAAATAGCATCAATTATCTATAAAAATGATGAGGATTTATCTAGCTTAGTAAATGAACTCAAACAAATCCATTCCAGCACAAAATGTACTACAGAACTAGTCCAGCAATAGATGAGATTTTTTCTTTAGACTTCTCGATTTCCAGATCCAATAATAAATTTTCGACTACATTATTCAGAAAACCTACTGGTAGCAGCTATTTTGCTCACAAAAAATTGGGATTCTCTCGTGTGACTATCTTGTTAGTGTAGGCGCTGCGATGCGGGAAACCCATGTTTGATTGAGCTCACGTGGTTCGGAGTCTACGTTAAGCCGTAGGTGATGAAAAAAGACGCTATACTCCAAGCTAACCAATCAAACAAGAAAAAAAAAAAAAAAATGCTTTTTTTTCTTTTTTTCCTGAGAGCTTGCAGATTGTTGACTTCACAACAAGAGCTACGAGGTAAGTTAAGAACCATTTTTAATGTAGGATTAAAAAGTAGTTACAGTCATACAATGTTAAAAAATGGAAAGTTTAAGCTTTTAAGAATTCATAACAACGAGAGAGCTTCAAGAAATAACGTAAAACCTAAAAAGTGGGTGGTCTTACTTCTATAGCATAGTCTTATTTTCAGGGTACAAAAACAGCATAAAATATAATCTTAATGTTACCATAAAATGTTCGGTAAATTAAAAAAAAAAGTTACCTGGATAAAAGAATTATTTTAGTGAAAAATTGACTCATTCAGATATATACATATATATCAGGCAAATTGTGAATGTTGTGAATACATATGACATTGGATGACCAAAAAGGAACATGGAAACCACAATTAAAGAATACAGTAAAGACACATGAGTTGAAGTTCAAGCTTCTCGAAGTATCTTCATCTAGACACTATGTTGAGGAGGTTAAAGTATTACATAGATCTTCATCTTACATTGAAAGAAATATTGTAACAACCAGCAAGAGACCCAAGTTTGAATCGGAACAAGGCGGGGAAGGCTTGGATAGGCAGTGCTATTTAGTTATCAATAATAGTAATTTTCAGTATTCAAATAGGAATCTTTATTAACTCAATATCACAAAAATTACACAGGATTAAGAGAAAAAGCAAAATTATATATGTAAGTTATTTGGTAAGCGGGACATACTTCTTAGAATCCAGAAAAAGGTTTAGGAACTTAATATTGTCAAAAATTAGTTACTTTTAATCCCAGAAATTGATAAGATCATTGGAAAACTGGCGACACAAACAGTTGAAAAGAGATTTTCCTTAATCAAAGATACAGAAAAAGAAGAAACACTCAAGAACATCAGTTATAGGACTAGCTCGGGAGAGTAATACTCCCGGAAGTAGGAACTAAATACAAGGTTCTGATTGATTGGCGTTATCCGTTTCTTGCCACGTAGCATACATATAGCAGCAATCAAACGCTTCCTGCTGTTGGTTCTCGTGGCCGAGCGTGCTAGCGCTACGGGCTAGTAACTTAAATCACTTTTGGCGTGGGTTCAAACCCGGCTCAAGGAAAGTTTTTTTTTAAAATTAAATTTTCATAACACATTTTCATTAAAATAAGATGAAAATAATACACAAAAAATGATTTACTTACTTTTGTGCAGATAAGAAGTAGTAGTAGTAGGAGGAGGAGGAGAAATGGGTTAGAAGCGCCGCAGGGCTCGTTTTGTTCCATCTTGACCCCATGATATAAATTTTGTGACCAACTTAAAATAGCTGGCTAGGGTAGAGCACGAAAAAAATCGTACTTCCGGGAGTATTACTCTCCCTAGCGGGTCGTTCAGCTATAGTATTGCTTCATAGTAAGTTGACTAAGTATTTACTGTGTAGTATAACCATAATTTGTTGCTGCGGCTGTTATATAATGTAACCCTGTTTTAAACAGTAGCTCAAGTGGTAGAGTATTGGCTTCGCATTGAGGAGGTCGCGGGTTCGATTTCTGCTGCCGACCGTCCTGACAGGTTTTTCAGGGTTTTCCTCAGTCCTATCAGGCAAATGCTGGGATGGTACCTACTAAACAGGCCCTGGCTGATACCTTCCCAAATCCTTTCCATTGTTATTGTTGTTAAATATCCAGTATAGAATGGCCTCTGAGCTGTATCTGGTGATTGTTAAATAAATAAATATAATTTAAAGAAATGTCATCATCGTAGTTGAACGTATACGTTTAACATAGATTTAAGATTATAACCGCATCTGAACAAAGCACTTATTAGAAATGAGCAAAGTTTCGACGAACTAGCACAAATATACATGTCTTCATTGAAAGAAATTTAAAAAGTCACAGCAGTAACGTTTTCAAAAAATATTTTTGTACAGCTAATTTACATATCGACATAGTGCAAGAAGAAATTCTGAGAACTGAGGTGAGTTGTCTTTCTGCACAGACTAAGGAGTCAGGGAGCACCGAAATAGTATAGTTAATAATACATTAAATATTAAAGTAAACAAACAAAAGACTAGGTTTACAAGTTATTGTAGAATAATTATTTTAAATCGGGGTATTTCATCTTACATTAAAAGGCTAAATTTGCCGTTTATTTTTGACTTTTTATAGATTTTTTAAAAAATAAAATTATCATGGAAATGTTTAAAAATTAGAAAGCGGGTAATTCGTCCGACACTTATTTTAGCTCCATCCGGACGAGATGATGTGGAAGCCTCCAAAAAGATATACTCCATGTTGATTAAAGAAATAATAATGACAAAATTAGACCGAAATTATTTTGGAACATAGTTTTTAGATTGGAGAGGCAAGGGGAGGGGTAATTCGCCTTTCCTTTCTTGCCAGATTTTAATTCCGAACTGTGAGCATAGTCGGAGTGCCCTAGAGAAACTATAAATTGTTTTGTCAAAATGGAACAATTTTCTTTACACAATTTGTCCTGCAAAATTGTTTTATGTGTATATGTTCGAACTTGCGACATTGGATGGATTTGCCCATTTTCCTTCTTATTCTTCCTGAGTTGGAATCCAAAACAAAAGGCTTATTTCAGGAAGTTGGAGGAAGGTACACACTGAATTTCATTAGAAGTCGGTTAAGATTTTTTCTTTTTTTTTTCTTTTTCTTTTGAAGGAGTGTCTTTGCGGAGAAATGGATCTCTCCCCCTTCATATAAGAGAGTGGTTCAATAATTATTGTCCCTGACTTATAAGCAATTTTTCCAAAAAGTCTCCTTTCATAGTAATGCACTTCTTCCACCTATGCTGTAAAGCCACTATACCAGCTTCAAAGAAAGTATTTGGCGGAGCTGTGAGCCATTCCTCCACAGCTTCAATAACAGCTGCATTTAAGTGAAACTTCTTCCCCTTGAGGTGCTCCTTCAACTTTGGGAACAAATGAAAGTCACTAGGGGCGAGGTCGGGTGAGTAGGGAGGATGTTCCAACACATCAAAACCAGCAGCATGGATTGCGACACCAGTAAGATGGCTTTTGTGGGCCGGAGCATTATCTTGGTAGAACAGCACTGTTCGCTGCAACATCCCGCGTCGTTTTTCCTTGATTGCTTCGCGTAACTTAGGGATTAGGGCTGCATAATAGGGCCCGTGTTAGTGTGTCCAGCCTCCAGGTAGTCAATAAGGAGCACACCCTTCGCATCCCAAAAAATTGTGGCCATAACCTTGCGTACTGATTCTTGCACCTTGTACTTGCGTGGAGGAGGCGAACTGCTGTGCCGCCACTCCATGCTCTGTCGTTTGGACTCGGGATCATAGTGGTGAAGCCACGTCTCATCCACTGTCACAAATCTATCACAGAACTGTTTCAAGTCTGCCCCCATAACCTCCAAACCTACCCTTGAACATCGAACTCTGTCTTTCTGATTTTCACAAGATAGCGGGATGGGTACCCAAAATGTTGACACCTTTCTGAATCCCAAGTGTTCATGCACAATGGTTTCCACTGAGCCTACAGACATGTGCCTGATGTCTGCTAACTGTTGCACCGTGATTCGTCTGTCTGCTATAATCGTATCATGCACAACATCAATGTTTTCTGGGGTGCATGCTGTTGTTGGAGGACCAGCACCAGGGGCCTGTTGACAGCTTTCCCTGCCGCAACGGAAGTCGCGGCACCAGTTCTTTACCACCTGGTAGGTAGGAGCCCCATCACCCACCACACTGATCATGTCCTCATGAATCTCCTTTGGGCTTAAGCCCTTTTTCTGGAGGTACTTGATCACAGCTCGTTGTTAGGTTTTCTCCATTTTTCAAGCTAGGAGCCACCAATCACACCTGAAACGACAAAAAAGAATATTAATATAGCAGCTATGGTTCTGAAATTTAGTATATAGGAATCCACTAAGGAAGGATTTTTGGAAATTCGGCGCGGAAGGGGGTGTATAGGCGTGGCACTTAAAAATGTCCATATTTCGGAATCTATTAAGGTGAGACATGAAATGTAGTATTTGGACTTTTCATGTATTTTAGATGTATATATAATATAAATTTCCTCTAGTAGGGAAGGAAAAAGGGTAGGACTTGAATTGGCTGCAGTAAGTTAGCCATATCTCGCAAACCCTTAAGATTAGACAAGAAATTTGGTATTTAGACTTCTTTTTAAAAATACTTAAGGACGTGTTTCAGCGTTTTATGAAGGGACCGTGATGGCTCACTGGTGGAGCGTTCACCTCTGGTGCGTGGGGTCCTTGAATGAATCTCAGCTCGCGCCAAGTGAGCTTATCTTTGTGGTAAACAAACATTGTGTGCGTGGGTTTTCTCGGGGCTCTCCCACTTTATTTGTTTATTTTTATCATCACTGTCTTCTTTGCCCTCACGACATATCCGTGGGACGTAGAATTGAATATTTTCATTCCATTTTTTCGGCGTTTCTTTTTATTTTTCATAAAAAGGACAGAAAAGTGGTAGATTTGCAAATGTTATAATAAGGTGATGTTATCTCTAAATCTTTGTTGAGCTATTGACTTGTGTATTCGGGAAAATGTATTATTTAGGGTTACACAATAACGAGTATTAAAAGATTGTATGGTATGTGTTGTAATAGTAACGTCAGAAAGAACAACGTAGAAAGAGAGAGAAGAATAACTGAATGGAGCTATACGTAAACATAACACTATACAGATTTCTGTCACGAAGCACCATTGTATTTTACTATTGTTTGTGTATATATAATGTGTGTTAGTCTAAATGTATGTATTGGTTTTTAAAACTGAATAAAGATAAGATGAGGTCAAAGTGGTTCCTAAGATGCTTAAGTTTTTACTAGCTTTGGGGATACCCCTTTGGGCCTTTATGTTAGAGACATGTTAGGGAGATGAAAATTGGATTTAAACTACCTGCTCAGTACACGTGCGCATGTGTTACACAGTTTCCGGAAATTCTGCTTTTAACGTTAGAAGAGTACAGTTTCTATTTTATTTTTTATTATTTTTTTTTAAGATATATAAAAATCACTTCGAGGTTGTCTGTCTCATGATCACAGGAGCACGGGTGAACCATGAAATGAATTTTTGAACATAGTTAGTAGTATTTGGGCCATTATGGTTCTTTATTATTTCACTTTGATTGAAATGCGGATTCTAAGGATGAAAAGAGTTTAAATTTTTCGCAAATAACAGTCATAAACGTATTTCTCTCGTACGAAAAACTCGTATTTCAGCTAGTAATAGTAATAACAACAACAGTGAATCTATTCGTTTAATGATTATATCCAACCTCCCATCGCAAATCATAACTATGGTGGCCAACCATTAATTTCAGAGAAAGACAGTAAATGAGTGGAGGCATGTTCTTCGTGTAGGCCAGGAAAATCAAGGGAATTAAGTAAAAGCTCAGAATAATATATACACTGGTTTCTTCGGAAGCCTTTGTTCTTCATACAATGCAGTCTTTATCTACTTCAACTATCACACAATGATTAGTAATTTCACAGAGTCTTGTTTACAGATCGAGAAGATGGTAAGGAAGGGTAACATTCTGTAGAGATGCCAGTGAAAGTAAATCGGCATAATATGAGAATATGAGGCATGAAGCAAAATATAATTACGCCATGTCGTGCCAGTTAAAATTTTAGTGTATGTTATGTTGTTCGTGCTGTACACGCTCAACATATACAGATGTTAGAAAAAAATGAGTTGTTCTCTCGTTCAATATTGATTTCGCCAAGATAAATTCAGTGGTTTGTTCTGCAACAAATAATTTTGAAACAGGATAGTATTATTGCAATCCTTTATTTCAGCAGTAAACAAAATATTAATAAATGGATTTGCTATGGTATCATTATGCCATACTTGTTATGAAAAAGATGAAGACAATATAGTCCAAAATTTACCTAGGTAAAACATTATCGACAAACTTTGAATAAATTAAGAAATTACTGAAATTGGTAATGAACTTAGACTTGTTCAGACGTAGTTTGGGGAACAGCACGATGATTCAACACCTTCCCTGGGCCAGTCAGTTCCATAACTCAAACATTGTTGGACACCTATGTTCAAGTTTAGAAAAGCGAACGAGTTTGAGGAATATCATGATGATGAACAGTTTCTTCCGTGACTCACTCAATCCCCTAACTTAAACATTGGGTCAAGATTAGGGAAGCAAACAAGTTCGTTGCAGATTTCCTCCATTATTGTTGGTATAACTAGATGGGATGAAAATCGATGTACTATTGCTCTGAACACGATTTATGATTCATATGGTTCCATTCAGCCACGAATATAAGCTGTACTTTAGGTAAAAGGGGGTCCAACGCAGTATTAATGGGTAAGTTGCACATTTGGCTACATAATTATGGCGAGTTTTTATGTAGGTATAGTTTGAGTAAAATTAAGCTGTAGTTTGAATATAGAATGTATGAAGTAGATGAAATAAAATACTTGCCAAATTTTGTTATGTAATTAAAGAGTAGAACTTGTTAGGAGTGTACAGTGAAATAATCTGTGATTCGGAGTCAAGTAATACTATTTCTTTTTACAGTTTTGTATATTACAGAAGTGCCGTGATTTAAGTTTGAATATTTGTGTTTTATCCTTATTTAACACGAAGATAATGAACTATCAACATAGACTCCAAACCACTATCCGGGCTTGAATCCGATATAGTTTTTGGCGAGTGAGCAAATCATCGTGCTAGATCAACTCTTACAGTATAGGTCGTTCTTCACTACACTATCTTGCCGGCATGAAAACTACTGGGTGTTTCAAAATGAATATTGGGGTTTTTAGGCTTTGTGGTATTTATTAAAAGTCACTTACAGTTATAAATAATACATAAAATGAAAAGAGTTTTTGTATGCACGCATGCACTGTTTTTTTTTTTTTTTCTGTCCACAGTTAGAAAGCACTAGTAGCAAAGACGGCGACTAGTGAGTAGAAAGCTTTTTGTGTTTTATATTTTGCAAAGACTGAATCCGTAGTTACAGTGCAACCGTCTGTGTGGAGAATTTTAAGGAGACGCTTGCAACTACGTCCTTACCGTTTGCAGTTGTTAAAGGTCTAAAGCCTACAGACTACGGTTTACGTGCCAACTTTGCAAATGAAATGTTGCTGCATGACGATGAAGATTTTCTGGATCGTCATCTTCAGGAATGAATCGACATTTCATCTGAGTGGCGATGTGAACACTCATAATGTTCTCGTCTGGGAGACAGCAAATCCCCACTAGATGGTACAGTTGCAACGAGACTCCCCTAAATTGAATGTGTTTTGTGCCATATCCCGGCGGAAAATGTATAGGCCTTTCTCACCTATCGACTCGATGTGTGCCATGTGACGTATAGCGCTCACATTGAACACTTGTAGCAAATACTGTTTGAGTTGCTCTTTCATTTAATGTATTATATTTATAATTGCACGTTAAATATAATAAATATTGCAGAGCCTTAAATCCCGATATTCATTTTGAAACACCCTGTATGACCACAGGTTTCGGTAGTACTTTCTTTAGTTGACAAAGTAACTTTCGAAATCTCTTTGCTTACGCTACCAACATTCTGATTCTATAGATTACTTTGAAGGGGACTTAAGTGTTAATGAGATACTGATTGCAGCATTAACTGAAGTTTGGAAGAATTACTACGTTTTTATTTGGTACCTCGAAATACCTTCAGTGACAGAGAATAAAAATTGAAGAGCACTTCGATGTTATTTAATTTTTTTTTATTTATTCGTAAAAAACGCATTAACAGTATATTTTGAATATGTACGAGATTTATTTGAATTATAAACAACTGACTTCCAGAATCGATAATATATCAAACAGTATGAAAAAAATGATAATTGTAGATTAAAAATCGCATCTACATACCATCTCTGGCATTGATTTCAAACTTTGTTGTTGTTCAGACTTTATTATTTACCAGGTCGTCGAGGCGGCTGTTGTTGTTCATGTTCGATCAGTATTAGGCAATTTTTGTTTATATATCCAATTCATTGGAAACAGTTGTAATGACATTGGTGTTCTTGCACCAAGTTCATATGTCATACCCGAAGCTAACAGCTCTTGTTAACACAAGTACAATGTGGCTGTGGTTAAACGTTGTGATCCTTCGAGATGGCATGATAATTTAAATAGACACAATGTACAAAGTGTGTCCGGAAAGTAGTCACCAAGTCTACCAGTATGGAAAGAAATTTACATAATAATAACAATATTAACACCTGTACATTAAAATTCTTCAAAATATTGTCCTCCTGTGACGATACAGCTTTGCCAGTGTAATTTTAAAAAATCGGAAAAGCATCCTGGAAGGCCTGTTGAGGAAATGTGTTAAAAGTCATTTCATAAGCTGTTTTCACGTCGTCAATATTTCTGTAACGATGTCTTCTTAGAGGAAGGGGGTTCAAACGGGGAAACAAAAAGAAATCTGCAGGAGCCAAATCGGGACTGTAGGGTGGCTGGGGAGCGTTGCCACGTTAGATTTGGCCAGGTAGTTCATTGCGACTTGTACAAAAGACGAAACAGAACGTTTACGAAATCGCCTGTCCTTTAACTTCGAGAGCTCGAAACAACTGAGCAAGCACTCACTCGGTAGTTGACTTACACCCATCGATCTCGGCGGATAGAGCGCCCTGCAACATGCAGTCGCTTCTCAATAAAATGTATGACTACCTTCTGGACAGACCTTCTGCATTAAACCACCAAGGAGCGATCTTGCCTGTACGCATAGTTCGCTCCGCGGTACCGCCTCGGCTTTCTGATACAAGAGTTGCCAGTAACATGAGTTTTAGATGCTTCCGTAGTAGTAGTAGGTTACAGATAATGAGATGATGAATTTAGTTTCCTTTTTAATTTTTGGGTTACTATCTAGTCTACGTTTCAGTATTTTTCATATACACCCGTCTTCTAATCAATGCCACTGCCACTTATTCTTTCTATATCCTAATGAATAAACCTTCTTATCATGGAAGATCGTGAACAAATCTGTATATGGAATATAATTACACAGTAAATATGTCTTGAAGAATATATAGCTACATTGTTACTTCCAACGGTTGATGACACACTCCAAGACATATTCTATACTTGTCTCATTTTGGAAAATCTAATACCGCTTCTAGGGTCACTTACTATTTTACTTTTTTTTTTTCTAAAATCACATATTTTTATTATTTTTTTCTATCTAAGGTAATCAGGAAGTACGTATAGCACATACCAAGACATGAAAGATTAAGCGAGTACAGTGAATCAGTGAAGACTGTTGGTGTAAAGAATTTTAAGTTTGCTCCTAAGATATTTATTATTATTGTTTTAGGGCTTTCCTTTCGTTCTCCACTAACTTCGTATTATTATCTTATTTCATGATCAATTTCCATTTATGAGTTTCCTTTTAGGCTACAGAGCATAACTGACAAAGATTTCAGTTCATTTCATTTTGAAAACTGGTATTTTAACCGCATGGAAAAGGTTTTTTTTTAAAAAAAAAAAAAAAAAAAAAGAGGTATGACATCCAAGTGAGGTAATATTAGCTATTTTAAATTGTTCTTTGATTATAAATAATAAACTCATATTTTGGTAGCATTTCAAGTAGTTTCATAATTGTACTTTTCCTTGTGAGCAATATTTCAGATCTTCCAAGTTGGGTTATTGCAGTGGTTAACGTGTATTTGATGTTTTACTCATGTATTGCTAATATTTGCTTGTTTTGGAAATTAAGTTGTCAGTTTGCTTATAGATTTCTTTTGTGTATTGCTTCTGCAGAATACGCCAGTGACACCTAGAAGTAGAAGGCTCAGCATATTCCGTAAACCCTTTGGAGCTAGGGAACGTAGTTCGTCCATATTTCAGGACCAAGTTTGACCAGTTTCTAATACTCGTTAAATAATGGAGACAGGACAATGCGTCATAAATAATGTGTTTACAAGAAGTGCAATTACTGGAGACGAGTTTGGCGCAAACATCGATTTAGCTAAAATAGATTTGACTGACGTACGCTTAATGCTTACGGCTGATTAATCTTGTTTGTTTTATATACATTTTTTAAAAGGAGCATGACTTAGATTTCTAAGAATAATGAAGTTGCTTTGGGAATTAATTTTGGCTTCTAGTCTTCCAGTAGGTTAGTGATTTGGGTTTCTTCGTTAGATTATTCAAATTTCAGAGTGATGTTAAATTACGGAAAAAAGTATCACTGAAAATGTCTATACTGTTTACAAATAATGATGTATATTTTTGTAGATTTTTGTGTGGGGAAAAAACTTCCAAGTATGTACAAATCTCGTGGTTTGCATTAGTTCTACGCGGATAACGCAGATAACCAAAACCACATTGTTAACTATTTTTTTTAAAAATTAACGAGATAATTTTGGAACAGAAGTAAGAAAAATGTCCGGTGAAAATTTACAAGCTGCTTGAATGTGACATTATCTAACTGGTTTTAACATACTAGTCGTTGTACATATTGTTAACTAGTTCGATCTCTATATTTTGTACCTGGTATACTACATCTTTTAATAAAAAATTGCAATATCATCTAATAATGGAATATTAAAGAAAATTATATAAACAGTAATTATTTTATTTTCGTATTGTAAAGTACTGCCAGTCAATTATTGATGTAGAATAAATTTTTTGTATGATTTTGTATATAACAAATAAAATTTTAAGTCTTTATTATTGTCAACATATGGTTTGAATTCATTTAATCATACATAGAACTTGAAGTATTTCCTGTATTCGTCTTCAGCTGTAAAATTTTATATCACAGTAGTAACCTAGTACCACTGTTTTCTTCTTTAACTCAAGAACTATTTTATTATAAAATCAAAAGGTATTTATCCTATATTGCTCTCTGATATTACATGGATGTACAAATATGTTTCATGTTACATCGGAGGTTACTTATTAGGAAAACAAACCATGCAAAAGGCTCGCGAATACAAAAATGCTTATTAATTAATCGATATTCGAGATGGAATCTTCAAATATGCAGTATCTCATAAAATTATAGTACGGTCTTTCCACAGAAAATACTTTTACGGGTAAACAGGGTATTTCGAAACAACACCGACAACGTTTCGAAGTGATTTCTATCACTAAGATAAGACTAAAAGTATAGACCAACCTGGGTGCACAAATGCTTCCTTTCGAAGTTACAGGCTGTGGAAAACACGAAAAAATGAACTTTAAAGGTCTATAGCTCCAAAGCTATGGGACCTACCGTGGTCGGGCAGACTTCATTTAGGAACTTGTATGTGGGTGTGCCCTATCAAAATATCCAAATTTCAGAATCCTGCGGTACTTACGCAACAATTTTAATAGAGGTAGTTATTGAGTATTTCAAATGTATTTCAAATTATATGCCTGTAGACAAATTCCCTCTATTCGAACGTTGTCGGTGTTGTTTTGAAACACCATACATACATACATACATACATACATACATACATACATACATATATATATATATATATATATATATATATATATATATATATATATATATATATATATATATATATATTGGAATCCTGACCATGGTACATGGGGCAATAGCTTATGATGACATCACAGCGTTGAGTTAGACGTAATTTTCCATTCGGTATGTTGTATGGTACGTGTAGGATTATGAAAAGGGTGATACAAAAGAACAGCGAATATAGCTTTTTTTTTTTTTTTTTTTTTTTTTTTTTTTTTTTTTTAACTTGGAAAAACGCATAGAGAGGTGTACGAAAAGTGGGAAGTAGCATTCTATGATTCATCAATGAATCGCGTAATAACATTTCAGTTGTTTGCACATTTTCGATCTGGAAGAATGTCCGTGGAAGATGATCTCCGTCTTCGTCGACCGTCCGTGAGTTGGAATTAGAAGAAAATTGCCCATGTTCCTGTGCTTGTGAGATAGCATCCGTGGAATTGAGGGAATGTTAAACATTTCTATTGGCTCATGTCACTGAATCATGCACGAAGACGTAGGGTTCAGTGTATATCGGCGATATTCATGACGAGTATTCTCACACAGTACGGAAGGGATACTAGTATCTCCATCAGCCGGGACTGGAGGAAACAGCCGTCAACGATCTAATATTCCTGGCTAGTATTATCACACGATGAATCATGAGTTTAGGGTTATGACTCCGATAGTATGAAAGTCACCTTGATCTTGGACCAAAATGGTCAAACAAGTCTGATCTCGGATTAAAGTGTTATTGGTTGTTTTTTGACATGTTCGGGATCATACATCATGAATTTGTTCCATGTGGCCTAACTGTCATTAGGAAATCTATACAGCTGTTTCGAATGTGTGTGTCATAAACGGTCTGACAAATGAACATCTGGACATGGCATTTTCCAACATGACAATGCTCCGTGTGACACTTCACGAATGGTGTCCGAGTTCTTGTCGAAAAATATCCCCTTCTTACATCACCCTCCTATTCGCCAGCTCTAGCTCCGTGTGACTTTTTCCTTTCCCTACATTGAAAACCACCTTAAAATGGTAAGAATTTGACATCATCCTGAATAACACAACGAAGAAGATCCGGTGCATTCCCTCATTGTGCAGGACGCGTTCCAGGACTGCTTCCAGTGATAGTGACAACATTGGAATCGGTGTGTATATGCAGCAAGAAAATACTTTGAAGGAGGCAAGTACGAATAATTGCTAAGTAGTCTTCATTATTTTTTTCTACAGCATCAGTCTAAGAATTAAATGAACAGCCCTTGCTTGTGACAGTTCAAGCGTAAAATAACTTCAGATGGATTCAGGAGAGAAATAATTCAGTTCTATAACCATGTTAAGAGATTAGAACTCTCTCGTGGCTAAATTGGCTAGTATACGCGTGTTCGGTATAGAAGACCTGGGTTCGGTCCTTGATGGTATTTCACGTGGTTTGGTTCCGACTTTCGTTGTAGGTCCACATAAGCAATAAGCCATACTGTAAGATCAAAATTATCATGTTTAAATTCTCAACTAGAAGCTACCTGTCAAAAACTGGAAAACGGAAGCAACCGACTTTCCCTTGAACTATATCCTGCTTAGGATGCTAATTCAATGAAAATATAGTGTGGAAAAATGCAGCTGAGCCGGCAATTGAAGTCGAGTTTGGTATATCGTGCCAATTTGAAAATCACTACGTTACCATTTTACCTTCTGACAAGTTATACATACAGGCACGAGTTTGTCGCAATGCGCGATAAAACTCAATGCGTCAGAATTAAGTAATTTTCAGTTTCTTGACATTTTCTGATATTCTATGCGTGTTTTCATTGGTTCCCGTTGCACGATAAAACGCGAAATTGGCAGTTTTGAGCGGAATTTTAAAACTACGTTTTCATTTTTTTAAAAACGCCAGTTTTCCGCTAATGGAACGGTAGAACGTAGCATGAACGGTGCATTTTGGTGTTTCGGAGACGGCTATAGAGAACATGGTGCGCGTTAGCTACCACTATCGCAGCTGGATGGGAAGGAGCCGTTTTAATTAGCTAGTCAATGGCATCATTGCAGACACACCGTCTGTCTTCTGCTACTCAAGATCAACCACATAAAACACGTTGCCCAACTGAACGCGCTGTCACCTTTGAAAGTCTGGTTTTCGAATGACACGCTGAAACAACTGATGTGTTCACTTGCATGAATTCATTTCCTTGTGATTGTGCGGATCCGTAACACTGTCCGTGATGGGGAAGCCGGACATAAATATCCAGACCAGAGCAAAGGAGTTAGAAAATGATGGTTTTCATGTTTCTGGATCATATATATTAATGTTTCGTTAGTGCAATAATCATGTTGAGTGGAAGAGAAAAAATACGTGAGAGAAACATGTTAAATCTAAAACCCATCTCAAGAAAAGAAAGAAAAGAAACGCAAATATAATTTAAGCGCCAGAGCTTTATAGAAGAGAGCGTCTAATCACAAAAGCGAGCAAAAACGGAAAAGGTTGATTTTATTTTCCAGACAACTGAAATGCTGCATGGGAACTGCAAAATGCGACAAAACGTGAAATATGGAAAACGAAACGCGAAATTTTCAAATTCTTACTGTGAAAAACTCGTGCCCCTAGTTATACACACTTCACTTGGATATGGTACAAATATAAGTTATGATCAGGTTGCTCCAACCCTAACATAGAATAAAGTAATTTATGCTGTAGCATCACTAGGATTCTTTTGTTTAGGGAAGGTTGAAGACCCTTTTTGGAGGGGGCAGGCTACCCAACAACTTCAAAATTCTATTTAGTATTTTCAATTTATCTCCAATAACAGAGTAAAATTTGTTTGCCTTTGTGACTAAAGAATATGGCTACTGTTTTACGCTTATACATTTTGGGATCACAATCGTCTGTATTTTATTTTTATTGTTACGAAAATGCATATTCTGATATTTCACAAACTCGCTAAGATACAAATACGATATTTTGCTTCTACGGACTTTCTATAGAAGAGGGGAGACTATATAACAAGCTTTATATACCGTAAAACTGGTTTCCTGCCTTCGTACCGTACCTCCTGCCTTCTAATTTTAGGTAAATTTCCTAGTTAGGTAGATGCCGGAATGGATTTCTTGTTGAAAAATAAATTACGAACAGTGGCGTATCTAGAAAAATAGTTTAAGAGAAGCTTCACTTAGAAAAAACTTCGTTGTTTAGAAATCACTAGACTTTTCAAGGGGCTTGAAGCTTATACGCATAGGAGTGACTAACATTAGATTGTTTTAAAAAAGGAAATTATGTAATGTGGGTCGGCTTCAGCCTGAAAGCCCCAAACTCCATAACTCTTCCAATGATTACGGTTGGGATGATATTCTTGGATATAAAGAGCAATCAAGGCAAATCAGTTCACGGGGATCTTTTTTTTTTCTGTTCCTGAGTTGGCATTTTTGTGGGACATATGCTAAATTTTCAGAATGTGGTTCCTCTGGTGGTACCAGCAAATACATAACTTTCTTTACAGATATCGATAATTCATAGTAAGTGCTGATACCGGTATAATCATTCTAATATCAATATTTGTAGACTGTATGTAGTTTTGTGTAGGAAGTAAAATGTATAAATACTAAAGGGAAAACATTACACAGAAACATTATGTTCATATGTAGAATGTACTTTTTTGTATGTTGCGCAAAGTATCCTCATCTATAGGGTTATTTTGCACCAAAGTTTATACTTCAATAACTATGGTCATATTGAATGTTTACTAATGGACGAATGTTTTCCCTGTATATCTAGCTATTATATGTTTAAAACACTGTTCTAAATCATTACGTTTGTAAGGTACACTCATGTCCAAAATTATTGTCGCATGTCTATAAATATGTTGTTCTACGAATATAATTTGTTAACGAATTCGCCCGGTATTTCTTATAATGTTAGTATGTGTACAATCGGCAAAGACATGTATGTGGCAAATTTCATGTCAAAAGAGCAGTAAATAAGAACAATAAAACGAAAACAAAACTATTCTCCATTTAACAACATTTTGTTTTGCTCATTCTAATTTTCGTATTTATAATTCTTTTCCTATGAAATTTACCACAAATATACATTTCCCGATTATACACGCAGTATCAGTATTAAAAGTGCCCTGCAACATCATTATCAAATTATATTCTTAGAAGAAGACAGTTACGGACATGAGTGTACATGCGATTTTCTTTCAAACTCCTTAAATCTGGTGCAAAGTTACGCCGTTCTACGGAACCTCCCAAAATATTCTTCTAGGATACATTTTCCAAAATAATGATTTGGCCTGTTATGATAAGTCTGTAAATAGTAGTAAAATTAGTATCTACCTGTCACTTAAATTAATAAACTCTATTTGTAAACTACTTGAAACTCAAATACGGCGCATCAGAATGACGCCTGGATTTCTAAATAAAAGATAAGAAGTTGGGTGTTATCAGTTTTATTACAAAAGAGATGATAATGGGATAATGAAATTATGAATATAGGAGATGGAGGGAATAATAAACAAATAATGAACAGTCAGCTCGTTGACCTGAAGGGTCGCGGCTGGATTGGCAGTTCCTTTAGCTGAAGGTTAATTTAAGAACTAATTAAAGTAAATAAACATACTAACACAAGGCTTGTGTGTTGCGTTGGCATGTTTTAATATTAGCTTCCCTTTTCCTCAAATGTGAACCTTAGAGAACATAAAGTCGTATTTTACTTACATGAGCTGAAAAGATCAGCAGACCACAGGCTTGCAGAACTGGGCAGGCACTTTCAGTGACAGTACATAAACGATGCATTAAATGACTAGTAAGGCTTCATGCTGATAGTCGAAGTCCTGGAATCGAATCGTTGAGAGACCATCTCACTTCGCTGGGATGCGGTCGTGCTGTCACTGAAGTTCAGGCCGTTGCTAGACTCTGGATTCGATGGTCCTGGATTCATAGTTGCTCGTGGCCGTCTCCGGGACGGGAATGGCAGTTCGAAGTCCTGGGAGTCGCCTCGGAGTTTGACTTCGTCTGAGACTGGAGGCAGGGTCAACTGCGCTGCATGGATTCTTCGGACGTCGGTCACAACATCGACGGATAGGAGAAGCGTCATGGTTCAACAGTACTTCGCTGTGCACGCATGATACGCACTTGACGCCTGGAATTCATTGAACAAGGAAACTTTCTAAACTCTAGTTTTTCTAGGAACTTATTTCCGTATTTACTAGGTTGTATTTACACTTTTAACCAAGAGCAAGTCCTCGGTTAGTGGAATCTTCATGAATTCTGTTTTGAATTTAAACTTGTTTTTTCCACGAATAACTCTGTCTATTCTAAAATGATAAAAGTTCTCCGGATGTTGTTCCCTTTTCTTTTGAAGTATACTTTCTTGATATTAAAAACATTTTTCATAAAAAGTATAATTCTGCTACATTCCTCCAACCAAGATTTGAGTTGACTAAGTGCAAAATCAAAGTATGCGCCATTAAGCCCTGTATAATTTGTCCATTGTGGCCTGAGGCAAGAAGGTTCGGTCAGTCACCTGTATGATAAAGATTTACTGTAGAAGATCTGGACAAAGTTCTACATCGGTAAAGCAAAACGAAACGTAGCTAGTGTGACGTCACGGTTAAAGCTGGCTTCGAACTCGCCGGCTGGTCTAGTGGTGAAAGCAAGTAAAATCCCACAAACAAATGTGTTCTCAAAATGCATGACATGATAAAGTTTGAGGGAAAGGAAAGAGAGACACACGATCTACAATAATAATAATAATAATAATAAAAGACTTGTAGGGTGAAATGTACATCAAACATACACAAGGCAATGTTATACAATAGATTGAAAAAAATAATTATCTGCTGATTTGCTGATATTGCGAATAGTCCGGCGGATAAGGGGTTCAACTCTGCATTTTATGACTAAAAGGTCACACTTCACACATATATTCTTTGGGCTCTAGTCAACAATTTAAGAAGGGGAGCCAAGCTGAAATTCGTGGCGGGTAGCTTTGTCAGGTATGGTTGCCTACCTACAGGAGTAGATCATTATTTGGAGGACTTGATTCGGTATTTGGCATTCAAACGTATTTCCTACAACACAAAATGTGTAAAAATGGTGCAAGTTAATCATTAACTAAATCTACAAACAATGTCGGTACTGTTCGGTTAAAAGAGTGCAGTCTTTATGGCGGATTGCCTACATTCGAGAATAGCTCTTCAAAATTCAGCCCTAAAAGTGTTTGATCCTCGCATGTTTTGTCAAATTGTATACCTGAGTAGGCAATCAGAAATCAATCAAACTAAAAATAATGGTCACTAGTGTCAGATTTCAAGAGTTGTTCAATTATAGCATAAAAATACTTTTAAAAATAGCACAAATATAAGTAAAATAGCACCATTTTTGCTTTACAAGAGCAATCCATAGTTAACTGTCATTAACAACACTGCACGCTGTCACAACGTTATTTATACTATAAAGTAAGTGCTCAATAGAAATACAAAAGCCAAAGAAGTTAAAAAAGGTACTCGAAACAGTTTATTCGTAGTAGCAAAGTGGTATACAGATCAATGAAGACTTCCGGCATTGTTTCGATTCTCGGAGTATATCCTCTTGCAACCACATTTAACCAACTCCAAACAGGCCTCTGCAGCAATGGGGATCGTGGTAACTTGCCTTCGTTTTATTCCAAGCCCACCAAGTTAGTTGGGGAAGGTCATGGAGTGGTTTCAAACATTGAGCCCAAATCATAGACTGATAAGATGCTCTGCGAACATGTTAAATTAGCGCGTCTTGTGTAGGTGGGATTGATTCAATCGTTCTTTTCTTTGTAAATAAATGCTTCCTTGCTTCATTTACAGTATCTATAATCGAGGACTTATGACATAGTAGCACAACGTAGTTTTCTAATGATGGAATCGCCTCATCTACATCCCCGTTGGCCAGTGCAGTAAAAGCTCGTCACTTCTGGTACTGCGTTTTCTTGCCTCTTCCGTAATATGATGTATCACATCCCGTAAATCCAGAGAACATCGGGAGTGTTTCCGCCTTTGATGGTCCCAATGACTCTGACATTTCTTTCGCGTTTATGTATCTGGAATAAAGAAATAGCACATGCTTTAGGCGTTTGCAATGGTTAAATAAGCACAGCGTACAGTGTCACTCGATTAGCAATAAACAAAAAGATATTTCACGAAGATGTGTGTGAGTGCAATTAAGCAAACATTTTCTCGCGCTGAGGGACGTGCTGGATCGCCGGAAACAACAGCATAAGTGGTCCCATTTATAGGCATTATGTATATTTGCTTGAAACGATTATTCGTGGATAGTCTATATTTGTAGCAGTTATGGTACTCCATACCTAATCTTAATTATGCAGTAGGTAAGAAATAATCCCTGTGGATAGTGTGAAATGTGTATACTGACAGGTAATACCGAGTCCAATACCAACTGAATATGGTTTCACCAATTCCACCCTTCACCAAACAACCTTTATAACATCAAATCCTTCATTAAATGACATTGCGACTTGCCGAAAGCTTTGCCCAAGTTCAGGATTCCCACTCACCTGGAAAACCTATAATAATCAGGGGATTTCACTAAAATGTCTGAAAACCTGGAAAAGTCAGGGAATTCCATAAGTTATTGTTTAAATTTCATTTAGTTACAACAGGCATTTCTTATGTAGTGACAAATGCTTGAAAGAGGTGGCAACTCTTGCTACGGAAGCCAGTGGATAATATTTCCACTTCAAAAAAATATAACAGGGCATTTCCTAGGTTAGTGCATGAATGTGTTTGAAAGTCAAAGAGTCTTCTGCACTTTTACATTTTTTTAAGTTTTGAACTTTTTTCTTCCTAGAAAAGTGAAAAAATCTCTAATGCTTTTATAGTGATGCATGATTCTTGAAAATAGGTAATCCAGTGTGTCCTGTTACTATATGAATGTACTTGCTTGTTTTGTTGTTAGTATCTAAAGATGAGACGATTCAGATTCCCGGGATGGAAAAATAATGTTAGATCGTTTTTGAAATTACTTGGAAGCTAATGTGGCTTTAATAGCAATGCCAAAATTCCTCTATCCCATGGAAGGGAGTTTTTCAAAAGAAAACTCATTTTCTCATTGGCAAATTTTTTAAACGTACACCATCACTTTATGTTCAGAATTCTGTCTCAGATCTTATCGCAGTGTCATTTTCGAAAGCACTACAACAATGCACTGATTGAGTGTGCTAATATTTTGGAAGTCTTATTAGGTTGAAATAATTTAATGATTACATTAATTGCAACTTAGAGATACTTCTATAGATGTGTGTATTTAATGAATTGAATGTAGCTATTCCTCTTGCGGATAAATTAAATCAGTATATCTCGTGATAATGGCTGCAAAGAAGAAATCCTACTTCAGTCCTAATTGGATGGATGAGAAGTTAAATCCTGAATGGGCCAAGTTTCTGAAGCCAGTTGAAGACAATCAGTTTCAAGTGTTTTGTTCCAGTTGCAAAAAGATCTTCGAGCTGAGTAATATGGGTCATCAGGCTGTAGTCAGTCATATGAAAAGTAAATCACACACGAGTGCAATAGGACATAAAACTCCAAAAATAAGTGATATATTTGAACGAAAATATGATGCTGTGTCCGTTACCAGTGATTCTTGAAACCCGAAGGAAAGTTCTTCAACTAAAAATGCGTCTGTGTCCGTTACCAGTGATTCTTCAAACCTGAAGGAAAGTCCTTCAATTAAAAATGCGGAACAAACCATGCTTCTTCCAAAGGAAGAGGGATCTAAATGTAATGAAAATACTATGATGAATTATGCTAAAAGAAGTGAAGTTACTCGAGCTTAAGTGTTGTGGGTTTTAAAAATGATAGCAAATCATTTTTCCTACAATTCAAGTGTTGATATATCAAATCTTCTTAAATCCATGTTCCCTGACAGTAAAATAGCTAATCAGTTTTTGCTTGGTGCAACAAAAGCAGCGTGTATAGATTCATATGGACTAGCTCCTTTCTTTTTTTAAGGAAAAGTTGATGAGTCAAATTCAGAAGTCTGAAAAGACTGGTTTGTTTTGATGAGTCGCTCAATTCGGTAGTTCAAAGACAACAAATGGAGATAGTACTTCGTTTCTGGGACGAGGATTTGCGAAAGGTTTAATCTAGATATTTGACTTCCACCTTTCTTGGGCATACGAGGGCATCAGACTTAATGGAGAAGTTCACAGCAGCTCTCGAAGATATCCCTTTTACAAAATTACTTCAAGTATCAATGGATGGACCAATGTAAACTGGAAGTTTTTTTAGGGAACTTAGAGACGATCTAAGTAAAGAGCCTGGTAACCCTATGCCATTGGAACTTGGATCATGTGGCTTGCATGTGGTAAATGGTTCTTTTCAGGCTGGTCACACAGTAAGTGAGTGGAAGGTTAATAGTAAGTATTCTCAAAGCAATGTACTCAGTTTTCAAAGATAGCCCTGCTCGTCGTGCAGACTTCATTGCCATAACTGGCCATTCGGACTTTCCACTGAAGTTCTGTGTGTGGAAAATGCAGATGTTTCAAGAAGAGCCATGGAAACCTTTCCCAGTGTAAAGAAATATTTGAATTCAACAAGTAAATTACCGTCCACTGTGTCTGTAAACTGTTTGCGTGAAGTCTGTGAAAATCCATTGGCATTGTCGAAAATTGCTTTCTTCAACACATTTGCATCAGTACTTGGACCGTTCTTGAAGAATTTTCAAACCTCTGATTCAATGATACCTTACTTGTATGATTCATTTCTTGACGTATTGTTCAATTTGATGAGTCGTTGTATAAAGAACACAGATCCTGCAAAATAATTATCCAAACCTGTTGAAAATTGACATGAACTCCAAAGTTAATTTTCTTCCTGTAAAACCTATTGAACTAAGATTTTCTACTAGAAAACAAGAATTAGTAAAGTGTCTGAAAAACAGAAGCTAGAAGTTTTAAATCAATGTCAGAAGTTTCTTGTAGGAACTATATTAAAAATGATCGAAAGAAGTCCTATTAAGTATGGTATTGTACGTGCAGTTTCTTGTTTGAACCCCACAATTATCCTTCAAGATACTGGTAAAGCGGAGAATCGGATGAACACATTACTCACCCACCTACATGATAATAACCACATATCTTCAACGCAAGCAGATATGGTAAAACAGCAGTACACCCGATTTCTTTCAGATACTAAAGTTTATCAGCAGCTGAAGGAAATTTCCCTTGAAAATGATAATCTTTGTCAAATGTACGCAAACATATTAACAGCCAACGAAGGATATAAGGAATTGTGGTCTGTCGTGAAATTAACACTTACGCTTTCGCATGGCAACGCGAATGTTGAAAGTGGATTTTCTATTAACAAAGACTTACTAGTGGAAAATTTGCATGTAGAGACAGTTGTGGCTCAAAGAATGATTTATTACTCAGTTTATGTAGAAGGTGGTCCATTAAAAGTGAACGTGACCAACAAGATGCTTCAATATGTGCGTTGCTCCCACTCAAGTTATACTGATGCATTACAGAGAAAGAAAAGTGAACCATCAGATGAACATAGAAAGAGACTGCAGAAGATACATATTCAATCTCAAATAAGAGAACTTGAAGCTAAGAAGTCCAAGGTTATTACAACTTTACCTCGCGAGGAAGCAGACATTGATAAGAAATTATCAGACTTACGAAAACTTTTGCAATCATCAGTACAGAAAGCTCTCTTGACAGACAGAAAATATATATATATCTGTAGTAAGTCTCACAAATAGTCAAACCGATGATAAAATGTTTTAACTTCTGAACCCGTCCATTAACAATTTTAACGATTGTAAATGTTTACTATAATTACTTCTGTGAAAAGGAAAAATAATATAATACTTGTAGCAATAAATAAAAATAAACAGCTATACCCCATCCAGGGTGAAAAGTGAAGTCAGGCTCAGATTGAAAATGTTGAGCACTTCCATGAATTCATTGGCAACATTATTGACCAGAAAATGTACATAAATAGCGTACAGGTTTTTTTTTTTTTTTCCTTCAAGTGCAAATTCTATTTTTCTATGCACTGGTACAATAATGTACTACAAAATGGTGTACCTGGAAATTTCTGAGAAGTGACCTGGAAAACCTAGAAAAGTCAGGGGATTTGATCTTGGAAAATGAGTGGGAACCCTGAAGTCCAAAGACAGAGAACATGTCCTTCCAGTGGCAGTTTGTCGAAAACGCTGATTGCCAAAACCACAACATCTGTGTCCACAGTTCAAAGGAGCACCTTTCGATATCCACAAGAGACAGCGTCTACAAGATGAAGCATCATCCGTGTGTGTCCGCTTCCTTGTGGTTGTAGGAACTTAAAGAATTAGTGTTCGATCTGTTGGTCGTAGCCAGTGCAAACTCCCTTTTCGTGGTATAAACTTCTTTGTTCATTTGTCCGCTCTCCATCAACTTTGGGATGATTAAACGGAAAAGTTGTCGCTTATTGTCATTTGATCGCAGGAACCGAAAAAAGTTCTTGGGAATTAGAGTGTTAGGTGAGACGTGATATTTCCAACTAGTTCCCCTTGATTCTCGTGGCATTTCTTTTATGGAGTTGGGGAAATATTCGTCCCGAACCACATCGATTCGTTTCACTCTTGCAAGCTGTTTTCGACATATTCTTCAAAAGGTTTGGCTGCTCCTCGAGGAATCATATGAATAATAGCTGCAGCAAAAACCTTTCCGCGTTATGCAGTCGTTTTGACGTATGATTAGCGTCATACTAAAGGTATAACTATTGCAGGAAACATATGTTAGTCGAACTCTTTAGTATGGCACTAATCACGCATCAGAACGACTCTGCATAAGGCTATTTAAGTCTACTTCAGGTTCTTGAAAAATTTCTTCCTTTTGGGGAGGTTCAAGGCATTTGAGCAAACTAAATTTGTAACTCAGCTGTATAGTCTCCTACTGTCATTGACGGTAGGTGCAACTAATTTTCATGCTTAAAGAATTCGTCCAAATCGCCTGATCTATATTGGCATGCAATAAGAGAAGACTAAACAACACACAGTCATTTGTAAGGCTGGTGAACTTTTCAACAAGACGTGTTTGTCTCTTCTGTTGGTTCTTGAATATGGAAAACCTCTTGCATTTCAACGGATCAGTAAATTTCTTAATTTTGTTCATCATCCTCTCTTCAACGAATCTTGTGAATTGCGATTGTCCTTCTATTTCCATCATTTCGAGGGTGTCAGCAGGGCCGGATCTTGAATCCTGCAAACTACGCGTTCGCATGAGGCGCCAGGTGAAGAGGGCGTCAAACTGGAAAATTGATTTTGTAATTTAAATGTGAATATTTATTAGTGAAAATGTTATGTCAAATAGCTTCAAATAAGTATTGTACAAACTGAGATACAGATAAAATACATCAAAAGAACAATAAAGTTGAATTTTTGCGTGGTTGGCTGCAAAACAGCCCTTTAAAATTGAAATGACCCCGTTCGTCAATTTACGCCAATGCCACACTCACAAGTGATGCTAGTTTAGAGGAAAATTCCCCGTGGCAGGGAGATTTAGGAAAGATTTTTTAAAGACATGGAGAAAAGGAAGATTTTATGAATAGCACATAAAATGTAGGAAAATTAAGCTTTTCAATAGATGTTATGTTAATCACTACAGCAGTACGACTAAAGATAGCAGCGTCTTTCAACAATCCCACCATACGCACAAAATACAAATATAACAGACTCTTCATTTCTCTCCCAACAATCCTTCCGCGACGTTGCTAGAGAATATCATTGCCAAATATGTTTTTGAAATGGAAATGGATGAACAAACAAAAGGAAGTCAACTGCAACATTGTAATTCTGATTGCCTGATTTCGAATGTCTATATTGGAAAGGGACATAAAAGGACTGAATTGTTTTATAGGCCTAAGGGGCCCTGAAAAGAATTTTTGCGGTTCAGGTTAAGAATTTGTTTGCAGGGGGACCTGATCTTGAAGTTCTGCTACTGGATCGAAGACAAATTAAATATCAATTAAGGCACACACTTTTGTCATTTGTTGTGTATTAAACAAGTTAAGCTAAAATGAATAAAGAATTATTTGAGATCAACTATATCTCAAGAACGATTAAATGGACTAGCTTTGATGGCCATTGAAAATGATATACTGAATGAAATGGACACGATGCAATAATACTCGTAAGAGATTTTGTCAAGTTGAAAGCCAGAAAAATATCTTTATAACATGAACTTTTTCCGTAACAACAACAACAAAAGAAGCTACTTATCATAACCGTATCACTAGAAAATACTATGTAGGTCTAAATATGCTTTTAATGAAGCATAACAGCATACCTCTTTGTCAAAATCAAATCTGTGTTAATGTTAGACTTGAAGCTCATGAATTTTACTCTGTTTACTTTTATGTTTCAATTGTACTTGTCAAAATACACCTTACGTATATATTTTAGTTGTGTCTTGTGCTTATTTAATAAAAATGCCATGAATTATTGAAATTGGAACATCGTTAAGTATTCATCCACAGTCAATTAGTTATAATTTCGCCATTTCCGTTAATATTCACAGAAAGACTAAACATATTGAAGAAAAATTGTAATTGTAACAACTATTTAAAAAATTTTTGTCCATTACAACTTTCTACTCTGTTATCATTTCGGTGGGAGCGCGTAAATATTGTTTGCTTACACTTAAGAAATGTCTAGAATCGGTCCTGGGTGTCAGCTGCTTCAGATTGTGCTATTATCTTGTCGTTGATCCGGTAAAGCTATCCTGTTGTTTTCAGAAAGAGATTACCAGCATACTTGAAAGTCATTATTAACGAATGAACACGTTTCTGAAATTTTTCAGTAAATATTTTAAATGTTTCATGATGTTTAGCATAATCTTCTTCACATTTAAAAGTGAATTCCATGTGTTCAATGTATTGACATATTTCTGGAATGCTAAAATAAATCTCCGTAATGTTTCCGGACCTTCCGTCAGTTCAATAATTCCCCCCGTCACCTTTGAGGGTGGAATTAATTTGCTCGTGAGCTTGGTCGAGAGCCATCGCTGAAAATGATCGACGCCTTTTTCGTGCAACAAAGGCACCTCGTTTGAAAGCTGCAATTACGTCAGGATGCAAGGTATCAAGTGAGAGCAGATCACAAATAGGCAACCATGCCAAGGGCATCATATGGGGAGTTCAGAGGCATTTGCCTCCTGATTTTAAGGAACACATCTACTTTAATCGCTTGTCTCCTGATATACTATTTAAAACGTGAAACTTATGTCGGTAGGTGTCTTGCTCCCCTCCCCCAGCCAAATCTGAAATGAAGACGACCCTATACCATGCATTTAAGAAACACCTAACAAGGATATCAGCTTTGCGTCCTTCATAAATGGTTGGATATAATCTGAAGAAAAATGTGAGAAATATAATTTTTTAGCAACAAAATGGAGAAATCACAAAAAAATTCATTTTACTATGTTTGTGCTATTTTTAAAGATATTCTTGTGAAACATCTGAAATGTAATAATAATATTATTTTAGTTTAATTGATTTCTGATTACTTACTTATAATTCGATAAAACATGTGATCTTGTGATGGATCGAACACTTTTAGTACTGAAATTTGAAGAGCTATCCTTGAATATAGGCAATACGCCATATAGACTGCTCTCTTTAAACCGAATAATGCCGATATTGTTTGTACATTCAGTTAAAGACTAACTCGTACCATTTTTACACATTTTGTGTCGTACCTGATACGTGGGAATGTCAAATACCGAATCAAATGCAGCAAATAGTAATTAACTCCTTTAGGCATGCAACCATGCCTGGCAAAGTCACCCGCCAAGAATTTCAGCTTGGCTCCCCTTCGCAAATGATTGGGTATAGTCTGAAGAACATTTGTGCGAAGTATGACCTTTTAGGCGCAAAATGCAGAGTTCACTATAATTTTGGCTCTTAACCACCGGACTAGAAGTCCCAAAAGTATCCATATTGATCACAAAAGAAATCCACATTGATGGGTGATCACAAAAGAAAGCAAATAAAGGAAAGAAAAAAAATTGTGACCCATCATCCTCCCCCCCCCCAAAAAAAAATCTCAGTGTCTGACGCACAAAAGTTTGGAGTAGCTGCATTCTTTGACACCAAAGGGCTGCTGGAAAAGATCAAAAACACATACATACACTGGTTCGTGGTCGGAGTCCATTCACATGACGTCTTCACTGGATAATCGTCCACAAACAACGGGTCCTTCTCATTGGAGCATTTATATCCTTGCATTATCAAACTGATCACGTTTTAGTACATAGAAGAAGACAGTCTAGCATGACTAATGTTCGGTCATTTAGAGGAGCTGACCGTGATAATGATCACTATCTAGTAGCAGCGATAATAAGAAAAAGATTATCTTTGAATAAAGGAAATATTCAATGTCTGAAAACTGAGAGATTTAATTTAAAGAAATTAGAGGAGATCCAGGTGAGACAGGAATACCAGATTGAAGTTTCGAATAGATTCTCAGTTTTAAAAAGTTCAGAGTGCACTATTGTTGAGAATAGTTGGGTTGAAATCAGCGATAGCATTAAAATTTCAGGAAAAGAAACACTGAGACATGCGGAAATATGTAGGAACAAACCATGGTTCGACCAGGAATGCACTAAACTAGCAGAGAAGAGAAAACAAGCAAAATTGCATTGGCTACAAAATCCAAACAAAATAACAACGCGTATACAAAATTTCGTAGATATTAAGCGGGAAACTTCCAAAACTTTTGGAACAAAGAAATGCGATTTTGAAAGCTAAAATTCAGGAACTTTAAGATAATAGTAAAAATAAAAGCATTCGGAAGATGTATAAATGCATCAATGAATTGAAGAAAGGATATCAACCTCGCGCTTATATATTAAAGGCGACGGAACAATTATCTTTATACAGATAACATTTTAAATAGATGGAAGGATTTCTCTCACGATTTGCTTAACACTCAGTCAAAAACGGCCGTTCGTGGAGAAAGGGAAATGCATACAGCAGAACCGTATATTCCAAGAGCCTAACCGAATAGAACTAGAAATTGCTATAAATAAACTAAACAAACACATCTCCGGATGTAGACGAAAATTCCGGCTGAGTTAATTTTAGCTGGAGGGGAGAAACTGTGGAACAAGATACACAAATTTGTTCTCCTCATCTGGAACAAGGAGGAATTGTCACAAGAGTGAAAAGAATCAATCATTGTTCCGATTTACAAGAAAGGCGATAAAACTGATTGTAATAATTATCGAAGTATTTCTACAGCCTATAAAATCCTCAAACATTCTATTAGCAAGATTGACTCCAAACGCATATGAAATTATTATCAGTGCGGATTTAGGCGAATTCTATCAACTATCGACCTGATATTTATCATTTGACAAATACTCAAAAAGAAATGGGAATACAATATTCGGTACATCAATTAGGGTAAAAGCACCAGTGGTCGTCATATAAGGTTGAAAACTTACTTTCTGTGAGCATTGGGAATCTTTCGGAGCTGTACCATAGTTGTAAAGACACATTGATCTTTCCTTTACATGACCATGCAGTTAGAATTCAAAGTCGAATAGCTGTTGAAAAAAAAAATAAAATAAAACAATGTATTTCTATGTCCTTTGTATTGCATCAGTAGTCAGCTCAAGTAACGATTTTATTCGAGAAATAAAGGTTCCCGCGAAATGTAAAGTTAGCCCGCCCCTAAAGAATCTTCATAAACTTCCACCTCATATTGTTAGTATATTTTTAGTTTACGTTAGTTTCGCCAAAACTATCATTAGTTTCGCAATATGTTTACGTTAGTTTCGCCAAAACTGTCGTTAGTTTGGAAACTTATGATAATTATTTATTGGCGGGCTAACTTTACATTTGGCGGGGACCTTTATTTCATGAATAAAATCATTATTTTTGAAAAGCGAACGTTAATTTTAGCAAAACTAATATAAAATAACGATATGGGTTGGAACTTTATGAGAATTCAATATGGGCAAGCTAATTCACAGTTGGCGGGAAACTTTATTTCTACAATAAATTCATTATTTTTGCAAAACTAACGATAGTTTTAGCAAAACTAACGTAAACTAACGATAAACTAACGATGTGATGTGAAAAAAATTGAAATTCGTTTGTGGATGGGGAACCGTGAAGTTGGCCTGCCCATTTATTTTTTGAATAAAAATTTTATTTTTTCGAAACTAACGATAATTTAAGCAAAACTAACGTAAACTAACGATAAGCTAACGATGTAGATAAGAAAAATAAAAATTCGTTAGGTGGGCGGAACAACTTCACAGACGTGATAAAGTGTTAAGCTCTCTTTAGGTCAACGCAGGAATTAAAAAAGGAAATATGAAAACGTCACGGAACATAAGGAGTAGAAGCCTTCTAAGCAGAAACAGACAAGAGATGTTACACTTAGGACACCAACCAACAAATAGAGGAAAACAAAGAAGGCCTTTCCAGCTATCGCCAGAAAAGTCGACGCAAAACACCCCTGAAGGGAGTATCTTCTGAAGAAGACTTGCCCCCAGAAGCAACCTTCTGTCCAGCTACAGGATCATCACTCCGTCTATAGCTATTCTGATGTCTATTGCCGTCTATTGGACGTCTCTCCCCCGTTTGCGGGAGGGGGGAAAGACAGACTTGACTTGGCTTGACTAAGGTCTCTTCACTACAATGCTTGTAGATGAATGGAATGACTGCATGTCGGATGTCAATGAGTGCATGAAACGTCGGATGTCAATATCTTCTCCGGGCTGATAGCCCGAGAAGATTTACTAAAACTATAAAGGTTGTTATGGCATCTCCGGCTTGACGACGAAGATGTCAGAGGAATAACGTCCTTCGTTAAAGGCATTGGAAAGGATACTACTTGGGGCCTATAAGTTAGTTACCATTCCGACATTTGAATGGTGTGAATGAAGAAAAACCTCTCTTAGGATAATGATCAACAAAGGTTTTTTCACACCTTCTTCACGGATTTATTATTATTATTATTATTATTATTATTGGATTTTACATCTGTGTGAACGGCCCCAGTAGCAGTGGCGGAGCCAAGGGTGGGCCTGGGGGGGCAGGCCCCCTTGCTCAAAATCTTGGCCCCCCTAGCGGCCCCCGCACACAGAGTGATACTGCTATAGGTCGACAAACGGTGAGTTAATAGTGGCCGCAAGTGAAACTACTACCGAAACATATCTCGACAACAAAGTTACCAACTGCAGAATATCATATGTTGCAATAGTCTGCGTTCCGTGCAAAAATCTTCAGGCTCCTTTTTGTTTGTAGTACAGCAAGATCTAATTTATCTAAATCTGTAAGATGCATGCATTGACCTCAGCATCTGAACGTTCCTTTTAACCTCTGTCCCTTATCTGGTTGTCTTCTTTGTTTTCGACAAAGAACAAAAAAAAAAAAAAAAAAAAAGCAAAATCGGTCTGCATCCTGATTTGCTTCAATGTTGAAAGTCATACTAAAATAAGAGATGCTTACTTACAAATAGCATGCACTGTAGTAAAACTTTACACTTGTGTTGGACGAAAGAAGTCTTCGTACACTAAGTAATTAATTTCCATCGATTATGACGACATAGAACAAATGCATAGCATCCATTAAATAATTTGGTATTATTACTATTATTATCATCAAATAATATCGAGAGGTCTTGTTTAATATACAGTAAAAGAAGAGAGCAGAAGTTTTTATTATTTCTGTCATTCTCTCTGCTGTTCGTATCCCAACAGTTCGAGAAAATTAAGATACTGAATATTACCAACACCTACTATTTGCTACTGGTACTGGTTCTCCTTCTCGTCTACCTTCTGGTCTTGTCTCTAGTACGTCTAATTTCCTAACGCTCTTGGCCGTGGCAACTAAGTAGAAACCTTCTGCTGCGATGTTAATAAGCGATACTAGCGATCTCCAAGGAAAACGGAGTCAGCGCTTGGTGGACCTATTCTACTAACTAAAGTTTGGGGAAATGAGGCTAACAAAAATCAGTGATTCTTTATAAATAAATCTTTCAGAAATATTTTCTTTTAAACTATTTTAACTCTAGCTTAATCCCAAAACTGCTACTACTAGAGAAATTCCGAAATTTATCACAGAGCCAGTGCTACAATCTCCTGATTACTGACCATCAGGTAAGATACCGAGATGATACAACTTGGTCGCGGCAGTAATGCTGTTTTGTGTAAAAGTGTAGTTACTCCCTTGTCCAGGTTGTATCATCCTGTTATCTGATGTTTGTGGGACTGGTCTACAGATATTCCATTCAGTAAGTTCAGTCAGTGAATACCAATTTTTATAACAGATTTATATTAATTCTGCGTCAAAATATGCATATCTGAGAAAATTACATTGTAGAAATTATGCAGAACAGTAAATCAGTGGTGACATGGATTTTCAACAGGATATACTAATTAATGACCCTCCTTCAAATCTAATCTCAAAACTTACAATATTAATTTAGCATCGACTACAGGATAGTAGCGTTATTTCAACTATATTTTAATTTATTTTAACGCTTTGAATCATCCGAGACTCAGAGGATACAAATAAGGGAAATTAGTCAATAGGGCCACCAGGAAGAATCTTGGTAATCTCCTCAGTTGAAATATTTATCCACGAGGGATCAATCACACCATCTTCCGAATCTTAAGCTGATGTTCTACCGCTGAGCTTTGGCCATTCGGTGTGGGTGTGAAGTGTTTGTGTATTTGAATCCACGTCAAATTGTAAGAAGTAGTGAAGGTAAACAAACGAAAGAAAGAAAAGGACCACATATACTTCTTTTGCTGTAAGGAGTCCCGATTTAAATGTCTGTTCTAACACTGTTTGATATTAGGGAAAGAAAAACATATTTCCTCTTTTTGCTTCAAAGAGTGCTCACTTCATCATTTTAATAACGTAAAGGCACATTCATTACTCAGTTTTAGAGCTCAAGGGAAAAAGTAACGAAAAGTAATTGAACTACGACCAGATCAAAACAAGATCCTGAAACCGGGGCAGTTACCCGGGCGCCAGCAAGCTAATATGTGTGTTTATTGATGTGGATGTAGATGAAAGGGGTACTAATCGTAAAATTTGCCCTGGGCACTAAATGTCTAGTTTCGTCACTGATTAGGCTACCATTATTTAGAGCGTGAAATTTTGACATTTTTCTGAAATATTAAGAATACATGATAATTATTGGCAGTTTACTTTAGAGTGAAACTTAAGCTTCAAGAGCAAGGCTTATAATTTAAAGTGGGGTGGAACGGCAAGTCAGTGTCCTGTTAGAGTTCAGTTCCTGTTTCTGTGCGACCTTTGTCTTGTAAGCACTTTTTTCCTCGTACATCACATTTTACTTTATTATTATTATTATTACTACTACTACTACTACTACTACTACTATTATTATTATTATTATTATTATTATTATTATTATTATTATTATTATTATTATTATTATTAATACAGTTTATCTACCAAACAACTATTTATATTATTATGCGGTATTAAACCAAATCTGGAACTTGTGATATTTATTTACTTCCATCATTCCATCCGGGAAATAAATGTCATCTATACGAGATGGAATGTTTTCGGGTAAAATTTAATATTACTGCTGCCATGCTGTAACTTTGAGCTTCGCCTTATATTAAGTAGATGCAGACATGTCGGAAAGGTTTGATTCTTGTAGATTCACTAGTTCAAACGTTGTCGAAAATGTGGTCTGGAGAATATGACTCTCAACGAACAACATTCGAACAAATTTATCAAGAATATTTGTGGATATGCATAGAAAATGGTCTTGAAATTCCAAATCCGGAAACAGATAGGCTATAGGGGTTCCTCGTGGAAACGAATTAGACATTCCCCATCGAAATATCACAAATTCATTTTGGATTAATCTCTTCCATCATTGGAGGCAGAAAACGAATTTTCTAAAGATAATATACTAAGAGACATTTTTCTGCCTACTATTGATAAAGCAATCACTGAGACGGAAAAACGCTTTGGATCATGTAGCAAAATCATTAGATCAATCACCACTCTACATCCAAAAGGTGAAAACTTTCTAAATTACAACATTGTGGAGCATATGGCCCAGTATTATGAAAGTGATCTGGAAATATTTAAGTGTAAACTCAAAATCCTCCCAAACACAATTAAGTTGTATGAAGACGAGAGAAAACCAAAGTTTATTCCTTGGTGAATTTCGTTGATCTTTGCGTCTACAAGAACGCATTCCTAGAAACCAAGTTAGATATAATCTCTGCAACTATATCAGTTTCTAGTGCTACATGTGAAAGGCCATTCTCATGTTTGAAAAGATTAAAGATATATAGGCAATTCAATGACTGCTGATAGATTGAAAAACGTAGGATTGCTTTATATTGAAGAAAATTGCTAAATCGTTAGATCTTGAAGAAGTTGATAAGTTTGCTGCTGCCCACAAGAATAGAAAGATCCTCTTTTAAGTAGAGGCATGAACCTCGAAGTTATTTTCTTGACCTGTAAAAGTGTATTTCTCTGCTTCCACTTAAATCAACCAGCCACACATATTTTAAATACAGCGATTAAATTATTACTTACTTATATTGGAAATCAATTGTATTAATGTATCCTAGTTGTTTGAAGTAGTAAATTCATACATTTTCACCGTAAAAGAATAAAATCATGAACAACAAAATGAAAACATTCACCTTGAAAACACACACACACACACACACACACACACACATATATATATATATATATATATATATATATATATATATATATATATATATATATATATATATATATATATATATATATGAAAAAAATCATTGGAGATGGCCCCCTCAAAATTTTCTTGGACCCTTCATTGCCCCCCCCCCCTGAGAAAAATTCTAGTTACGCTACTGCCCAGTAGATACAGAATTTCACAAATTAATTCAAGGTCTCATAGATAATTGTGGATTGAATGGAGCAAGGTAATCTTGCGTAATGGCATCTAATGACATCTTGCCTAGCATTAATGACATCTTGCGTAATTTCCTGAACATTTTGGATGTGGCATCTTTTAGAAAATACAGGTAAAGGCTTTATCTGAAATTCACTGTACTGTTTCTAACACAATTAGTCTTCGCGCTATTAATGCTCAAAGTTCAATTTTCAGCACTTTCCAGCGCTCATAGCTCGAAAAGAACGCCACTTTGGAGTTTGGTGTAATAAACTTATTTTTGCATGTTTTCCTAGGCATAACAAGCAATGGAGCGTATACCCACCTAAAAAAAAAAAAATAGCATTACATCACTGACTATGACCCCAAAAAAAGGCTCAACCATGTAGCACTTTACTACGTTCACAAAAAAATGTTAGACAAAATGAATATGAGAAAAGTAGCACTAAAATTTGCTTCCAATTGTGAAAAAAAGGGAGTCAGTTTTTGACCATATGAAGGTGAAGGTGGTGTAAACTGTAAAGTAAAAACCTGTTTTTGTTTAGATAGCGAGTAGCAAAGCGAGTTTGGTTTAGCTTTAAAAAAATCGATTATTTTTTTTAAAAAAATTATATATTTATTATTGAGCCTCATTTACATTAGTTGTAGGCTTGTAAGCTTAAAATCCGGATATAAAACTATTGTTTCTGAGTATTTACTTGACACTATCTTTTATCATTATTTTGTTTTAGACATGCACTTTGTATCATTTAAGTTCAACTAAAATTGTAAAACAAAGTTGAATTTTACTGTTTGAATAAACAAGCTGTTAAACGTCTGTTTTTTAAATACCATACTTTAAAAAAAAACTATCAAAGGTAAAAAATAAAACACATGAGATTTCAACTATTAGCTTCGTTTCTTTTAGTCAAAAATGCTTTCAAATGCAATGTACGAAGACTATTTTTTTTTATTTTCCGAAGGAGGAGCCCCGGATTCTCGCTTTTCTGGGGGTGTTCCATACACCCGTCCCCGCAAAGTTTATATGCTGCTGCCAATGAACTGAATACTAATGTTTTCATTGTTAGTATTGAATTTGGCCATGTTAACTTGAGATTCATTGGAAATTGTACTTTTTTTTCTATTTTTAGAATTTGGCAATAACCCTAGATATTAAGGTGGTGTTGGTTGGATTGAAACGAACCCTTTTAGTACCGAGGCTTTGGGAGACGTGGACTTGCACCTTAACACGGACTCGGACCACACGAGTTCCCACCGGGAGTCGAATCCACGCTGTATGCTTGCAGATAGCCACGAGATAAATGAAATTGTTGTAGGCACGCTGAACGCTTATAAAAATATTACGCGTTATCTTTCACCCTTTCTAATCAATGGGGATCGAATACTAAAACAGGAAGTTATTAAAGATACCACATCCGGTTTCAATACGAGGATAAGGACGGAGCGGGATACTATTCTTGGGGCACTGGATCCTCCCCACATAAAAATACCTTTTTCCGATTTCTTGCCGTCTCTGATATTGGTAGACAGACGGATGGAGAATCGTTAAGGATTCCCATATTTATACATTTAGCGTACTTTGAAAGTTTTAAATAATAATCGTTCTAAACTACGAAAAAAAAGCTTCTCGTTTACAAACTCAGGGAAAGGATGACAAATTGAAGGACTATGCGGTACATTGAAGACTATGAACGCACACTGTAATTTTCAAAGAATGTCATTAATAAGAAAAGTCATGTATGATTTGATGTAATTGGGTTCTTTCTGGCACACTGAATGTCTCCATTTGCTTCAATTAAGTTATAAACATGAAAAAAAAAAAAAAAATGCTAATTTTAAAGCATCACGTGTTAACATGAAGTATGACCTCATACGACTTATTGGTTTATCTGTCATGCGTCATTTTTATTGTCCTTGTCAGTTAACGGGAAAGTACCGATTTCTGAGCTCTAGGACTAAATGAAATTGTGCATGCAGTGCACTCTTTCACAGCTGACCTTCAACCCATGATACGCCAGAGGTTGAGAGATCAGAAGGCCTTAGATAGTGATTGAAGTCAAACGTTCTGAAGATAAATGATGTTTAGTCTCAGTAGATAAATTGGTTTTAAGTGGTTACTGGAGAAAGATTGCTCATCAAAAAAGAAGCTACATATATTATAGCTAATCGCAGTGCGCCGAAAATCAACCAAAGGTAGGTGTGTTTTTCTAATTCGTATTTTGACATAATATTTACATACAGACAAAATTGGCTGGCGCTGAGAGTGAAGTAAATGAAACGGAAAAGCCTTTAAAACGCCAATTTTGTAGAAGTTTATCTATCGTTCGTGTCAAGCACCTACGTTATTTGAGACATCTATCTACAATTTAACCTGTATCCTGAGATACATTTGTTTTGTTACATAATTTGATGTGAGGAATTTCGTATCCAGTGCTAAAAATATGCGATATTTCGAAATCTAAGTGAGTTACTTTCTACAAAATTACGAGTGGCTTTTAATCAATTTGTAATCCCATTCAATTGTTACAAACGTAAGAAAATAAATTTCTAGGGGAAGAGAGTTCTAAGCCACTAACAGACTAATACCGCAAACATTGAAACCACAACGAGAGTTTTCTCGGGATACCCCCGTTTCCTCCCACATTCTCATTCTACTAATTTTTTCATCATTATTCACTTGTCTCAACATTGTCTACCGTAGCGTAAAGAGCATAATTGTTTGACGTTAAACTGAAAGAAGTAATTTCATTTAATTTTCAAACCACAACACATTATAATTATGGGAGAGGCTGAGGTAGTATCTACCCAATGTCCCAGTTACAAGTTTAAGTGGAATCCGAATCTCCATTATGAGTTAAATTTTTATAATGGACTCTTACCGGGAACTGAACGTGAAACCATGTGCTCCAACGGCACACACGCAAGTCACTTGACCAGCGGACAGGACACCTTAATATGAGATTCAAGAAACTGTGATCCGAACAGTTCAATCAACAAATTAGATTCAATATGAAATATTTACGGATAGTCGAAACTCATCATAAAATGGCGGTCATTTTTATAAAATCAGTCAAGCTCCTCCCAACTTTGAAGTTTCCTTATTTAACCCGTAAGTACTCACGCGGGGTATTCACAGACCCCCAACCAGGTAACTTTTGTGTTGCTAGCCAAAAGTCCAGATGAAAAAATATTTAAAAATGTCCCAAAACGAGTTCAAAAAACCTAATACTTTTAAAAACATGTCTAGAGTTATGCTACATTGTCTGTTATTTTTAAAAATATATTTTTATTGTATTAAAACTAATATCAATTTGGGGGTCTACTGGACCCCCGCGCGAGTACTACTCTCACAAAAAGAGCGCGAGCACTTACGGGTTAACACCTTGATTGCTACACTAAAGAAGAAAATCTTCTTCTAGGGGGCACAATACGAAAGTAGACTAAGAATTTATCGCTACAATGAAATCATAAATGCTTAAGATATTCACAAACCAACTGCAGGATTTCATTCGGGGGACAACCCATTAGATTACATAAATGTTCCAGCATGATAGCGTGAGTTGTCCGCGCTCTAGGCGGCTACCAAGGTAAAGGTAGTTGTGAATTGTATTTGATTTATAACTATTAGGCGTCATGCTTGAAGAAACTAGCATGAGTTTAATTCAATTGACGTGGTAGTTAAATAATATGATAATAATGTCAACAAATAATAATTTGCGACAAAATTATTCAATTATCACGCAATATGACCTATATTTTCTACGAAGCTTCTTATCATTCACAGGGACAAGGTGGTTCAGTGGTAGAGGGCTTGCTTCTGGTGCGTGGGGTTCATGGTTCGATTCCCGGCCAGTTAAGTTTGTGGTGCACAATATCTTGTCACTGGGTTTTCTCGGGGTACTCCCGTTTCTCCCACATTTTAGTTCCACTAATTCTTCCATCATCATTCACTTGCCTTAATCATCCGTCTCTCTTAGCCTAAAGGAGATAATCATTTGACGTTACACTGAAAGATTTCCCATCATTTACATTACATGAATTTAAGTCCGTTAAGATGAAACTGTGCATTTGTCTTTCTTCCGATTTAAAAGACTTTGCCTGCTGTCTAGTGACTATATAAAGCGCTCCGTCTTTGATACATCATGGTTCCGGTTCGATTCCTGGTGGAAGAGGATTACAATTTGAACGCATTACAGTGCTTAGTATCTCATTTAAAAATGCAGGTTCACGTCGCATTTAACGTCGGTGCCGAAAAGAGGTACTAAATTTTAATAAAGAAACAAATAAAATACGATTGTTTTTAAAAAATGTTAGGTACATCATATATTTTCGTAAAATATTAGATTTTGTAACATAATGGCACATACTTTCCTACAGCTTTTCTTACAATATTGGAGAGCAGTGTTTCTTTCAGAAACAATGTTCCGGAGGGGCACACTTAGTATTCCGAGGGGCACTGCTGATATTATTATATTTATTATTATATTATAGACGTATTATTTTGATCTACTCCGGAGGGGCACTCTCAGAGTTCGAGGGGGGCAGTTCCCCCAAAAAAAACATGTCTGAAAGAAACACTGTTGGAGAGAGTGAGGAAGTGACTTTAAATCACTCCCTACACCCTGATTTTAAAAAGTATTTCATGATTACGTTCGTAAGAATTATCCGATTTTCAGGATTTCCGAACTCATTCAATTGTACGTCATTGAGTGTATCTCCTTTCAACACTTTTAATATCAGTAGTGGAACCACTTTTTTTTTTTCTTCGAACAGATCAAATATCGGTAGCTCTTTGTCCATATACAACCAGCGAAGGGAAAAGTAAGTCAATTGAGTTGTATATAGAAGAATACTCTAATGCAGTATGCTATTTGAGCGGGTAAGCGGTAAGCGTACGCGTCTTTGGCGTAGGAAACCCAAGTTCAATTTCCGGCGGGAGCTCATATAGTTAGGATCCCACGTTAAGCTGTCGGTCTACGTCTCATATAGCCTCACTGCTGGAAGGGGCGCTAAACTCAAAATTAAATAAAAGTACTATTTATTCATTTCTAATTCTTCACTAGTTTCATAACCGCAAGCTGGCACTGGCAAATGCTTTAATCCTGAGTTATCACATGAAAACGCTGGCGCAAATCTCGGGGGGATGAGGCAGGACATGTCCCCTCCAATCTTGGAACTAGGAGGGACTGTCTTCCCCCAATAATCGGATTGCCACAAAGGAAAGTGAGATGAAATTGATGTCCCCCCATAATAAACCTCAAATCTGCCAAGTGGCTAAGCGGTTAGCGTACGCGCCTTTGGCGTGGGAGACCCGGATTCGATTCCCGGTGGGAGCTCACGTGGTTTGGATTCCACGTTAAACTGTAGGTCCACTTCTTATATAACCTCGCTGCTGAAATGGACGCTAAATTAAAATCGAATCAAATCTGCCCACCTCCCAATGTTGAAGACAACTCTGTTCCCCTGATCCTCCACAGCATTGTTTTTCAAATTCATAAATGGGAACGGTCTTAACCCCCTCCCCCACCCAATGTTGAAGACAGATTGGCGCCGCTGCATGAAAATCGTAAGCAGAGACACAAGATCATTTTCTGCTGTCTTTCATTTTCGGGGGAGGGAGTATTTTCATTTGATCTGAATCTGATCGAAAGCCTGGAAAGCAGAAAACTGTCATATTTGAAAAATTCAGGAGTTTAATTTAATAAGAAACAATATACACTGTATGTGACAAAGTAAAAAGAAAAAGATAAATCAGAAGATAAGATTGTACGCTAATAAAGCTTATTTTGGAAAAGATTAAATTTTGTTCAACAGACACGGACAAAATACAAAATAGAATATTTTGTGAAAATATGTTAAAGTTGTCATAGGAATTCCGGTTTCTGTCACTATTCCGAAAAAAAAAAAACACGGAATCAAGTTTTCAACAAAAATTTCTGCATCAATCTGTCCAGAAACAAATGCGCTGGTACTGTTTAACAAACACTGTAATTCGAGATTCTCTTAATTTGCAATTTTTTTTTAGCAATTGTCTTTGCATTGAGTCCTTTTTCAAGCTTCTTACATACGCGAAGTATGCCTTTCCTGTGATTGGCTCTCCAGACACAATGCATCATTATGTACTATATTGACACAGAAAAATGCAAATTAGATATTTGTAAGAAGAGAATACCAAACCTTTTACACAAAGTTTATTGCAGGCGCTCACACATACAGAAACTTTTTTTTGGAAAGGATCCAAAGATGGATGCGGGGTTCAATGCTGCAAAATACTACATCTATGCAGTATTGAACCGGTGTTATTCTGCATCAGAAAGACGGTAACTAATTCTTAAGTGCTGCCACCTATATTGACAGGAAAAATGATAGAACTAAATAGTTCTGTAAGAAAAGAAAGAGTGCGAATGATGTGTAAAATCAAATCTTTATGCTACACCAATCATTTCTGTTACTACAAATAACATTATAGGTCGACTTGTAGATTTTTTTTAGAGGGTCAGAACCCGGTGGTCCCCCATTGGGTGTGCCCTTGTTTCCTGGTAATTCCTCAACGACATCATAGATAAAATGAATGATGGTAATCGTAGTAGGGGGAATAGTGAAAAACACATATGGATTTAGAAAAGGCCGATATGAGGTAAGACACAAAATAAGTATCAAAATCCATGAATTCCGACTGAAGTTGGGACGGTCTTTTCTGTCTGAATGGAGTCTAAGATCTAGCAAGTGAAAAGAGATTGATAACTCAATGAGAAACAAGGAAGATACATTTTTTTTCAAGACAGTGTTTGTGTAAGTATTTTTGTTTTTCAATTACTAGAGGACAAGTAAATAGCAATTATTGAGTGTTGTGCCACAAACTTCCAAAAATTTAAAAGAAGTTGGTTACTTAAGTAAGAAATAGTGCAACTACATTGTAGTTGTGTAGATGAATTGTTTTCAATCGATGTGTCGCGACACACTGGTGTGTCGCGCATTCCTCTAGGATGTGTCCAGAAATTTTTGTATTTAAAAATCATGAAGTATTTAACAGTAATTAGTTAAAATCGAGACACACTGTACCAGTCAACACCTCCAGCGGTAGCAATAATGATCAGGGCTACATAGAAAAAATGAAATGAAATCTTTGAGTTTTACGTCCCACGCTTATGCCGATTAGGCTAAAGGAGACGGTGATGCTGAGAAATGGATGAAATGGTGGAATGAGGAAAGTGGGAGGAAACGAGAGGATCCCGAGAAAACCTACGCACACGGTTTGTCCAGCACAAAGTTCACTTGGCGGGGGCTGGGATCGAACCTGGGACGCGGCCTCCAGTGCTACATAGAGTCATTATAAAAACTAACTATTATATTCACTATTATAATAGATATTATTATTATTATTATTATTATTATTATTATTATTATTATTATTATTATTATTATTATTATTATTATTTATAATAAAAATATTAAACAAGTGTGTCGCGATGTCCTGGACGTTCAATAAAATGTGTCGTCAGTCAAAAAGGTGGGGAACCACTGTTATAGATTGATGTGACCAGTGGCGGCGATTGGACGTTAAAAGTGGGGGCGTGACATGAATATTTGTATATTAATGTTGGTTTCCCTGATTGTTTTTAACACTTTGACGAAAGGTTGTATAACTAATAGGATGATATTCTTTTCAGTTAAAATATCATATATCGTATTTCATATTAAGTAAATTAACAAGAGCAACGCAAGTAGGTACTATGGAGCCCTTTATACTGTCAAACAACGAAGGTGTAGGAGAAAAATAATTTATTCCTTACTCACGAATATCTTAAAATTCTGCCTGGAAAATTGTGTCAGCAGATTATTTAATAACACATTTGAAAAACAAATAAATAGAAATGATAATATTGATCATAGTAATGAATAATGAGACTTGTTTTGTAGAAGTTATATTGAAACTCGGGATTAATGAAGAGCTTATATTTTTCATTATGCATATGCTATTAAATATATGTTATTACTCTTAGAAAATGAAAGACAGAAAATACTACAAGCATATGCTACGACCCTTTAAAAAAATACTTCTGCAGCTTCCCGAAACATGTTCGTTGACATTACCTGCAGTTTTCACTTTCTTGGAGCACAACAAAATAAAACAATACTTAGAATCACTCCACACTTCAGTTATATAAAATAATCCTAAAACCTAGAATTACGTCGAATTCACTAAATTTAATTGTATATACACTCGTACACCCCTAAACACACCACTTCACTCGTATATTACGCTACAAAACAATGAAAAAGGTATGGTTGACCCGGGTTCGATTCCCGGTGGAGCTCAAGTGTTTCGGATTCCACGTTAATCAGTAGGTCCTGTCTCATACAGCCTCGGTGCTGAAAACACGTTAAGCTCAAAATCAACAACTCAATGGAAAAGGTATAAGTTGTTTCTTATTACTCTATTTTTAATCATATTCCTTACTATGAGAAAGATCAAAAGACATTTTAGGAACTGTCAATTTTGTGCAATGAAAGAATAACTGGTGAAAGACTTTTTTTTGCGCGAAATATTCTCTCAATTAGTTTCAAAGCGGCTGATTAAGATATAGAACTCTTGTAAGAAGAAATAAAAGTATGCTGGAATTGTTGCGATCCTATAGGTTAATATTTGGGGATACGGACAAAATCTCGCGGCCGAAACATCGCCGCCCAAAATCTCGCCGGCCAAAACCTCGCCGCCCAAAACCTCGCGGGACAAAATCTCGCCGGGCCAAAACCTCGCGTGGCCAAAACCTCGCCGCAAATGAAACTATTCTTTAAACTTCTTTACTCAATGAGTTTCTTACAGTAATATGCAATTCCACACTACAAATAATAATAATAATAATAATAATAATAATAATAATAATAATAATAATAATAATAATAATAATAATAATAATAATAATAATAATAATAATAATAATAATAATATACAAAACATCGTGTGCGTGGGCTTTCTTGGGTTATTCCCGTTTCCTCCCACTTTCTTTATTCGATCATTTCCTTCATCCTGGTCATCTACGTCTCCTTTAACCTACAGGACATAATCAAGGGACGTCGTAAAAACTCATATATTATTTCATACTTTCATAAATATTATTAGATTTTTGTTAAAATTTTAAGTTTTTGGATGTTCCAAGGTTCACGAAACTAACCCCGTTAGTTGTCATTAATTTCCTTATGCAGACTTTCTTTCCCTATAACCAGTTTAAAAACATCCTGTCGCCCTACATTCACATTGAAATCCTCTAATACAGAAATAGAATTTTCATATGGTATCGCGGGACTTGGTCAAATACCCGTGATACTTCTTCTGAAACAGCATCTTTTATACCGTCATCCTTATCATCTGTTGCAACATTTACATTTTGGTCAGACGAGATTTTGGGTATGCCGATATTTTGGGGCGCGAGGTTTTGGAAGATGAGATTTTGGCAAGGCGAGGTTTTGGGTGGCGAGGTTTTGGCCAGGCGAGGTTTTGGCCCCGCGACGTTTTGGGCGGCGAGGTTTTGGCCAAGCGGGGTTTTGTCCAGGCGAAATTTTGTCCCGCGACGTTTTGGGCGGCGAGGTTTCGACCCAGCGAGATTTTGGGCCGCGAGGTTTTGGCTAGGCGAGGTTTTGGTCCGCGAGGTTGTCGCCGCTAGGTTCTGGCCGCGAGGTTTTGTACCCAAACCAATATTTGGACCATTTTCCGCGACAATTAAAACGCAATTCCTGTAGCTTTCTTAACTCCACGTGAAGACAACCAATACGTACTGACACAACGGAAAATATTATGTGGTACATTTTTTTTCTATGAACCAGTAACACATACAAAAACTTTAAATTTTCACATGAAACTCTATATACGTTAATGGGTCACTTAAAAAAAGGGGGCGACTGACCCCGTTTACTCCCCTAATCGCCGCCCATGGATGTGACTATGAATGCATGATTTCTGGTAGGTTAAAACTGTACTTTCCTTACTTTTCGTAAAATAAATAGTAGTGGATTTTTTACAGCTAATTTCTACGTCAGATATTCTTTTATACGTTATTTTATTTCTGTGTAGTTTTACTTTAGATCCGACGATAGTACAGAAGAAACTACAATGATCGTTAAATAATTGAATTCAAGATTTTAATGAATTTACACATTCCATGATCCCACATGAAGAATAAAAGTTACGGGACATCACACTAAACTTTTTCGCTCCAATTCCTCATGTTGTACTGCAGTTACTAATAGTGGCGCAAATCTGTCTTCCACATTAGGGGGTAGGGTAAGACCGTTCCCACAATTTCTTGAAGCGATGTTCAAATTATTTATGCAGTTGAAAAACAATGCTGTGGAGGATCAGCAGAGCAGAGTTGTCTTCAACATTGGTAGTTGGTCAGATTTGAGGTTTATTCTGGGGAGATATCAATTTTATTTCACTTTCTTTTGTGGCAATTCGACACAAATAATCACATTCCCCTCCCCCCAAGAAACACCTTCTAAATCGGATTATTGAGGGGGACATGTCCCACTCATCCCCCCGGGATTTGCGCCAATGGTTACTAATGATACATTTTCTTGTGTCATACGAACATAATTATAAGGCATTTTCGGAAAATGTAACCGAAATAAAACATCCCCAAAAGTAGAGGACCTTTTCTAGATTGTTATGTTAGAAATGACTTATGTCGTATGTTAGGGCTATTCACGAAATAACATAACAGTGAAATCGCATGTGTGTGGTACTTTACAAAATTGTCAAAAAATAAAATAAAATAAAATTAAATAAAATTAAGTTAAATTTAAAAAAACAAAAAGAGTAAACTACCACTTGTGGATATTCTCTTGTAAGTAACTTTATGCGAAATTATAGAAATAATAATGAATTATTTATTTATGAAATATGAAAAAATCGCCTGAGTCCTTTCAGAAAAAATCGTCCGAAAGAAACTCACTCCCAAAATTTAACCACTTGTCGTATATTTTTTTTTTTTTTTTTAGGACAAATAAATTATGCCATATTATCAGGTTATTAATCAAATAGGTATTTATGAAATGTGAACAAAATAGCGAGAGTCGTTTTTGAGAAAATTGTCTTAAGAAACTCACCCCGAAAAATAAGTTATTCCTTACAGAATTTTGCTGGACAAGTGAGTTATGCCATTTGTCATGTTATTAATGCAATATCAAGAAAATCACCAAAGTCATTCTTGAGAAAATTGAAAAAAAAAAAAAAAATCGAGAATGAAGCACCCTCGTAGATCTTTTGAGAAGAAATGAGTTATACCATATTGTCAGATTATTAATGAAATAGTCATTTATGAAATATGAACATAATCATTTGAATCGTTTTTGAGAAAACCGTCCGAAAGAATTTACACCCGAGAATAAAGTACCCCTTGTATATTTTTTCAGGACAAATGAATAATGCCATATCGTCAGGCTACTAATAAAATATCCAGTGGCGTATTTAGAGGGGCTTCCGGGTTTAAGCCCCCTCCTCCCAAAATATTATCTACTATATTAAAGTAAATGAAATATCTTGCAGAATTTTCACATTTCCAGGAATAAAATTAGCAAAGCACCCCCCCCCCGAAACAAAATCGTAAATACACCATTGGCAATATCTACTTATGAAATATGAAGAAAATCACTTAAGTAGTTTTCAAAAATATCGCCACAAAAATTAAAACTCATCCCAGGAATAAAGTGCTTCTTCTCGATTTTTTCCAGGGAAATTACATATCACATGATGATGTTTTTGAAACATTGATTTATGAAATATAAACAAAATCGTTACAGCTGTTTAAAGGGATGCGCACGAGACGAGTTGAGACAGAATTTTCCTGACAAAATTCGAGTCGAATCACAGCTCTTCCAATAGAGAACTATACATTTTTCGAGTCGAGACATCACTTTTACAGTACATTTTCGAGACGAGACAGCCTCAAATCTTGTCTTGTGCGCATCTCTAGCTGTTTTTTGCGAAAATAGCATTTTTTTCAGTTTAATCTTAAATAAACTATAGTTATTTTTAGGGGTAGGAAGAAAATTCGGAAAACTCGCCCTGGAAAATCAGCTTAAGTTTAAAATTTGGTTGAGATCTGTTGAACGGTATGGCCTCTAGGCAAGTGTACATCACGACGAACGGACGGACAGATATCGAAAAATAACTTTTTTCGGTATCTATGGGCTAGAAAACGTGTATGTCAGTTGAAATTTGGAACTGGATTTTTGTCATGGTCATACGACTTTCTTCTCTCCTTGCGTTGCTCGAAACGAAAAAAAAAAAAAAAAATGCTTTCGATTATCAGTCTGTCTGTTCAACCATCCGTTAGTTCTTTCCGATGTATACTCTCGCCTAGAGGCCTTATCGTTCAGAGCATCTGGACAGAATTTTAAACTTAAAAGTTTCTATAAGACTCTATAGAGACATTTTTCGAATGTTCTTGCTATCCCTAAAGTAAGGGTAGTTAACTGGATGCTGAAGATTACAATTCACAATTTTCTTGAAAACGACTCTGGCAAATTTGCTTATATGCTATTTCATAAATGTCACAATTCACAATCTTTTACGTATGTATTGTAAAGTACCGAAAATGAATTTACGAAAATTATGATTTATTTTTGAGTACTTTATAATATGATGTGTCTTTTTCTAAGCGAAGTCCAAAAGGATAATTTACTTTGGCGAGTAAGTTTTTTTTTTTTTTTTTTTGGACGATTGTCTTAGAAATGATTAAGGCGATTTTGTTCACGTTTCGTAAACAATTATTAACAACCTTATAATATTGTCCTGGAGCTATTTATTATTAAAACATTTTTTTTTAAAAAAACTCACTAACACACACGCAATAGATAGTCTACTGATCGGGAGATCTTTTATTGTTGTTATTGTCTTGTTTCACAGGCAGTTTTATCATGAAGTACTCAGGTTATTTTTTTTATATTGCATAATTAAAATATTTCATTAACAACTTTATAGTGTCGCCTAGCCGCTTCTGCTCAAGATGTCTACAAGAAATAGTTCATTTTTGCAAGTAAGTTCTCTTTTTTTCTCAGACGATTTTCTTACAAATGTTCTTTACAGCCTATTTTGTTTATACAGGGTAAGCAGGAATTAAGTCTCTACTGAAAATTGTTTATACATTTTTAAATATTTAACCAATTTTTATGAAACAAAAGCTTTTTATTCTTTATAATGGTAGAATTGTTATACATTGCTAAAATTTCACATAAGCACCACCATTATCCACCAGTTTTCGTAAACTGTTGTGGATGTTTGCCTCAGAGTTTTGCAGATACTGCAGCGTTAGGTTTGCAAGAACTCTATGAATTCACTTCTCCAATTCATCAAGAGTTTTTTTTGCGACAAACTTCTTCTTTCTTCCACCCCTAGACAAAGAACTTGCAGGACATTAGGTTCGGATTCCTTGCTGACCATTCAAGAGGGCTACGACGTCCCAAGCACCGTGCTGAAAATTGGGTGTCAGGGCACACACGGAAAAGACGTGCGAAATGAGGCGAGGCCTCATCTTGGATAAATATTACGTCTTTGTAGTTGTCCCACGCGGATGCAATACCATGAATATAATCCTAAGGCATAGGAAAGTACCGTTCTGGATTCATTGTGTCCCGAATGGTGTATGGTCCCCCAATTATTGCGGGTGTTATTCTGCACCCCTTGTGACCTTTGGGCGATATTGCCTTTCTTCAACAGACACCTACAAATCCTCTCCTGCCCAATCATAACAATTATGCTGGTTAACACATCCCCTAACATGAAACACGGTTTCATCTGACCACAGGATATTAACGAAAAGATCGCATCAGTCTTCGTACTTAGCTGCATCATCTCCCCATTCTTTAACTGATGATCACGATCTTCTGGCGATAATTCCTGGAACTAATATGGTTTGTATGGACGAAAATTTAACTCTTTCTTCAGAACAGTTCGGATTGTATGTTGGGATAAACCACTTTTGCGACATGTCGGTATTTATGATTTCGAAGGACTTCGAGTGAACATTTCCTGTACTACTTGCACATTTTCCTCCGTTCTAGATGTTGATGGGCGATCGCGTCATCTAATATCTACTACAGAACCTGTGTCCATTAACTTCGAATGGCATTTCCTTATGATCTTTTAGGAAATTTAGAATTGGGAGTTTATAGTGGATGAGCTTTGTTCGGATAACTTTTTCGAAACCTGCCCGAGTGATTTTATTCATAAATAAATACAAAATCTTTCTCGAGTTAGCATACAACAACCTAACTCTATCGTTTAGAGGAAGTGGCAGAAACGAAATCCACTCATTGGATTCTATTCTGTACCAAGCCAGCTTATTCTGCATTGTGATTGCACGTCTTTCTAAAATCTTGCTTCATATTATCCTCTCACGTTTTATTAATTTACCCAAAGGCCAAAGTTCGTTTTTATCAGGCTTCCCAACTGGAATTTTGTGAACCTTGCGTGTCCTACACAAGGAGTGACGTGTCCTGCCCATTTTAGATGTTCAGCATCTATTATCCACATGAAATATGGTGACTCATAATTATTGTGGAGAGCAAGTTGATTCTGGGGTAGAGCTGCCACATCTAGTGCGTGGGGGCCCATGGTTCGGTAACAACTTTCGCAAAGTAGACTTTTTGGTGGACAAATACTGTGTACGTGGATTTTCTCTGAATTCTCCCGTTTCCTTTCACTTCACCATTTCATTAATTATCATGATTATAGTCTTCCTCAACTTCGGTGTATAAACGTGGAACGTAAAACTGAAATATTCCCTTTCAAAGGCGTGTACATGCTAAGCATGTATCCATGAGAGAGCTCCGGAATCTTTAGCAAGTTGACATGTCCACCTAACTTGCGTTATTACTGTTGTAGATGCATTGGATGTTTATGGATGTCTGTGGTACTGTAGTTTCTTTAGTTTGTAATATTGAATAACAGATATGGTATTAAAAATTTTCGTTTAATATGCAGATTTGAAATGTGTAGTAATATGAAGTAGCGCTATTTTAAAAATACACCTTTATATTGGATTGGTAACATAATTAATCGAGTGGTAGTGCGGAGTATGTCAAACAATGTCCCTCTGTCAATATTTGCATGTTATAATTTTTTTAATTTACGTTTATCAGTAGTTTCAAAAGTTGTGAAATCGTTTCAAGATAAATGTCCACCCTGTATATTAAGAGCACAGCTAATCATCCAGCGTTGAGAAGTCAGAAGACAGGGACAGAGATAAATAATAGTTCCCCTTAAAGTTTAAGAAATACAAAGATAATATTTTATTTTTCAGGTATAGGTGGTGGAAATAAGGAAAGCCACGATGTGGAACCGAGCTTCCTTAGCAGTCCTTCTCTGGACTCTTACTTTGGCTAATACAAACGGTAAGGATATCATCATTTTCTTAAAATTTACAGTAAGGGTTAACGTTTAAGAGAATGACTTACTAAAAATAATACAACATTTACCATTTTCTTTTGCTTGTTTTTCATAAGTGAAAGGAGATAATGAAATGCAAGGGTGCGTTGAAACATTTCTTTTTTAATTTCATTTGAACGAGTTGTGGAAAAGTTGTCTTTAGGTTACAATAGTTTGCATGCAATATTGCAGATTATTTTGGCGAACTCTTCACCCTCCCTCAAGAAGGTCAAAGATTTCTGCAGCCGAAGGTAGGCAACAACCACATTTTTGCCTTTTTTTAGTTAAGCTGCCCACAAGGGGGTCTATGACGCAAACTGCGTCATTGAAATATTGGGGGGGGGGTAAAATCTATATAAATATGTTTGAAGGGGATGTAAAAATTAATCAAAAAGAATATTTTATTTTTATGGAAGAACAACTATGGATAACAATGCATAATTTTTTCTTCTGTCCTTTATACCACGATACTGACCATTTTGGTTAATGGTTGAAACGGTTTTAAGGTTTTCGGTTGCATTCCTTACCTGAAACTCATCTTGTCTACGGCACTTCAATCTGCACTTTTTCTGAACTTTATTACATTAGGGGATATTTACGAAAATTTTTAAAATTAGCTGATAGTTTAATTTCGATGTCGAAAGCCCTGTTAATTAAGTAACTAATCATCCAACTTTAGCTTAAAGTTCACGTGTGTTTTGTCTAGAATTTGGAATATGGAAAGTGGTATTTAGATAGCAGATCCTTGACCAGTCATTACTCTTGTCCATGTTTAATCAGTCATCAATCCTCTTTGATTAAAGCTTGTTTTGATTTATATTTTATGTGCGTTAAAATTCGTTGCATCAGACCAGATTGATATTTGAATTAGTCGGTTATAGTAGCTTTTTTATGTAACAGCATTTTAAATGTTTTATAGTGACGACAACTTCAACGTATCAGTAGCCTCAGATAAGATATTTGTTATCCTGGGCCGCTATCTTGAAACTGTTTCAGGATTTCTTTTTTACTTTTGGCACACTGTAGTTCAGCCTGAATTTTAGCCAGTTCTTTGGATTTTGCTTGCTGAGAACTGTTTGTGGTTCGCAGCAAGAATTTTGTATTTGAACTTAAAATTATGGATAGTAGAACAGACGATTTGGCAAGAGAAAGTGTTTCTATATACATAATATTCAAATTTAAATTGTCATAATTATACGATCAGGCTGGGAGGGGGGGGGGTAAGTCAGACAGTTGGGGGGTGCGTCATGAACATAAGGGGGTGGGCATCACTGAGTTAAACAGCAGAAATAAATTTGTTTCAAGATGGAACATGTTGTTTTTAATGTAGCTTTAAGTAAAAGGTGTGCATTTTTAAAATGTTATTGTTGTCAATGAGTCTATATTTTAACAAAAAGCCATAATTCAAACAGAAACCATTTTATGTTTATCAAATTATTCTGAAGTTCGTGTATTTGTCCCCCTCCCCCATTGCTGATAATCATTGCGTTTGAGAATTTTCAAGAGTGCAAACCGAAGAGCCAACTTAACACATGTGGCAGACCGAAAGTTGTGAACCATCCAAGTGAGGTGAGAAAAAAAATACATTAAGTTGCAGTACTGGATCCGAATTCGAAGCTGGGGTCCGCGGTGGCTCAGTGGTAGAGCGTTCACCTCTCGTGCATGGGGTCCCTGGTTCGATCTGAGATTGCGCCAAGCGAACTTTGTCGTGGACAAACACTGTTTGCGTGGGTTTCCTCCCACTTTCTTAATTACGCCCTTTAATTCAATTTTCATCATCACCGTCTCCTTTAACCTAGCCGTCATAAACGTGGGACGTAAAACTCAAAGATTTCCGATTTCGAAGCTGGTTATAACAATTGATGTATAAAAAGTTGACTTCTTCACAGGTTTGCCTGTCACTACCTCATGTATCTGCCGCTGCTTTTCGTACAGGAATCTTAGACAGATCAGCAGATACAAGTATGATAGTACTGTAGCTTTTCAGGACGTTGGTGTTGTCACTTTAGAAAACGCAGCTTCCATGAGAGATAAATCGAAAATTCATTGAAAACAGGAAAAATTAGCGTGCGATTTGATAAAAGACCGTGGTACGAAATATGGACTTTGCGGCCGTTATTTCGATGGACGGAAAGAGAAAGTAAATACAGGAGAGAGATATAATAAGAGCACTATACGTTAGTGGAAAAAGCCGACTTATAATACCTCTGACGTGTTCCACTTTCAAGGAATGGAGATAAAATTGCAAAAACGATTCTTTAGTTTCTTAAACGAAATGGAAAAGGCACTTCACAACTATTAAATACTTGCATTGGATTGCGATGGAACTAATGTGAATACATGTAGACTTAGTGGAGTGATGACATATGTGGAGAAAAAATTAGGAGAGGAGTTGCAGAGGATTATGTTTCTACTTCATATGAACGAAATACCTCTCCACCAGCTAGTTAAATACCTCTGCGGGGCATCTATTGGTCAAAATACATTATCTGGTCCGATTGAAAAAAATTGCCTGTGAAGTTACCTATGGATTCTTCCCAACCGACTGAAGTTCCAGGAGACGAAACAATGATTGATTTCAACGAATTGAGTACCGACCAACAATACCTAATAAACATTTGTCGAGCTGTCTCTACTAGCATATCTTCGCCAGGTCTATCAAGGAAAACTCCTGGACTAATTGCACAATTTCGTTGGTTACTAACTTAGTAAAGATAACTGTATCTTTACGTAAGACGGCTTACGTTGGCTGGTTCAGTACGTGGTTCGAGTCAACGCCCAGTAGAAATGAAGCTAAATCTGACTAGAAGTAATTAATTATGTAGACTGAGAGTCGGAAGTAGGGGAGGAAATAAATCGATAGTGTTTAAGAGTATGAATGAGAAAATTACACTCAGTGGGTGGAAGTAATATTTTATCATGTTCCTAATTTAATGTCTTCCTAATAACGTTTTGTAATTACTCATCGGAAATAAATTGTTTCATTACAATATCGACCTTTGATGTAGAAAGAGTAATTAATTGTTATTGTCTGCGAAATATAAAACATACTGTTTGGAAAATCTGAGAAGAATTTATGTATATCTGCTACACGTGTGTTTACATGATTGTAGAAAATCATTTGTTAAGAAGGTTGGGTTTCAACACATGTAATACAATTGAAGTACAGTGAAAATCACAAGTGTTCGTGCACCAACTGAAAGCTATGATTAGGTGCTTGTATCTCCGACTTTGTTGGAGAGAGAATATTGAAACAAATGGCACTGCATTTTCCATTAATTTCTTTATTATGTAAAAAGCAAACGATCCGTGAATGCGAAGAGAGACATAATGGCAAAAGAAACCAAAATGAACATGGTTTTGATGTGTCAAAGGTATTCGCACACTAAAATTGAAGACAGAAACGTCCAGCTGTTTGAGTTGTTGTTCACGCCCTTTGGCTGTTACAGTGCCTTCTGGCGGTTTGCAAAGCTAAACACAACCACAGGCCAGCGAAACATCATTCAAGTTCAAAGAGTGATTCAAGACGGAAAACTTAGGCCTAATGGATCGAAAAGGAGCGGAGGCAACAGAAGCAGAATGAAAAATACTTATATGGCTTCATAACGACTGCAGATCCTTACGAGAGATATCAGATATTATCGGAAGACCACGTTCGATCGTGCAGTCAATCATAGATCGATACTGCGAAAAAAAAAAAAAAAACAGTCAAAAACATGCCGTGAAGTGGACGTCCACGGAAGATCTTTGGAGGATGTGAGCGTATACTGCTGAATGAAACTAAGAAGAACCAAGAATCAGTGCTCCGAAGATGGTGGTAGAAGCAGCGAAATTAGGTATGTTTGTTTCGGAAAGCACTGTGCGTCGTGCTTTCAACAAATAAAGTTATAATAGGCGTGTTGTTCGAAAGATTTTTTTTCGAGGTGAGTAGGAAGAAGTAGCTCCTGTTTGCAAAATCTTACGTGAACAAAGATGTGGCTTTCTGGGACAAAGTGATATTCTCAGACGAGAGTAAATTTAATGCTTTTGGTTCCGACGGTAGACAAATTGTGTGGCGAAAGCGAAATAAAGAGATGGACCCGAAAAATCTGCGACCAACCGTCAAGAATGAAGGTGCTAGTTTGAGGGTGCATAAGTGATTCGGGTGTGCGGAAGCTGACTACTATCGACAATATTATGGACCAGCATATGGACATTGACATCTTGAAGAAAAATCTACGTTCTAGTGCTGATCAAATGGGCCTGCAAGATCACTTTGTATATCAACAGAACAATGATCCCAAACATACGGCTGGTCACTCCTCCTTAATCGCCTGACCTTAATCCGATTGAGCATTTGTAGTACTTACTCGAAAAGAAACTCCGCAATTGCAGTATTACGAATAAATGTGCAGTTCAAGAGAAAGGGTCTTCTATAACAGTTTGAAGATACGCGACGTTTAGTGCACTCGATGCCGAAGCGCTTTCTAGCTGTAATTACTGCCAAAGGGAACTCGATCAAGTATTTAATCATGCACAATCATTTTCTTTCCGGACGTTTCGTAAGTGTACGAATACTTTTGACACATCAAAACCATGTTCATTTTGGTTTCTTTTGCCATTATGTATCTATGTTTTTGCATTTACAGACCGTTTGTTTTATACATAATAAAGAAATTAATGGAAAATACATGGCCGTTTGTTTCAATGTTCTCTCTCCAACAAAGTCGGAGCTACAAGCATTTAATCATAGCCTGCAGTCGGTGTACTTATGACTTTTCACTATATATAATTGTAATTTTTTTCCGTTGCCGTCAGTGATGTACTGTATTTAGGATTTTGCTTAGGAGCTATGCACAACACGTGAATAAGCACTTACATTTTTCCTTTTGGGTGCTAACAAATTTTAATGAAGTTGTGCATATAACAAATTTATTTTGGGGTGGACTTGAGCGCGATAGCTCCCCCTAAATACGCCACTGGTTGCTAGGATTGAGAATCCTTTGTCAATGCTTCAGTCATCATTGGAAGTTTTCCCACGGCTGCACCCTCGCAGACATTGGAAGGGTTTCCGTGAACAGTAGTGTTCTCTTGAACTCATGATTTATTTGAACACAGTACCGGTATTTGTTTACGAATTACTTATATCTTAGCATGGCAAGAAATAAGATTATTACCGTATTTACCACATTTATTCCAAGTTGTGTAAAGGGGCGGATAAAGGAAGGGTTACTGAAGTACTAGACTCTATTCTAATCATGATAGCAACTTTTTTATTTTTTTAAAAAGCTTGATTGTGCTTCTATTACACCCTTAATTTAACACATTGTGCATTATGGTATTTATCACATTGTAACATAGTTGGTCATTGTTAAATTGGAATGTGTGGGCATTCTGGGCTTTGAAATACGGAAGAGGTTTATTGAATTATTCATTTGAGAAAAGGACTAAATCGTTTTCCATTAAATTTAATTTTATGTTTCCAGATTACAACTAAATGAACGATATTGTACCCATAGCAAACGAGAGAGAAAAGAAAAGACGGCAAATAAAAATTACTACTCTCACTTTAATAGTGAATATTATCAGTGCATAAAATATCTGCCATTTGTTGTTCTGTTTATGAAAAACAAAATCAACAGAAAAAATATCCTTTTTAAAATATGTATGTGTATGAACATTCAATTCAACTATTAGGGGAAAAGGGGTCGCGGTGCTCAGTGGTAGAATGCTTACCTCCAGGGTGGATTGATTTAAATCACGATTAAATCGTGATTTTTTAAATAAAAATCGTTGATTTAAATCAAATTCCAAAGTGATTTAAAGTAAAAATAAGTAAAGTCCCATTTCTGTTCTGTTATTCCGATTATGGAAGATGATAATCATAATACAATGAGACTCAAATGTACAGTATGTACAGCATAGTATGAAAACAAGTGTCATGCAGAGGATGATTAGGGAAAATCCCGTTTTGAACGGGTAACAGGGCAATCCTGGCTTCTTCTCTTCGTAACTTAGGGTTTATATTGTAAATCGTTAATTTCCAACGGGGAAATCACCATCGACATTTAAGACTAAGATTCTTTTGTGTGCGCGTCTATATATTTGTTCCCAGGTAATAGGGTATATTTAGAAGTGTCCTATCCCCTCTCCGATTTTTTTTTTTAATTTTATAACTTTAGGCAAAATTTATGTATTTCATGTCGCAAGCTGGTTACAATTTCCTTAAAAATATGCCCCTGCCAAATATCAGTAACTTTTGTGGAAAAAAAAGTGTCACTTTGATAAGCGTTGCTGTACTTTTTCCTTAACGCTTAACCTTTTAAATTATATCACCTATTTTTAGGTGATAGGATAAAATCTCCATTATTCGATTTAAAAAGTACCAATAAAGCTTTTTACTTCGTTCTTTCAGGACTGAAGGCATTGTAGAGCACGTTACATATGCTTTCACGCCTCTCTGCGTCGAGACGTAGAATGTGATGACGTCATAAATTTAAAAAATATTTTTTGTTGTACCTATTTTTACTATTTTTTGGTGGGCCTACATTTTGCATTCAGAAGACTGAAATTCTGCACACTCGTTCAGTGCACCCTTAGTATTTTTCAGATGATTTCAGATCTCTACGCGGAAACAGGGGTTCCAGAAGGGCAAAAATGTAAACAAAAAAGGATATTTTTAACAAAAAGTAGCTTTCTTCGCGATTTTGCCGCCTAAGATGGAGACAAATGAATTGTACCATCTGAAAGGCTGTTCTATTCTGAAGAGAATGATGTTTGAACCATGATCTTAGGATAAATAGAAATGTCTCAGGAAACTGTTACCTGAGATCCTGTTTTATACGGGAATCTGGGATATTTGGGGATATTATGTTTCGCGGGCTTACTTTTGCATCTAGAAGTTTGAAATTTTGGACACTCATTCACTGCACCCCTTAGTATTTTTTCAGATTTGTTTCAGATCCTTGCCTTTAAACAGAGGAGGTACAGAGGGGTAAAAAGTAAAAAAGGGGATATTTCTTAACAGAAAATCCCTTTTTTTCGTGATTTTCCAGCCCCAGATAGCCTACAGGATGGAGACATTTGAATGGTACCGTTTGAAACTCTGTTTTATTTTGAAGAGAATAATGTACAAATCATGATTCTAGGATAAATAGGGATGTCTGGGGAAATTTTTATATTACATCCGGGTCATCTGGGGTATTGTGGGGATGTTCGTAGCTCATTGTTAAATATTTTTCCCGCCCTTACTATTCAAGATAGAAGCTTGAAATTTTGTACATACATTTAGTACACCCTTAGTATTTCCCAGTTGATTTGAGATCTGTGCGTTAACATAGGGGAGTCCAGAAGGGATCAAAATTTTAAAAAAATCAGAAAAAAATCCGAACTTCTCTCAAAATTTTCCGTTTCAGGGACATGATAGGGAAAATGTGAATGTTACCGTTTTAAAGGCTGTTCTATTCTGAAAAGAAGGAGGTATGAACAATGATCCTAGGACAAATAGGGATGATCCTTGACTAAAAGTCTATAGTTTAAAAAAAAATGTTAAGAAACATTGTTTGGGATTAATATAGGTTAACGATTGGGGATTAATTCAAAATTCAACCCCAATACTTTCACTTAAATGGCATAATTGACATTTAATACTAATTTGTAATGGTTTTTCTTCAGTTCGCGACTTGTATTATACGAGGAGAAAGATTTGATTTAAATAAAAAAAAAATCGATTTAAATCAAAAAAATAATCAAAAATGATTTTTTTTTAAAAAAAATCATGATTTTTTCCACCCTGCTTACCTCTGATGTGTTGGGGTCCTGATTCGATCCCCACTCGGACGAAGTAGGTTTTGTTGTATACAAATCTGACATTAGTGTATATTGCGGATTCTCTCGTTTTCTTCCATCTTCTTCATTCCACCATTTTGTTCATTGTCATCATGTAAATGAAATGAAATCTTTGAGTTTTACGTCCCACGGTTATGCCGGTTAGGCTAAAGGAGACGGTGATGATGAGTAATGAATGAAATGGTGGAATGAAGAAAGTGGGAGGAAACGGGAGAACCCCGAGAAAACCCACGCACACGGTCATTGTCATCATGTCTGTCTGTCTCTCGTAGTCTCGGAGCATAATCATTGGAACGTAAAGTCTAAAACATTTCATTTTATCAAAAAACGAATATTATTCCGTCCGAACTCTTTTGCCTTCACGAATTCTGACGAAGAATTTAAAGTTTAGAATTTAGAAAAAAGGATAATTATGTTTATTCTGATGTATGAGTACGAAACATAATTGCTTACCTCGAGGGAAGAACGCAGATTCAAAGTAATTGAAAATTTAAAAAAAAATCTTGAGGCAAATATTTGGACTCAAGGAGATCGGGAATGGATAATGAAGGAAACTTCATAACGAGAAATGGTATAATTTGAACTTTGTACAAATTTTATAAAAAAACTTAGGTTCATTAACTCTAAGAGGCTTAGGTGCAAACATCATACAACTAAAATTAAAAAAAAAAAAAAAATAGGAACCGGAAAATTCAATAGAAATGCAGACATTAGGAAGTTATAGGGGTAAAATAAAGACAACACAAATATGGATGTCATATATAATGGAAGAAAACAGTCGGATCATTCAAATATTCTAAGGAAATGTAAGCTGTACATAAAGTGAATTGTCGTTTTAATATGGTTGGTTCTATAAATCATAAAATTAATCATAACAAAAAAGCCTCCAAACATGTACCGTATTTATTTTTAACTAACACTTTTCAAGATTGAATGCTATTTCCGCTGTCCAACTGAATAAAAATGTCTTCAAGGCTTCACCCATGGTGTATGAAAATGAGTGTGTAATCTAGTTTTTATGAACAATAAAAATATTCTTTTCCTACTTCTGAATGTTAAAACACTATTCAAGTCTAGATTTTCCAATATATATACACGAAATGGCTGAAATGTTATTACAAATAAATGTTATTGCACTGTTAAGAAAAGGGAAAACATCACTCTCTTAATAAATAATTGTATTTTTTCCACCATATACAGTATATATAATAAAAACTGTCTGTCCTAGCAAAATAAAAAAAAATGAATATTAATACTGGTGAAAGTTCACTTACTTGTCAAAAACTACGCATCAAAAATTACAAAAACCCATATCACTTTGTTCAGGTCGACGAAATCTATAGATTTTTCATTATAAGCTAATAATGTTGTACGCATAAAGTTTGGGACCATTAGCTTCTTTAAAACATTTCAAGATTCAGTTTCCTCCAATCTCCTCTCGAATCGACCAATATGCTTCCGTTCTCATCCTAACTTCGGTATGTGGAAAAACTTGGCAACATATCCTTAATGTGGCGGACTCTTCCCATGATCCTTTGTGGTGTCTCTCCCATGATTCCCATCAAAAAGATTATACGTTCATGGCGCCCTCCCAAGACAGTTTTCTAAGGTTTTTATTGAATCAAAATTCCAATTGGATTTTTGATCCAATAAAAACCTTAGAAAACTGTCTTTGGTCAATATATATGAGAAACCAATATATTGATATATTTCAAAAATTTTCTTGTGCGCCTTATATCTTATATGTGCTTATTCCGTACAAAATACAAAAACTCGATTTAGAGGCCGTTCAAAAATTTTGTGGGCCAGGATCCAAAAACTCCAATATATTTCAATCAAAAGTTTTCTTGTACGCTTTATTTCTGGAGAACTACATATAGTGTAGGCAAATCTAAAGTATCACTTAATTCAGTATATGTGCTTAAATACCAAAACTCGATTTAGGGGTCGATCAAAAACTAATTCTTGACCAAGATCGCAATCTTTTCGTCCTCTCGAGACAAAGGGGCGTATCTCATTTTTCAAATTTTCCAGGAGACAACTTTAAAGAGTTCATCACAATTTATTCTATCGTGTTCTCTGAATATTTAATTTGATCTCATAAGTCATATATACCTGAACCGAAGTAAATTAAACTAAATTTTAAAGAAGACGATACAATGAATAATGCCAAGAGGTTTAAACTTGTCTCCTAGAAAAATTAAGAAAATGAGATACGCCCTTTTTCTCTCGAGAGGGACGTTTTGATCCATTTCTTTTATCATTCCTGAAATCATTGTTTTTCCAAGTTCATCTCCCATTTCTTTAGCAATCCTACACAATGATGTCTTAATTTAATGCACATATAACTAATTTTTTCCTGGATTTAGTAAGCTGAATATTAACACTGTTCCTATAAAAATTGTCAATATTTAGAATTTTATTAATTCATTCTGAGATATTCATCGCCACGATAGCGTCTCCATGTGTTAATTTTAAAGCCGCCAAATTCTATTGTATTATTTTCGTTTGAAATAGTGCAAGTACTTATCAGTAATGTTTTTCTAGTTCATTAAGACAGTCGTTCAATCATTACACTTTTGAAAATATTATTTTCCAAAAACTAAATTCATAGACTACAATTGATCTTCAATTTCACACTAAACTCTTCAACCAACATTTTTCCAGTAAAACACCAATAAATATGATTATAAAACAATAATCATTAATAAAATAGTATTCCAATTAATACCTCCAATCCTTCCATGAACGTAGACAATTCATCATGCATTGTACTTATATTCAAACTTTCATAACAAAAATCAGAACCTTCAGCATAGTAGTCCGGATCTCCGAGAAAGCACATCAAGTAACCTTCAGAGATTCTGAGGTATTGACTTTACTATACTCACTGCCAAGGGCGCCCATCAGGGGGGGGGGGAGGGCAAGGTGGGCCCCCCTTTGAGGAAATTGTACTTCGGAAGATCGAAAACCCAGTAGTATTTTTAGAATAGTTACCGCAAAATATGAAACTATATTTGAAAATTCGCTTATAGTTGCCCCCCCTTGGAAACCACAACATGGGCGCCCTTGCTCACTGCAACCCTCATTCTCCAATTCCAAGTCGAATTTCCAAAAATCCTTCCTTAGTACTACCTAACATCACAAATACTATGTATTGTCCAAGCTTCCAACTTCTAGCTTAAGCAGTTTGGTCTAGACGTTGAGCAGTCAATAATTCAGTCAATCTAGTTAGTGAATAGTTCTTCTCCACACCGATGTATATAGTGCCGGAGAGGAGTCATTGATCAGGTAATTGCGACTGCTTTGAAACAAATGCAGCGAATGACAATTAAATCTGTTATATCTGTATTTTCGTGTGGAGAAGAAACAAACTTGTGAACCAAAGGTTTAAGAAGAACTCAAGTTATTAATATAAACTATGCCGAATATTATTCACTTATATCATCATAAATGAAATACGAAAGACGTTTTGAAACGAAGAAATATAACATACAACTTTGCAAGCGGAGGCAAAGAAACCTAACGTAACGAGACTAAAAACGAATCATTCACCGCGTAGTGATTGTGGTTCAGTGGTCAGGTTCGCTGCGATCCTTCATACTGCGAGGACGTACTTTGTCTCTGGTGTGGTTTTTGTGGTGTGAGTGTGTTGAACTACGTAGTATTATAGGGAGCTAGCTTGTTTACCAGCGGGGGCTGAAGTAGAGGGACGAAAATTTCAACATGTTTTCTGCCTGACTCTTGCGACCCTCCCTTACCCTCCTTCTATATGTAAGCGTTGCCAGGGGTAGAAAATTGTCACGTGAATGTCATTCTGAAGAGTAGTGAGAGTTGGTTATTTGTTGAGTATTGTTGTGGTTGCGGTTTTGTTGCTTATTATTCATTTGACAATGGCTTCACAGCGTAAGAGATTGCAAACTATTCACAGTGAAGCTAGAAAAGTAATGCTAGACCGCTCCGTCACGCGGGTAGTTATAAAATATAGAAGGTGGGTAATATGCAAAATGTACCCAAATACAGTAACTGCTTATGCAAATTTGTAAATGACAAGTTTTTTTTTTAAAAAAAAAAGATCTTTCGATAAGGATTGCATAATTTGCATAAACTCTTTGAATTAAGTGAGTATTAGGTGACAACGCACTGGCAACCCTGCCCAGGATCGTCAAGTGACCGTTTCTTAGTTACGGAGGTGGGGCACCTCTCAATCAAATCTCAATTCCTCAGCCTCGCATTAAAGCCAGCTCCCTATAATACTGGTCATTGATCTACTATTATTGCCTTTAATTATCTGTATATACAGGGTGTTAATGAACTATACAACAAACTTTAAGAGGTGATTCCTCACATCAAAATAAGAGAAAAAGTTCATATGGGTCTATAGCGAAAACTGCATAATTTCAGAGCTAGGGTTGTCCAAAATCGTGAAAAAGCCAAATTTCAAGGTTCCTATTTCGAATTCGAGAGACTGTGGATGGTGGTCCTTATCGGCGTAAAGGAAGTCACGCATACGCAATCCAAAAATGCATATTTCATTAATGTTCAAAGGGTGTGCGGATTATTCCTGCAGGGTGAAATTCCCAGACATGCCGTCAACTGAATTTTGAGATATGCTCTAACTTTATGATTAGTCCAAAGTAGGCAAACGAGAAGGCTTGATAGCAATGAACACGGAGTCCTTTAGCGGGATGTCGGAAGTGTTAAGGATCGTCAGCAGCACGATCTCTCGTACTCGGAAAACGCATGGTGCGATGTTTTCTTTCAAGCTTATAAGGGAAGAAAACGTGAAATATACCGTGACGAAATACATATCATCATACGCTATTGCGAATACAAAAAAAAAAAACATAAAGCTGTCAGTTCCTAACACTTTCGCCTTTCCTCCGAAGCATTGGATGTCCATTATTGTCAAAGTTTACATCCTGCCTACTTTGGATCCTTCTTAAAATCAGGGTATATCTAAAAACTCTATTGAAAACATATCTAAGAATTACACCCTCTAGGGAACAACTTTTACACCTATTGTCAATTGATGAAATATACACTTTTGGATTGTGTATGCCTGGCTTCCTTTACGCTGATAAGAACTACCATTGACAGTCTCTCGAATTCGAAATAGGGCCTCCTGAAATTTGTCATTTTCGCGATTTTGTACAGACCTAGCTCTGAAACTATGCACTTTTGGCCATAGGTTCATATGAACTTTTCCTCTTATTTTGGTGTGAGGAATCACCTCTTAAAGTTTGTCGGTATAGTTCATTAACACCCTGTATATATAGATAAACAGAAGTAATATATATAGATTTGTTTCTGTGTTAGTGCTGTATACTGCATTGATATCAGTATGTACTCAGTATCAGGATGTAATATTCGTACGAATACCGTGAAATTCGAATTCGATAAGAGCACAAGATACAGGCGACCATCAGTACTTGAGATACATAAATGGTTAAGTGAGAACTTCGCACCCTTATTAGCTCAGGCAACGGCCATGCAACTGCATAATGAGGAATACTGTACATATGTGAAAATCGGTGATGTGCATAAGTTTAACGTATTTATGTCGAATAAGCCAAGAACAGTGAATTTCCGCCACTGAGATGGACTGATAAGTGAAGTACGAATTACAGACGCAGCCTCTGCTTTGACTCGAGTACGAGTTTTGGATTTGCCTATGGAATTGCCGGATGAGTTGGTAGTGAATGTATTAAATGAATATGGAACTATACATACCGTTACTCATGAAAAATGGCCTGCATATCTCTCAACCTATTTATAATGGACTGCGTATTATTTCCATGTTACTAAAAACATTCCATCCAAATTGTTTTTTGACAACCAGAAAGCCACGGTGATGTACCAGGGCAACAAACAACGTGTTGGGTATGTGCCTCGCCCGCACACGTACAGTCAGTTTGCCCAAAGAAAAGAAATGTAAGACAGCCCGCATCGCAATATGCAGAGGAACTCCCGATTTCGGAAATATTTAAAGGAACACTTCCACCTACAAGGCGATATGCAAATGTGCAAGTTGCTGAAACCCTCCCGCCAATGAGAACCCCGCTAAATGACCTGCCAAGATGTGATAATAATGTTCCTCCTCTTAACGGTGATGTTGCATTTTCGGCTTTATTCAAACCCGTTGATACATCTCATTCGCTTCAAGCATTTCCAGCGATAGCGAGTGAAGTGACGCCTTCTGCAATCTCTGGGCCTACTCAGGAACTACCTTTGCCAGTGCGCGGTTCTGAAACAAGTGAAATGTGTGAGTCGTCTTCCCAGCAAGTAAACAAAGTTAATAGTAAAACCCACGAACAGCAATTAAATGCCATGTATACATTGAACGAGGAAGCTGAATCGCTGCCTTTAGGTAAGAAACGAAAGCCGAATCTTGCTGATTTCCCCCCGTCGAGTGATATGTGAAACTGTAACCAAAACTTTTAGTTACGATTTAGATACTTCCTCCATAACACCTAATGACTAATTAGGAACTGTATAATCAGTGGAAATAGTAGAAAAACATACTAATCAGTTACCTGTTGAATTTACCTACTCGACAAAATAGTCCGGGCCGCGAATCAGCTCCATAGCATCATTATAAGTATTGTGCATCGGTATGTTGATTGACCTTGTACTTTCTTTCCCTCAGAGATTTGTCTGTCTTTATCTTTTCTCTGCAGTAGCAGTATTACTGTTTCCAACAGTAATATGCATCTACCTAATGCGCGGTCATTTTGTACACTCAATTTAAATGCTATATTCAGCTTATCTAATCAATGTTTACTGCAACAATTTGTAATACAAATTGATGCCGATTTTCCTTTGTTTCAAGAAGTGGCTTTCTCCTCATTTTCCTTTTTACCGGCATATAATGCTATTATTAATCAAGGTGAACACCAACGAGGAACTGTTATTTTGTACAAGAAAGGTATGCAAGTGGACGATATATGCTGTTTACCTTCCGGTAGGGCAATTCGTTGCCGCTCCGAGGGGTTCACGATTATTAACATTTATTCACAATCTGAGACACAAAACCGCTTACGGAGGGAACAGTTTTATAATGAAGACATATCATTGTTGTTACCAGCATTACCGGACAAACTTATTATGGCAGGAGACGGGAATGCGGTGGAATTACCATTAGACACGTCAGGACAATATATACCATGTAAGGCTATGCAAACTCTTATCTCACAGCTTCACCTACGCGACGTTTGGTTATTATGTCATGCAGAACACCAAATCACGTACCGCTCCGCCCGAGTACAATCATATATCAGAAGTATCCCGGCAAAATATTACAGAAGCGGCCATGCGCATCCCCTCTTTTTCTGATCATGTATCCTTCAACATTACCTGCAAGTTCCCACAAGCTGAATCATTCTGTTGTTCACTCATATTGGAAATCGTCACTTTGACTTTTAAACCACCCTGATATTAAAAACTTGTTCCTTCATAAGTGGCAGTGTTGGTGTAAACAACAAAACTATTACCAAAGCCTGAATCAGAGGTGGGTAGCTTACGCTAAACATAAAATTCGTTTATTTTTTTAAATGGCAAACTCGAGAAACAAAGATCGATCTTCTCCATACGCAGGAATATTATTACAAAATTCTGCATGACATAGGTCACAACCGAACACGTCGGAAACTTTTACTCTCTTGCAACATATTAAAGCAAAATTACGTCAAGTGGAACATCAACTTCTTTCTAAGTTGAGCTCCTCTGTGGCTAAGTGGTTAGCGTTCGCGCCTTTGCCGGGTTCGATTCCCGACGGGAGCTGATGTGGTTCGGATACCACGTTAACCAGTAGGTCCACGTCTCATATAGCCTCGTTGTTGAACGGGACGTTAAAATCAAAACCAACTCAACTCTTTCAAAGTTGTACAGCCGCATACATCTTGGTGAACAACTAGAAAATGAAAAGATCACCTTCTATCATTATATACCGTAATACCTCCAAATATATGGATTGTCTTGATGTCGATGGGGAACACACCCTCTATAATTTTGATGATATTCAAAATGAATTTGTTCGTTATTATCAGAAAGTATGATACATCTCAGGATACGTTGTTCGACATACAAGACTTTATACATTTTCCTTTACCGCATGCCCCTCCCGACGCCTTGGATTCCCTCATGCACACCTTTTCGGTCGAAGAATTGACGCGTGTTTTGAAGAAATCCCATAATATCTCCAACCCTGGGAATCATGGACTTCCTTATCTATTCTGTAAGAAAATTGGGATATTGTGGGTTAGACACTACTTGCAATGATGAATGAAATATTACACGCCTCTAGAATTCCACAGAATGATGGGATCTTGGTCCTACTTTCTAAAAGATCCGGACGATTTTCTCTTGAGGACTTTCATCCTATTACGCTTCTGAAGACCGATCTTAAAATATTTACCAAAATGATTGCTAGCCGCTTGAAACCCTCATGTAGTCAGCTCATCATCCTGTATCAAGCTGCACTCAATCCTACGTATAATATGCAAGCAGCACTATCCAAACTGAGGGATATTATTTCAAATTACCAGTTTAAACGTCTCCCAGCCTGTGTAGTCTCACTTTCGGAAAGCATTTGACAGTATGACCCATCAATATATCTCTGCGGCACTTAAGGCATATGCGTTTCCTCCATCATTCATCAGCCTCATTACTACGTTATACAAAAATGCATCCTCCAAAATTCATTTAAATTGTCATTTGTCACATGCTATAGAACTTAAACGTGGTATCCGACCAGGCTGCGCACTTTCGATGTATTTATTCAGTCTTGCGAGGGATCAAGATCCAATTTTACATGAGTTTCACAAGCTTAATATATAAGAATATGCAGATGATGTTAAAATTATTTTTTACTGAATTTTCTCATCTTCACAAAGCAATGGAACATGTTAAGCGGTATTCCTTGCTCAGTGTACAAATGCTCAATACACATAAATAAAGCAATTATTGTTTCATAACTGGCAATGTCCGGACTCCCCACTGAACCCTTGGAAGGCGCAGTCTGTCTCCGTTCTTAAAATTCTTGGTATTACATTCACAAATGATGCTAAGAATCAACAGCAGCATATATGGAACTCGATCATAACCCAAATGCGTATACAAAGTCAAGCAGATAAACCGCGCGCACTTCCCTTGTATGGTATGGTATGGTATGCTAACACTTACCTTTGCTCCAAACTTTGATATGTGGCACACATTTTTCTCTTAACAGAAATATATGCCAAGAAAATAGATTTTCCCTAATTGGGTGGTTTCTTTGGAAGTGATACCTTTTTCGAGTACGACGGCCGGTTCTGTCCCTCCCATATGCTCACGGAGGTCTCAATTTGATTAACATTCGACAGAAAGCTAAAACTCTACTTTCGAAAAACATACACATACAGTCTTTAAATGCACATTCACACACTGCACAGTGGTTAACGTGCTGGACAGCCAGCCTTAATGGAAATGAACCCCCAACTTACAACATGAAAATCATTGCCCATCCTATCTTCGTGACCTCATCTTAACCTGGGTATATTTGCCCCCCTTGTCCCCAGAACAGGCCGGCAATACACGCATTTTATACAACATACTCCAACAACAACATGACAATTCAGAAACTGCTTCTATCATCATGCACCATCCACACCACAACTGGCCAGCGATTTGGCAGAATTTGAATCATCCTTTCCTCACCAGTGAAGTGAAACTGGTACTGAGCAATTCATAATCTGCTTCCCACCAATGAAAGCTTATATGCCATTCATCGGAGTACTACTGACTTATGTCTTATTTGTGGACACAGAGATACCTTACCCCATCGCCTTTTGAAATGTTTAGATGCTGGACCAATTTGGAACCAACTTATTGCATGGCTGGCACTCATCTGCCGTAAACCTAAACAGTATTTTACTGCGAACATTTTTCTTTTTCCTGAATATCAACGGTTCCCGCCAACTCGAAACACAACCGTCACATGGCTTCTTGGTACAACTCTCCACTATCTGCTTCACAATAGACCTCACTGCACAGCAATTGAATATTTTGATTATTGGCAACGTTTCCAGTTGTGGTGTGGAAACTAAGACGTCAGGTGGAGGAAAACAAATATTTCGCGAACTCTTTACATGTTATATTTGATTAGTAGAAAACTTTTTCCTTGCTTGATTACACAATGTCTTTCCTATTGTTTTTTCTTGCTTAGTATTTTAAACTTGCAACTACAATGTTTTGACACTTTGTCTTTCTATATAACTCTCATGTATCGATTACAGATTTATATTTATGTACTGCTCTAAAATTCATGATTATTATGTAGTATTGTAACCTGGACTGTGTATTTTCAGAACATCATGAATAAATTAAAAAAAAAGTAGTCAAGGCGCTCGACCAGTAATCTGGAGGCTCGTGGTTCGAATCCACGTCTGGCATCTTTTTACTTTAGGATTTTTGATGGCGATTGATCGGCGATGACACACGTTTTATTATATTCAGATATTTGAATACTCGGATGTTTCAGTACTTGTACTATGAAATCTTTACGAGCAATAATATTCCGGGGGGAAGGTGCAATTTTTAGTCGTACCATGATTTATATATATATATATATATATATATATATATATATATATATATATATATATATATATATATATATATATATATATATATATATATATATATATATATATATATATATATATATATATATATATATATATATATAAGATTTTTTTGCTGCTCTTATATGATTTTGAGGTGCTGATTTCCAATCCGATGAGTGCCACGCTGTAAACCTTGGGGAAACTTCACAAAAGGGGGTTAAATGGGGGTACTGTTCTCTTATTTTCCATGTCTTAAATTACTGGATTATCTCAGCATAGTTTCATTTTTCTCATATCCTATTGACAGTAGAATGCTAGTTAATGCATATGTTATAAATAACCATATTAGTAATTAATTAACGGAATTTGATAATTTTCTCACAAATGTCAGGATTGTCAACTATCAATAAAATTTGCAAAAAGAATTTTTATACATAATATTTCATTTTACAACATTTTTTTTTTAAAAAGGTTAAGAACAAGAGAAGTATTACAAATATATAGTCATTAAACTCTCAAATGAGCCATGAATAAAAGCCAGACTATCACTAGAAGGGAAATGGTGATGTACAAATTTTGACTTCTAAATATGGTTAGTACAAAAATAATACATTCGGAACAATTCAAATATATATTTCTTGTAAACTATTTCCAGTTTTTCTCTTAATTATTTGTGAATAACCTTAAACATGTTCGTTTTGTAGAAATTTTACTTCCTCTCTTGAACGTCATAGTTGCCAACTATCACAGAATTATTTTTCATATTTTGAGTCGAAATTTTAGTGATAAAATGGTAAAATTAAACGAGATCTATCACAGTGTATGCAGTGTCTTTATTTACTCTTCATATAATTTCATATGAGCAAGGGAAACAAGAATTGAGAGCAAAATTTTATCAAAAATTTTGTTTTCATAAACATAGGTTTAGGGTCTATACTTTCTTCACATGTGGTAACAGCACAATAGTAACTTTTCGCACATTAAAACAAACGAAAAGCTTTAAATTACGAACATGTAAACTTATGTGTTGTTTAGGAGAGATCGTAAGCTAATTAATATTTGAGAAGGATCAGGCTGGTGCAAAAATTCATGGCTGGTGAACACGTCGTGAGAGAGTGTCTGAAATGGGATATGGACTCAGTTTATTGAAATTACATACATGAGATATAGTCATGGACCTGCTGGTGTAATTGGATTTACTCCGCAGCGGAAAGCGTTAGCTATATGGGCTCTTTCCTTAAACGTGTTTGATCGAATTCAGAAAGATGTAGACGTTGTGAAGAAACTGGAAATTGAGGACTTAGTTCTCCATCACAGGGAGGAGACAGATCCATGTATCAAACCTGACTGTGAGGATCGCGAGAAGATTCCTGAATTTTTGTCAACATGTATCGAACCCTTTGATAGTAAAAGCCATCCACCTACGGGCTTAGTTAATATTGTTAGTGGTCAAATTTTGCGTGAGAGTACTAAATGTACAAGACGCTGTTAAAGTGGGAACACAGCAGCTGACTGACTTTGTGTGTAAATGGCCTGGAAGTTTTCAACAAAGTATTTCAAGGAGAACTAAAACAATGTTAGACGTTACGAAATCAGAAAGTTAGGCTTAAGTGATAATTGACCACAATGTTAATTATGCTCGTACAATGGGCATGCTCGTATCATCTCGTGATATTAAAGTGGATGATATGCTTGACCATGAATTAGCTCCAGTTCCAACTGTTCTATTTAATGAGAAGGGCAATGCGAGAACCCCAAAAAGTGTGCTACAACACAAACTTGCCGTAATGAAATCAGCAAGATCGCAACTAAGCACCTATCGGACTGCCATTTTGGACGGTTGTGCAATGCTCTGGTACGTATCATGGCTAGCACATCCGGCTACTGCAGAAGTATATATAAAGACATTCATAACAATGGTGGAAAGTGACCTCAAACAAGCTCATATTCTGCATGTAGTATTCGATAGATACTATGAGAACAGGATCAAAGCAACACGAAAGAAGCGACAACAAGGAAATTCAAGACAATATAAACTTACATTATCTACTCCTTTACCCAAAAGAGCGTTCGTATTAACGTCAATGAATAGGCGACTTATTTCATTAATTACAGAATCGCTCATGGACATTAGCATAGATGAACCTCATAGATTGGTTATCACTGGACCACAACCCTTCTCCCATTGAAATGGGAGCAGGACTATGGGGTGAACTAACAACACACGAAGAAGTTGATGTACACCTTGTCTCAAAAAGGTTGAGCGCATTCTTTATTGGTGTTTTGAGGCAAAAATTTTCAAAGTCCAACTTCGGGTATCTTCGGGAAATAGTAAACCAGGTTCGAACCTCCAAGCCAGCCTTTGCAATCGGGAAAAAGTTTGCAGATGTGTTTTTCTTCTTTTAAATATAATAAGACTTGTTACCAAGTGTAGAAAAAAAGCAACATTGATTGAAATATTTAATGATACAATATTTCGAAACTTTGTATTAATGTCAGCAAATGTTTGTTTGTCATTTAGCTCTCCATACGTGATGGAACATTTAGATACGTAAACGAATCTTTCCATATGTAAAAGAATGCTCAAAGTTAATACATAGAATATAATTATCACCTGAGTACTAAAATAAAAGTCAAAGTAGAACAGAAACAGCGTTTGTAGTGGATATGAATGTCATAATTATCTTAAGAATATTTATACATCGCTAAAAGTACCTTAGCAGAAGTCCTTGTGTTAGCTCACTGGTAAGTTGTCGGACCTTAAATCATAAGTTTATGAGTTCGAATCTTATCTGGGTCAATGCCTTTTTTAAAAATTATATTTTCCGCAATGCATGAAAAATTATATAAAATAATTACATTAAAATATATCAGTTGTATATATATAACATAATCATTGCAGAATGTAGTAATTATTATGTTTAAAATATAAAATCTGAGATAATTTTCACAGTAGGTCGGTATTATATATGAGAATGTTAAATGCAAGTTAGGAAAATCGTTTAATAGCAATAAATAAATTATGTAGTGTATTTATTTGCAGCTATTTGTCATACAGATGTAACTTCTCAATATTCTCAATACAGCATGTCATTTACATTCGTGAAATACAGTATATTCCTACGAATATAGAAAGTGTGCAAACAGAGTATCCAAAGTCGGATCCTGCTTCAAGACACATAACTTTCCCCGATCCCCTTAACGTCACGAGAAGAAACACACATTCTCTTTAGAACGGAATATCGTTACTTAGAGTCTCATTCGAATACGTTGAATATGCTTTTGTATATTCATTTCTCTCTCTCTCTCTCTTTCTTTCTCTCTCTCTCTCTCTTTCGCTTTGTTTATGTGTTGCGGAATATCCCAAGTTGAATACAACATTTGCAAAGTATATGACCATCAGTGTAATGGAATACCGGAAATTGAAAGTTGTGTTTCTTCAGGTTGGATTTGCGTGTTCATGTTAGCTCACTGGTAGAGTACGGGCTTGTTAATGAGGTTGTATTGAGTTTAAAGCCTGCAGAGAATTATCTTTTTTTTTGTTAGTAGAATTGCACAGAAATCGGATTCAAGGAGTGGTTTACTTCTAGAAATATTTTCAGAAGCGTTTAGGTAGCCCTGAAAAGGACTGTTTTCGGGAGTTAAGGCGGGGACATTAATATTGTGTCCAATACTTATTTTATTTATTTAAATCCGCTGACTCCAACAGGAGAATCCCAATTACAGGAGTCTTACATAAAATATTACATCTATGTTATCAATTTAAAACAAACACTAGAATAAAAAAAATTTACCCTTCTGAATTTATTACACGCCCTATTCTTCTGGGCATGGAATCTATTAAATGGGTGACAAATTTATCTCCTTCCCCTACCTCCAGCTATGCTTCGGAAACAAGATGCCACAGGTTATCTTGGGTTCTGGTGGATCTGCCTCAGGCCAACTATCCCTTAGAGTACTCTTCACTTCTGCCCACATATTTTCCATGAGATTGAGGTCTGCTCCACGAGGCGGCCAGTTAATTAAATCAATCTCAGGCTGCCCTGCGAACCATTCCTGAACCACACGGGAAGTATGTATTGGCGACTGGTCTTGCTGGAACTGAATTACACCATCAGGCTGAAATACTCGTACAGATGGCACCATGAGATTACTCATAATATCTAAGTACTGAGCACTGTCCAGGTGTCCTTCAATTCTGTGAAGCTGTTCTGCTCCGCGCCTGAAAATCCAACCCCAACATGAAATAGATACATGGCCACTGCGATTTCAAGCAGCAACACATCCAGGGTCATATCGGGTGCCTCTCGGGCGATACACAAAACGGCGTCCCTCATTTGATGTTGTGAATATGGATTCATCTGAGAAAACTACGTTTTCCCAATTGCGACCCACATTCGCATGTGCAAACGCGAGACGGTAAATTTTGTGGTCGTCTGAGAGTTTTTCCTTCACGGCAGCAACACAGCCACGTAACCCGGCATGACGAATCCTTCGCAGAGCTGTATGCTTACTACCAGGAAAAAGAGAAGCTTCCCTTAGCTGTCTAGACGTCCTTAGTTGGTCTAGCCGGGCTTCGTTTACTAACCTCGCATCTTCGGCTTCGATTGACACATGTGGACAACCAGAAGATCGTAAATTACCAGTTTGACGTGTAGGACCATATTTCCGAACCCATCGCTTTCCTGTAGAGGCCGGGACACCTACTCGCCTGCTAGCTGCAGTTGCAGAATAGCCTTCCAACTCCCATAAAGTAATTACTGCTGTACGTCTATCCATAGTTACCAATGTTCTGAGCTGTGAGCAGGAAGCAATAGGTAAAAGCTAGTACCTGACGCGTGGTTGGTTAATTGCACGACACGCCTATTGTGGGGAACGACTTGGTCAACGACTCGCGAAAGAAATCTGAAAATGGTGCGCCGTAATAATAATATTAAAAACAGTTTTTATAAAGGAGTATTAATACATACGAAAAGCTGTTTAAAGAATGAATTGTTATACTGACTTTACACGTATAAAAACATATACCATATACCAAACAGATTGAGCGATATGATGATAGCTGTATTGAGACGAACACTTTCGAAGTCCAACTTCGGGTATCTTCTGAAAACAGTAAACTAAAGCTGCTGGTTCGAACCCCCAAGCCAACCTTAGCAATCGGGATAAAATGTACAGATATGTTTTTCCTTCTGTTAAATATAATAAGACATGTTGAAATGGTATTAAGTGTAGAAAAAAAGTAAAGTTGATTGAAATAGTTAATGATACAATATTTCGAAACTATATATTCACACTCTCGTTTCGTCATTGTGATTTCCATACGAAAAAAATAATTTACATATGAGCTCAGTTATATTTCAGAAGCAGCTTCCGAAAAGCGGTCATGTTAGCTCAGTGGTACCAAATTTCACAAAATTAAATCCCCACGTTAAGCGGGTTTGCATATCCAGGCTCCTAACTATGAAAACATTTACGCTCAGTCCAACCTCAATCATTTCACGAATTCAACCTGTTTTACGTATGTTATTAGGACATAATATCGATTGTGATTTATTCTAAAAACACTTTTATACATTGCAAGAGCTGTAACGTCCAAATATTTACTGAGAACTCATAGTCGTATCGAAATAAACAAAAGCGAGTATGGAACAGTAAACTGCTTCACAAAAGACAAAAGAAGATATACAAAGGCATACAAAACGGTCGAGTGGTTTGGGTCAATACACTATCAATCACATGTTTGTGTGTTCAAACCCGGTAGCAAGTTGTTTCTTTTTTAAGTGTCTTCTATTTTCATCCGGAGGCTGAAAATATTTCTTTGAGTAACTCATTGAAAACTTCTTTTGTTTCAAATTCGATTAGAACGGAACATTATATGAATTGCGAATCTTAAATCCATAGCTTAAAAAATGAAGTATACTCACTACTCCATTATCCTCCGATTTGTAACGAAAAACTATTTATAAACAGTGGTGACTTCAGAAAATTATCCTCGGGGGGAATTTCAATATGCGGGTGGAGGGCAAACATTGGTAGTCCACATTGAGCACGATCGAATATATGGTCCTGAAGGCGGAAATTTCTTAGCTCGAGAGGGGTCTCAAATTCTCCCTCAGATCACATCCTGAAAGCATCATTGCTTAAAAGCTTTTCGTAAAAAATATAATATTACACTCGTTTCTCGTTCTACATTTAGAATTGGTAAGATCATAACTTATAGAGGATTATAATAAAAGCATAAAAATTACACCAATCATGTATACATTATCCTCTAAGTTACCAACTTTGGGTCAGATTAAAACTCAAATATTTGTTTTCGGATTGTACTTAGAAGTAAGTCTTCTCTATATAATCCTGATTGGATAGCCATGTTTAACACTAATTAATTAATCAATATTTTTACGAATATTTTTTTTATTTTACTATTTTTACTATTCAATATTATATACACTTCATTTCCAAAATCAAAATCTCGAAAATGTATATTGTACGAGTGCAGATTCGCAAATAAATGATTATTTATCATATATATTGGTCTCTATTTGAAATTCTATTTAATCGAATCCGATAGGAACACAGACAGAAATATCGAGAACAGGTGAAAAAAAAGAGAGAAAAAAAGCGTCGAACCCGGCGGGGACTCGAAGTAAGTTCGAATGGTGCTTTATAAGCTGAACGCCTTAGACCACTCGGCTATGGTAACAACTAGAGAGTGTATCAAAGGCTTCGAGTAGTAGTTTTTATTACAGAATAACATTTTATATTGCCTAAAATTTAAACCTAATTTACTTTGATATAATATTTCTATTAATTTGTTACATGAACACGTTTTCGTTACTTTGATGAATGATGTATGTTGTTGATATATATTCTATTACACGTTCTTTCGTAAATATTATAGAAAATATCAGGGTTATTTATGATCTTTCATGGGAATTGACTGGCGCATGCGCAGCACACAGACAGTTCAATTGGAAGGCGAGGAAGGAAACGCTAACACACTGTTAGAATGTTTCCCTCGCAAGCAGTAGTTCCCAACTGAGGGACGGCGGGACGCACTTCCTCCTCCTGGGGTGGCGTGAAGGGTTTACGAAGTCCCTTCGTTGTTATATTTCTTGAATGATTATACACAATATCCAGTCACATCTTCTACACATTTGGAAGTGATAAATCGTAGTATAAATAAACCGTCCTCCACACACAGTGATTGTTGCTTTTCCAAGATTATAAATTGAAACACTTTTTATTTCAATAGAATATAAAAGTTTCAATGGGAGGGGTTCCCCTCAACCCCCTGGGTCTTCGATATGTCACCGCCTAAACTGTAACTTTCAAGTTAGAATCGAAAAATGGAGACATGTGACCTACTAAATATATTTTTAGTTCATTATATATTTTCATAAATAAAATATCCACAATTACAATGACAGTAAATGCTAAGTAATTATTTTAAATCTTTGTAGTTTGATTTTCCCTCTTTCTTCTCAACTGAGCTTGAAAAATGTAAAGTGGGAGGTTTAGAATTTCAAATATTACGTATATTTTAGCGTATTACGAAATTATATTTAATAGAATCCAACAGAATCACAAACAGAAACGTCAAGAAGAGGTAAAACCAAATAATACTGTGGTGGGATTCGAACTACTCTTGAGTGGTTCCTCAGAATCTCTAGCCGAATGCCTTAGTCCACTCGGCTAATGTGACAAGTGGAAAATATAGTAAGCGTGTTTCATGTTCAATCTTTTGTTACAGTATGAAATTTATTTTGTATTCTCTGAAGTTTAAGCCTATTTTGGCATGATGTAATAGTCTGTTGAAATTGTTTTATGTTTACGGTATTCTTTACTTTGACGAATGATGTTGTTAATATAGGTTCTATTACGTATTCGTTCATAAACATTACAGCAATTGTCAGGAATATTTATGATCTTTCATGGAAATTGACTGGTGCATGCGCAGTAGAAACAGAAAGATGCACTTTACCGACATTTGTCATACACGCCAGAACGCAAATTTCTAGCAGGTTCTCAAAATGCCTCGCTCTAAAGGTTGTGGAGAACTGTCTGTTCCTCTGAGAAGAGAAATCATAGGCTGAGCAAAAATGGAACAAACTGTGCCTCAGATTGCTAGAGATCTGGGATGTGACAAGAAAACGGTCAAGAAATGGGTTCAGCGACATGAAGAAGGAGGTGAATGGTTCAGGTCTCGGTCAAGAAGTGGAAGGCCAAAAGTGACAACTGCAGCTCAAGATCAAGCTTTAGTTACAGAAGTAACAACAGACCTGTGCGCCACACGTCATTCCTCTTGGACAAAGCCAGAGAATATAATTGTTCTCACGAAACAATAAGAAGAAGATTATTGGGGGCTAGTCTATACTGTTCAAGACCCGCCAGAAAGACTCTCCTGACTGAAACTCACAAGGCCAGACGAATGGAATGGGCACAGAATAACATAACCCAACCTCAGTCATATTGGGACTTAGTCATCTGGACCGACGAGAAGGTTTTCAAGTCTAACCAACAAGGCAGAGTTATATTGAGTTGAGTTGAGTTGATTTTAGTTTAGCGTCCCGTTCAGCAGCGAGGCTATATGAGACGTGGACCTACTGATTAACGTGGAATCCGAACCACATGAGCTCCCGCCGGGAATCGAACCCGGGTCTCCCACCAGAGTTATATTGTATAGACCGCGCGGAACCAGGTATGCTGAACAAAATATTATCAGAACTTCTTGTTCAGGACGAATATCAGCACACTTTTGGGGATACATGACGGCTGCTGGTCCTGGAGATTTTGTTGTGGTGCCTGAGAGAATGAACAGCAGTGTTTACATTAATATCCTCGAAAATACGTTGTTACCGTCCTTAGAAAGAAACTTCCCCGAACAAGAAGAATATATATTTTGTGCATGACAACAGTGCTGCTCACACTTCCCGGCAAACACGAGAGTGGCTAAGTGAACATCCAGAGTTAATTTGTATTGAGTGGCCCCCTCTATCCCCAGATTTGAACCCAATTGAACATCTGTGGGCCTTCATAGTGTAAGAATGGGAAGAGAGACGTGAAGACAGAGACCAAACGTTTCTTCAAAATCATGTTATGGAACTGTGGCAACATTTTCGTGACACACCGTCGTATTGCTCGAGACTTGTATCTAGTATTCCCTCCAGACTTCAAGAAGTTACTGACTCTGGAGGTGACTAGACGAAGTACTAGTCTCTTATTTTTTGTGTAAACATTTATTTAAGTTTCATTTATTTATTATATTTTTTCAAGAGCAATACTTTAGTTCTTCATTCTTTTCCTTTGCTTGTTTACTTATTAGTTCGTTAAAACGTAAAGGAAGAGTAGTATATCTTCAAAAAGTATTTGTGAATTTACTTTCAACGTTTCTAAGAATACATTTACTTTTTTTTTCTTACTCTATATCATGCCCAATATTACTTTCATTTCAGTTAATTAATAACTTTATTTCACATCTCGGGTAAAACTATTATTGTCTTTTTAACGATATTTTTCCTTTTGCTTGTGTAATTTCTAGTTTCATTGAATTATCTCAATTCGAATGAATAAATCACATTTTGTTTATTGTCCCTTCCTTAGCTAAGTTCGAATTCGAGAACAATGTGGTGTAATATACGTTCTTTATTCTTCATATTGTGCAGTAATGACAATATTAATTATTTTTCATGAGTCCAGTTGATTAGTGAGAACTTGGACAAACATTAACCTGGTGATTCTTTAATGGCAAGCGTAAAATACATTTTAGCTGTTCTTTATACTTCACAGCGATGAAACATTCTAACAGTGTGTTAGCGTTTCCTTCCTCGCCTTCCAATTGAACTGTCTGTGTACTACGCATACGCCAGTCAATTCCCATAAAAGATCATAAATAACCCTGATATTTTCTATAATATTTACGAAAGAACGTGTAATAGAATATATATCAACAACATACATCATTCAGCAAAGTAACGAAAACGTGTTCATGTAACAAATTAATAGATATATCAAAGTAAATCAGGTTTAAATTTTAGGCAATATAAAATGTTATTCTGTAATAAAAACTACTACTCGAAGCCTTTGATACACTCTCTAGTTGTTACCATAGCCGAGTGGTCTAAGGTGTTTGGCTTATAAAGCACCATTCGAACTTACTTCGAGTCCCCGCCGTGTTCAACGCTTTTTTCTCTCTTTTTTTCACGTGTTCTCGATATTTCTGTCTGTGTTCCTGTCGGATTCGATTAAATAGAATTTCGAATGGAGACCAATATATATATGATACATAATCATTTATTTGCGAATCTGCATTCGTACAATATACATTTTCGAGATTTTGATTTTGGAAATGAAGTGTATATAATATTGAATAGTAAAAATAGTAAAAAAATAGTAAAAAAATATATTAATAAAAATAGTAAAAAATATATAGTATTGAATAGTAAAAAATATTCGTATAAATATTGATTAATTAATTAGTGTTAAACATGGCTTTCCAATCAGGAGTATATAGAGAGGACTTACTTCTAAGTGCAATCCGAAAACAAATATTTGAGTTTTAATCTGACCCAAAGTTGGTAACTTAGAGGATAATTTATACATGATTGGTGTTGTAATTTTTATGCTTTTATTATAATCCTCTATAAGTTATGATCTTACCAATTCTAAATGTAGAACGAGAAACAAGTGTAATATTATATTTGTTACGAAAAGCTTTTAAGCAATGATGCTTTCAGGACGTGATCTGAGGGAGAATTTGAGACCCCTCTCGAGCTAAGAAATTTCCGCCTTCAGGACCATATATTCGATCGTGCTCAATGTGGACTACCAATGTTTGCCCTCCACCCGCATATTGAAATTCCCCCCGAGGATAATTTTCTGAAGTCACCACTGTTTATAAATAGTTTTTCGTTACAAATCGGAGGATAATGGAGTAGTGAGTATACTTCATTTTTTAAGCTATGGATTTAAGATTCGCAATTCATATAATGTTCCGTTCTAATCGAATTTGAAACAAAAGAAATTTTCAATGAGTTACTCAAAGAAATATTTTCAGCCTCCGGATGAAAATAGAAGACACTTAAAAAAGAAACAACTTGCTACCGGGTTTGAACACACAAACATGTGATTGATAGTGTATTGATCCAAACCACTCGACCGTTTTGTATGCCTTTGTATATCTTCTTTTGTCTTTTGTGAAGCAGTTTACTGTTCCATACTTGTTTATTTGTCTATTTCGATACGATTATGAGTTCTCAGTAAATATTTGGACGTTACAGCTCTTGCAATGTATAAAAGTGTTTTTAGAATAAATCACAATCGATATTATGTCCTAATAACATACGTAAAACAGGTTGAATTCGTGAATTGATTGAGGTTGGACTGAGCGTAAATGTTTTCATAGTTAGGAGCCTGGATATGCAAACCCGCGTAACGTGGGGATTTAATTTTGTGAAATTTGGTACACCCCCGAGCGTTTAAATCGTGAGTTCGATACCCGTTCAGGTGAGATTCTTTTATGATATTCTACTTTCCTCAATGCATGAAATTATGTAAAATAGTTACATTAAAATTCATCTGTTGTATATATCAGTTGAATATATATATTCATATCATTTCACGACATAAGCAATTCTTATCTTTAAAATATAACATTTGAGGTATTGACAGAACGTCGGTATGTTATATGTGAATATTAAATACAAATTAAGAAAATCGTGTAATAGCAATAAATAAGTTATGTAATGTATTTATTTGCAGCTATTTTAATACGCAGGTAACTTCTCAATATTCGCATTACAGCATTTAGGTAGAGCATATCGAAAATCGGATCGTGGTTCAAGACAAAAAACTAGCTAGCCCCAAACTGTCACGTAAGAAATTCACGAATCGCAAAAGTAAAGTGAAGAGATTGAGAACGGTAATACCTTAATCGCTCTCTCTCAACTCTCTCTTATCTGCATTTATACATATAAAAGTGTATGTATGTATGTTCCAACATAACTCATGTATGCCTAGAGCAGGGTTTCTCAACCTGGGAGTCGTGGCCCCTAGGAGGCCGCGAAGATAAGCGGAAGAGATAAATATAGTTAGAATCTAATACCGGAAATTATTTTGAATTTTGTTCTGATAGGCATACTTTTATTTTTTATACATACTGTACAGAACAATAAAAAATAAGTCTACTGAACATTGTCAAAGGGCGCAGAGTTGTTTAAAAATGAATTTAAATGAAAGACGTATGATATGACACTAATTAGAACTGTATATAGAAATACTAGAAAAATACACATGGAACAAAACCTGCACATTGAAATACAATTAAAATTGAAACCTAATGAGATACCTAAGCATGGTGTAATTTCACTAGTGCAGCAATGCCCGGTTCAATCTTCGTGACGAACATTATGAAGCCATTTTCAACTGATAAGCGATTTCTTGTCTTTGTTTTAATGTTTACCATGAAAAAAAAAAAAAACTTTCGCACAAGTACGATGTAGCAAATGGAATTATTACTTTTAAAGCAGCAGATACCAGACCAGGATATTCTTCTCTCCTCATCAGGCAGAACTTGTCCAAGTCTTTGTTACAGAAAACCAGTTGCAAAGACTTGTAGCATGATCATTCTATTATTTGGTTAAGAAGTTGTGGGCTTAGATCAGATACGTTAATGGCCTCTTCAAAGAAGGAGTTTAACATCCATCTTGAACCAGCACCTTCGTCGTTGGGAATATAGATAGTACAGTTACTGTATCCACTGTCAATTCCGGGCGCCGAAAAAAAGGGGCACAAATTTCGGAGGAAGTGTGTTACTCATGTTAGGAAAGTAGGGATGCACGCGAGACAAGACGAGACGAGAAATGGAAAAGTCTCCTCTCGTCTCGCAACCTCAAGCGTTGGTCTCGTCTCGCGTAAGGTCTCGTCTCGCAAATATGAAGTCTCGTCTCGCGTCTCGCATAAAATTTTGAGTCTCATCTCGCGTCTCGCGCGAGACTTTCTTGCATGGTCTCGCATATATTCTAGGTCAAAATTTTGCAATGTGTTATTCTATGGCTGTTAATGAATGATGATGTGATATTCTGTCCGAAGGCAGGTATTTGACCTAAAAGTCCCTTGGCAAGGTGAATGGTGGTTTGCCATTGCTTTCCATGGGATGAATGTTCATAACATCCTAAGGAGACGGAACCTAGAGTTCAATATGGTATCCGAACTTGTGTCCCCTCCGCTCGAAATTAAAAGAAAAGTTGTGCTGGAATTTGATCGCTGGACCATTAATTTTCGTCAAATTAATAGCATAATTTACAGCAAAACCAGCATAAATTGTTGCTGGATCCAACATTGTTTTCCAGCTTAGAGGTCTCCAGCAATATTTGCCTCTTCTAAAATATCGTCGCCACTATCAACATTTACACGTTTTGGTCGTTTCCCTGAAGGGTGATTTTCCAGTATAAAGATGTTTTTTATACCACCAAAAGCGCTTGTACACAACAAAATAACTTCTCACAACACAATACGACCCAATTCTTTTGGTTCGTTCGGGCTTGTAGCAATGTTTGATTATCGCATTTTATCAACTTTCGCTTTCAACTTATACTGCCAGATCTAGAAAATAAAATTACTGACAGATATAGGACCATTCCTACCATCTCCCACGAAACCTATAGGGGCATCCTGCCAAACCAGTATTTGAATTAAACTTCCGAACTAGAGGGGGATGTTTTTGATAAATATATAGAAAGAAAATACTTATTCCATGTAAAAATATCATGTTATTTCTGGATGTGAGCCGGGCCGGGGATAAACTTTGACGAGAGGGGATTTTCCCGCCATTCCCCAACATTAATCGCTAGTAGTAATGTGAAAAAGACAGAAACAACAGAAATATCATATTTAGCAGCAATAGGGAGTCTTATTCGCTTTTCAGACCAAAAATAGAAGTTCATGTATTCGTGCGCGCCCGCGTGTATATGTTTGTGTCGCAAAATAAAGTTCTAAATCGATGCTGTAATAAATTTCCAATTTACAAAGCTTTTCTTTTTTAGAAACTAAAGAAGGCTTTAATTCTGAAAATTAACCTTGATTAATAATAAATCTCATAAAATGTCTATTGCCCCAATCACTTTTTTGTTCCTGGAGGCATTAACGCTCAACTTAGAAAACTCAATAAATGTAAAATTACTAAATATACAATTAAATGTAATTCATAAATGTTGCGAGACTGCGAGAAGTCTCGCGAGACTTCTCGTGCGAGACTTAACCGAGTCTCGTCTAGCGTCTCGTCTCGCATGGTTTAGTCTCGTCTCGCGTCTCGCATAAAATTTTCACTCTCGTCTCGTGTCTCGTATCGCAAATGCGAGACGAGACGAGACTTCTCGCGTCTCGCGTGCATCCCTATAGGAAAGTGCATGTGCACATGTATAAAATAGAAGGAAAAACGTAATAAAATGTGCTCAAAATCAAGAAAAGGCAGAGTTTACTTTTGAAAATTTTATTGAGCTTCGTGCCAACCATGGTAGCGCTTCGCAGCTAGTCTGCCGACCTCACTCATATGTACGGAGCAGAGATGTGCGTCTACGCGTAAAAAACGATGCGTAGACAACTATGCGTAGACAATGTAAACAACGTAGATTATGTAGAATATGTCAACAACACGTAATTTAATATGGCATCGTGGACAATAAAGGAGCTTTATTTTGTGGTTACCTTGCGAAATTGCGTACAAAATAAAATGCCTAAACCAGCGAATAGTAACTTTCGAATGCTTAGTTTCGTCTTGATGAAGGAAAATGAAAAATATTATACATTTTGTAAAATATGCAAGAAAAAAATTGGCAAATACAGCAGATTCAAGACTGAAAGCCCACAGGTGAGAATTAGTTTTGTAAATTTCATTATAAAAGCAGTGCTCGAAGTGGAAAATCTAAGGAAGTGGTATGTGCAGAACAGAGTAAACATACAAATTAGATAATTCCCTCTACTTTTTATATGTTAGTCGTTTCCCTAATCTTTCGCTGCACCGAAGCAAAACAACTGAATAAGGAAATATGAACAAACGAGCAACGAAATTGTTCCTTACATTTGATAGTGGTTGTCTACATAGTCTACACGGGAAAAGGTGTAATGTAGATTACGTATAGATTACAGTAGACAATCGCGTAGACGTAAAATTATAGTTTACGGCACATCACTGGTACGGAGACATCGTCGTATACTCTCGCCCCGAGCGCTGATTTTCCATGCCACGGCACTGTTCACTATAAACAAGAAATGGATTCTACTATTATAGAAATAGGTATGTTAAAAATCCCACACAAGCTTATTATAAAACACAAATTATAAAAGGGTCGCTGGCAAGAGGATGTGATAAAAGGGGATCGTGATAGGAATTAGATTGAGAACCACTGGCCTAGAGTAATTTCAACCACATTTCTTATAGTCTGAAAAAGAGTGCTGTCGGGTTACCTATGGTGAATGGGAGGGGGATACATATAAAAGATTGCTAGAAAATGATCGGTATTAGTGTCGAATTCATAGTTTTCGGGGTCGCTTAGATAAATAGTGTGACTTTCGATTTCGCTTAACTCCGATTAAGCTCTCATTAGTAGGGATGGGCACGAGCGACTTTTCTTTGAAACTCGACTCGACTCGAAACAGACATCTTTGAGGTCTACTCTAGGACTCGGCGCGAAAAATATCCTCCAACTCGACTCGGATTAGAGTCGAGTCAAACTAAAACGAGCCAAATCCTGTGTGTAGTCCTACCTAGACAATACATAGACAATATAATTATTCTATTATCAATTATACTACTATTACTACAAATAATAATAATAATAATAATAATAATAATAATAATAATAATAATAATAATAATAATAATAATATTATTATTATTATTATTATTATTATTATTATTATTATTATTATTATTATTATTATTATTATTATTATTATTACAACACCGAGTATAAACATGAACGATAGATGGTTAGTAAAGGAATACTAAAAGCTAGTTGACTGCCGACGTCGGTAGTCATGACGTCTACAAGGCAAAGACATCGTTCATTACCCTAAGCTGTAAGCGTCGGTGGACTACAGATGGTCAACTATTGACCTCTCGCGAAAAATTGGTGGCCCCGTAGCGACAATCCGCGGTGGCCCCAGTTCAATTTTGAAAACTTTACTACCAGCGGCAGAGACGCGATGAAACGACAACGAACCACAAAATTACTCTCCCAAAATATGTTAAAATGCCTATATGTGTGATTTGTTTATATTTAGGTGAGTCACAAAAACACAAAACAAATACCCCGGGGTGGACGCGAACTATCAATATTACGATTACTAGGCACATGTTCTTCTGATTTCCCTACGGAAACGATCATAAAAAGCTTGCTTGTTGATGGATAAATCATTGACGTCTTAATTTAGCCAATCAGACAAACCCCTACATCTCGAGTTCTAGGAGGTGATACCGTGAACCGTTTCAGATTTATTGCTTTCTGGTGGGGTACTATCTATGTGCAAAATTTGAGCATAATAGCCGACATGCATCTTCGGTGCCTCTTCTCTTTAGTACAATTTTAACCAGAGATGGTGTGGGTCAATGAAAATTTGATCCACGACCCACCATGATCCAGTATCACCCACCACCCAAATGCCCATTGGCCCACTCTGACCCATCATCCATCGTGATCCACTCTGACCCACTACCAACTATGAACCGCTCTGAACCATTGCGACCAACTCCGACCCATCGACATCAACTCTGACCCATGATCCACGTCCTCTTCTCCGTTGACTAAAGAGGCTACACTTGTAATAAAACAAGACTGTGAAATTATCACTTACCGGAGTTTGAATTTCTACCGTCAATGGCTCAAGCACCTCTCTGTTACTATGCTGGTGGATCTGACCTTTACGATATATAATGGCAAAGTGTTTCTCAACTTCCGAATTAAAATGAATTTAAATTTATCATATATAATTATTTCTTTGTTGCCTTACAGACACATTTCAGTAGAAAATAGGATGAAATTTGAAAGTCTCAAATCAAGGAAAAGTAGACCAACGTAAAAAAAGAAAGAAAAACTAATTTTCTATATCATTAAGCACTAAGCACCTGGAGTGCCACTCTTTATCTAATCCACCTCGAAAATTATGGATTCGACACTAATGTCGGTCTTTATATATATATATATATATATATATATATATATATATATATATATATATATATATATATAATTTTGATGTCAGCCCCTTTCATTTCTCCTAGGAGAGCAAACGGATACTGCCACCGTTAGGACTAAATTTGGTCTTAAATAACATTAAAATTTCTACCAATTAATTTAGCGACCAGTGTTGCATTTAAAAGCTCGGCGCCTCTACGCACTTTTGCTCTCGGCACCCCAATAACTACATATTTCTCCGCCCCTTCATCCCTAACTTAGAAATAAAACTTAATTCGAATATGCTTAATTAGTGAATTTATTACATTTAAATACCACTCACTACATGCTACAGCTAGAACTACGTAACAAAAAATAACAAATGTGAAACGTGTTCTGAATTATTTTTAGATTTCTTACGCTATTATTATACATATTAGAACAGTAAAAGTGGATTGTTCATGAAATAGTATATTTGCTCTTGATTTTTAACTTTTTCATACGGAAAAAATTAAAATATTATTCAAGTTTTAAACTTTGCACTCGGCAAATATATTGCCCTCTAGGCAATGGGACTAATGTGAAATGTGGACTAATGTGGACTAATGGGAAATGCGGCACTGTTAGCGGCGCTGAAAATTTACGATTCGATTCTAATATCGGTTGATTTCGATATTTTTATGTCGCTACGTAACCACCCTGGGTGCTAATGGGAACTTAATTGGACTTGAATTGAAAGTAGAACTATTCACCTAAGCGACCATGAAGCTATGGATTCGATACTAATATCGACCAGTTTCTAGCATTTTTGATATGTATCCCGACAGTACTCTTTTCCAGACTGTAAGAAATATAGTTATAATTGCGCTAGATATATCAGAATTATGTTGAAATACACACATACATCCACTTTTATATTCTGTATAAATAGAGAGTGAGCGAGCGAGCGAGAGAGAGCGACTAAAGGCATCACCACTTCCACATTGCAAAAGCATATATATCAGGAATTGAATTGAAAATCTATGTAAAGACTTTCTGCTGTGGCGTGCTTCATAAGGACAATTCCAGTCTGCTCACGTGACCTTTGGGGTTCATGAATTTCTTGCGAGCGTTGCGACTTTGGATTCTCTTTTTAAACCTTCGGTTTATGCATCGAATAAGTTTTCAAGAACATAAATGACATGCTGTATTATGAATGTTGAGAATTACCCTCTATATGACAAATAGCTGCAAATAAATACACTACATGATTTATTTATTGCTAGTGAACGAGTTTCTTAACTTGTATTTAACATTCTCATATATATATATAATACAGACCTACTGTGGACACCTACCTATCTCAGATGTTATATTTTAAACATAATAATTACTACATTCTGCAATGATTATGTTATATATATACAACTGATGTATTTAATGTCATTATTTTATATAATTTTTCATGCATTGCGGAAAATATAATTTTAAAAGGGCATTGACCCAGAAGGGATTCGAACTCACAACCTTAAGATTTGAAATCCAACAGCTTACCAGTGAGCTAACACAAGGATTTCTGCTAAGGTACTTTTAGCGATGTATAACGGTTCTCAAGAAAATTATGACATTCATACCCACTAGAAACGCTGTTTTTGTTCTACTTTGACTATTATTTTAGTACTTAGGCGATAATTATGTTCTATGTCTTAACTTTGAGCATTCTTTTACATATGGAAAGATTCGTTTACATATCTAAATGTTCCATTACGTATGGAGAGCTAAATGACAAACAAGCATGTGGTGACATTAATACAAAGTTTCGAAATATTGTGTCATTAAGTATTTCAATCAATGTTGCTTTTTTTCAACACTTGATAACAAGTCTTATTATATTTAAAAGAAGAAAAACACATCTGCAAACTTTTTCCCGATTGCAAAGGCTGGCTTGGAGATACGAACCTGATTTACTATTTCCCGAAGATACCCGAAGTTGGACTTTGAAAATTTTTGCCTCAAAACACCAATAAAGAATGCGCTCAACCTTTTTGAGACAAGGTGTACATATAGTACACATAGTTCTTAGGGAGGCTAGACATGCTCCTGACCAATCTAGATGTGTGAAGTGTGACGATAAGAATGTACTAGTGCTACTTGCATAGCATGTGTTTGTTCAAAAGCAAACTACACCAGTCATGATGGAAAAATGCGCTGGATCCAGAGAAGTAATTGACATAAATGAAGTTGTAACAGTGCACAGTCCATATATGGTGATTATTCTGGCAGCTCCTGTTCTGACTGGTTGCGATACTACTTCATCTCTTCCTGGGATTGATAAAGAACGAATGCTGAACATTCTATCGAAGTTTCGAGCCATACTTGAAGCAGTTGGCAATCCCGAAGCTGAGGAAAGTGTAATAACAGAGCAATGTAATACATTTGTTGCTCCGTTATAAAGCTCTGGATAAACCGTTACCAACGGATTACGAGCTTCTCTGGAAGAAAAGGATGGCTAGCAAAACAATCACAAGTCGACCATCTCTTTCTAAACTTCCTCCAACTGTTGGTGTACTGCAGGAACATTATAAGCGCGCTCATCTTCAGACAGCCATATGGAAATCAGCTGAACAAACTAATCCTCCTGATCTAGATCCAAGAGATTTCGGATGGAAATTGTTGCCATACGCTGCAGAATATGTACCTCGTATGCTGCATGCAAATACACCAATAGCACCTGATGTAATAGTGAACTTAATTAGCTGCTTGTGCACAAAATTGGATGATATTGTAGTTATGGTTGTTTAAAAGTTAATCGAAGTGCACATCGTCCTGTACCTGCCAAAGTGAGTGTATGAATGGACCAGAACAAACAGAAGAAAGCGATGAAGAGGAGTCCTTTGCTTTCCTTGTGCGTTGATTCTAGTACATTTTTTAACTTTGTTTCTCTATTCTCCTAACAACACATGTTAATGCTTTCAACAACATCTAAGTATTCAGATACTGTTGGTGTTTCTTTTCATTTGCTATACTGCGTGAAAAATTAAAAATACACGGTAAGAAAAATATTACTTCATCTTACGAAAGAAACATTTCTGATTTCACTGTCGCAATCGTAGCTTTACAATTGTCGTTTCAACTCTAACTTGTAAGAACGAGAGAAATTGACTATTTTTCATGTTATTATACGTCAGAAATATCAACATTGTAAATTATAAAATATTTCTTAGTTTTCTCAGAGGGAATTGAACCGTGGACCCCTAAATTACGAAACGAAACCTCAAGCCACTACTCGAAGACTGCTTTGTTAAGTAAGAGTGAGGAAACTTTCGTGTATGTAGCAAATTGCACACGATTTTAATATTTTATTAACGATGAAAAACTGATTTCGCTCATAATAAAATATTATAGTCCAGAGAACTCAAATTTAAATTTAAAAATACTTACAAACACGCAATAACATAAAGGAGAAAGTGGTGTTTAAAGTAATTCGAATTCTTAACTGGAACGTGGTGCCAAAAAAGTGGCAATATAGTGTGTGCTTTCAAACAAAACTGAAACAAATTATGGTTCGTTTTCTGAAATAAACGAACACAATTTGTTTCAAGCTTAAACCGAACCCAAAATAGTTAACCGAGTCGTGGGTCAGTGAAAACTTCCACAGTGAAAACTTTGACTGCCATGATAGAAATTTAACCTCAACTGCTTCTTCAATGTTCTTTCATTTCAACAAAATGACATTTTTCTTCTATTGCTACTATAATACACAATACATACACCAGAAGGTTCGGACAATCGGAAATTGCAACCAATCAAAAACGTGTTTTAGTTTCTATGGCTAGCGTCGAGGGTGAAAAAATTCTGTTCAGAAGATGCAGTCTACCATGCAGTGAGTAGAGTGGGTCGTTGGGTCAGAGTGGGTCATAGTGGGTGGTGGGTCGCAGTGGGTCACATGCTGTTGACCCACGAACCCCTGACTCACTGAGAAAAAGCGACCCAGTTGACCCACCGACCCACTGATCCACTCCAACTCTGGCGGAACACGTCTACTAGCTAGATTAAAGTTGATGTTACTATTGTCTCGTGAAATCAACTGGCATTATATACAGGGTTTTCATAAAGTCTGGACGGATTTAATTCGCTTATAATTTACATAAAAATGCTCATATTGAAATCAAATAAAGTGCAAACGGTAGCGGAAGAATTAAAGTTTTACCTGTAATCTGCACCAGCTCAGCTCATTCACCGCCACACCTCCAACTGAGCGCCATTTACGTCCACACATTCGCGTAGGCGGCGCTGGAATCCACTCACAGCGTTCCGCCGTGTTTGATCCGAAATGCCAGCCACAGACGCCCTGATTTTGTCCTTTAAGTTCTCCAAACCACTTGGCTTCTTTGCATAAACTTCCATTTTTACATGACCCCAAAGTCAGAAGTCGCAGGGGGTAAGGTCGGGTGATCTTGGCGGCCAAGCGGTCGGGCCACCGCGGCCAATCCATCGGTTAGGGAATTTCTCGTCAAGGAATTGTCTCACCTTGATTGCATAGTGAGGGGGTGCCCCGTCCTGTTGGAACACGATGTCGTTTTGGATTCCACGTTCCTCCAGTTTCGGAATGAGGTATTTCTGCAACATATCCAGGTACGAATCTCCATTCATGGTCTCCTCTTCAAAAAAGAACGGTCCAATCAGATGATCATAGGACATAGCGCACCAAACGTTCACTTTAGGGCTATTTCTCTCATGTGTCTCAAATTCCTTTGGGTTTTCCGTGCCCCAAACGCGACAGTTGTGTCGGTTAACCTTCCCGGAGACATGGAAGCTTGCCTCATCTGAGAACATGATGGCTGAAAGGAGAACGTCGCCATGTTCCAACTGCTTGAGCATGGCGTCACAGAAGTTGAACCGGATGTCCAAATCTTCATCATGCAGATCCTGGACTATCTTGATTTTGTAACCTTTGGCCTTGATCGTCTTCTTGGCTATCTTAAACACGGTTGTCTGTGGAATTCCGAGTTCCATGGACCGTCTAGGAATCGACTTCTGTGGGTTGTTGATGATGCTTTCCCTTACCCTGCTCACTGTTGCAGGCGATGTTGGCGGCCTCCCACTTCGAGGACGGTCCAGGACGCTTCCTGTCTCCAAGAACTTAACATGCCACTTTCGGATTGCACTCTCAGTCGGTGCCGGCTTTTTGAACTCTTTGGTGAACTTTTGACACACCAGAATTGGTGATTTTAGCTCTGCTTACCACAGAACACATTGCGCTTTCTCTTTCACCGACGCAATCTTTGATACGGTAAAAAAATAGTCTTCTCAGAGGAGTTTTTCATTTATTTATTTCTTTAAAAGACACACACACCAATACAGCTTACAACTTACTTTTAACAGTCAACATTGAAACAACAATGAAAACAACAATGGATGGAATTTGGTAAGAAACTGACCCTTGCCCTCCCTCTCCCTCTCTCAACGTGTTCAGAGTTGCCGCTTATCTAACAGTGTTGCCAAGTAAAAATTTAATCCTTCCGCTACCGTTTGCACTTTATTTGATCTCATTATGAGCATTTTTATGAAAATTATAAGCAAATTAAATCCGTACAGACTTTATGAAAACCCTGTAGTTCAAATTTGGAGATAAAACCCATATAGGCTGAGTCTGCTATTTCCGCCCACACACATATATAGAATATTAATGAAATAGACTGACAAACTGTAAGAGGTGATTCCTCATTTCAAAATAAGTCAAAAAGTTCCTATCGACCTGTTGGGAAAAGTGCACAGTTTCAGAGCTATGGCTGTCTAAAGTCGCGAAAAAAAATTTAAGAGGCTCTATTGTGAATTCGAGAAATCGTGGAGTGCCGGTGCTTATCAGCTTAAGGGAAGTCACGCCTACACAATCCAGACATGCATATTTCATTAATGTTCAATGGGTGTGATGAATATTCCCTGCAGGGCGGAATTCCCAGACATGCCATCAACCGAATTTTGAGATATGCTCTGATTTTATGATATGTGCAAAGTAGGCAAACAATAAGCCTTGACAGCAACAAACACGGAATTCTTTGGCGCGAAGTCAGAAGTGTCAAGTATCGTCAACAGCACGTCTCTCGTACTCGAAAAAGAGCAAGCTGTGATTTTTTCTTTCACGCTTATAACTGAAGAAAACGTGAAATAGGCTGTGACGAAATACATCGTATCACACGTTATTCCGAGCACAAAAAGCATGGAGCTGCATTTTCCTAACACTTCTGACATCACTCCGAAGCACTGGAAGTAGATTGTTGTCAAGGATACCTCCTGCCTACTTTGGACCCTCCTTGAAATCAGAGTATATATGAAAACTCTATTGAGAGGATATTTGAGAGTTATATCCTGCACGGAATACTCTGTGCACCCATTCAAAATTGATGTAATATGCATGTTTTGATTCTGTATGCCTGACTTTCTCTACGCTGATTAGGACCATCATCAACAGTTTCTGGAATTCGAAATAGGGCCTATTTAAATTTAGCTTTTTCGCGATTTTGAACAGCTCTAGGACTGGTACTATGCACTTTTCGCCATAGGTCCATATGAACTTTTTCTCTTTATTATGATGTGAAGAATCACCTCTTAGAATTTGTCGATGTAAAATGAAAATAAAATCTTTGAGTTTTACGTCCCACGGTTATGTCGGTTAGGCTAAAGGAGACGGTGATGATGAGTAATGAGTGAAGTGGTGGATGAAGAAAGTAGGAGGAAACGGGAGAACCCGAGGAAACCCTCGCAAACGGCGTTTGTCCACCACAAAGTTAATTTGTCGATGTAGCTCATTAAAACCCTGTATATATAAAAGACAACGTTTTAAGGTGATTCCTGCCACCAATATAACACAAAAAGTATAGACCAACCTGGGTCTACAAATGCTTCCTTTCGGAGTTATAGGCTGCCGAAAACATGAAAAAATGAACTTTTAAAGGCCCATAGCTCGAAAACTATGGGACACATTTCAGACACATTTACAGGGGTGTCACGAGAAAACCCACGAGGACGATTTTGTCAACTTGATTTGGGACCACTGTTGCTACACTTGGTACAATTGTACAATCCGCGGCAAAAAACCTGCAACATGAGCATATAAGTTTATTGAGCATTGACTAAGTCTTTTGCTCTAAAATAAGTGTGCACTGGAGGAGGCCGAGGTTTATCTTGGTGTGATTCGTTCCACTTAGACGTTATGTTCATTCCCTGTGCTGTTAGGAGTAGTTTCACAATAAACTTACATCCTCATGTTGCAGGTTTTTTGCCGCGGATTGTACCAAATTCAGCCCTTTTTGTCATTCATCGGCCCGTTGGTACCACGCTGGCATTTTCAGCCCCTTTTGTGAAAAAAAGTTGGTACAATTCTACCGAATTCAGCACTATTTAACAAATATTTGTCACAGTTTCAAAAGTATCAGTAAGACTTTTCCTACATCTCACGTTACTCATACTGTGTTCTGGGCTCTTAAAAAATGCTGTTGAACATACATTCTGTGACGTTACACCGCATAACGCTACGAAGTTTGTGTGGAAAATTCGTAATTCGAACTATACCGAGAAACAAATGATGCAAGATGGGTGCATTCGCGCAGCGCATGAAGGAGATGAGAAAGAAGCAATGTGGAACTTTTAGCTTGAGATCTTTTTTTTTTTTTTTTTTTTTTTTTTTTTTTTTTAAGTTGAATCAATTGTTGTATATTCTGAAGACCATCGTGTGTTCAAGTAATGAATGATGAATGAATGAGTAATGAATGATGAATGAAGTAAGTCTATAATGTAGGTGTCGTTGCAAGGACTATACACCAAAACGATAATAGCACTAAAAAATACATTGACTTAGTTGCCGACTTACCGGACTAAGTTGTTTACTAGTGACGCCATATTAACGAACATAAAGATACCCGAACATTTCTTTTGTATAGATCTATCTCGACGTGTTGATTTGGACTCCTGGAAGATGGGCGAAGGGGGGGGGGGAGTATTCTAGAGCTTTACCTCTTCTAGCTTCGGGTTATAGAGAAATCTATCACACTGATATACAATTATGAATTCAGCCCTTTTTGTTTCAATTTGGTACTATTTTTCAGCCCACTTCAGAGCTAGGACTGTGGCAACACTGTTTGGGACTTTAAAAATTCATCTGTTTCTCCAGTGAAAAGTATCGATAATTCAACTAGGAAATAATTAGACCATGATAATTTAATTGAAATCCATCGTAATTTTACTCTTGACAAACACTTTACCATTTTATATCTTAAAGGTCGGATCCATCGTTATTGTAACAGATCGGTGCTTGAGCGATTGACTAGAAATTCAAACTCCGATTAGTTAGAATTTCATATCCTGGTTTTATTACAAGTGTAAATTCTTTAGTCGGTAGAGAGGAGACCGTGGATCATTTGTCAGAGTTGATGACGATGTGTTTTGGTGGCTGGGTGGATCATGGTGATTGGTTGGTAGGATTGGATCATGGTGAGTGGTTGGTCGGAGTAGGTCATGGTGAGTTCTGAGTCAGAGTAGGTCACGGTGGTTTTTCGGTCGTGGGTCACGGTGGGTGGTGGGTCTTGGGTCACGGTGGAAGTTTTCATTGACCCCACGACTAGGTTAACTAGTTTGGGGTTTTTTAAGCTTGAAACAATGTGTCCGTTTATTTCAGAACCGTAATTGGTTTCAGTTATGTTTGAAAACACACACTACATTGCCACCTTTCAGAATATTCATATATATTTTGAAAAAGTTCCAAACGATATGTGATGGTTTCATTTTAGATTAAGGTATCATGAGTCTGCTGTTTCACTTGTGAAGGAAATTACGATTACGAATATATATATATATATATATATATATATATATATATATATATATATATATATATATATATATATATATATATATATATATATATAGGCCTATATATATATTGTGAAAACACGTTCCCTAAAAATACAATTGCATAGCAGGCATATGCCTATCGTGTTCCCTCAGGTATATGGGAATGTGTCCAGTATGTGCCTTCCGCACCTCTGAGAGAGAAATCACGTGAATGGAAAGCGATAATCACAGTCTATATCCGTCCCTAAGCACATGCCTGACATGTACCTGGGGAAAGTGCCTAGTATGTTCTAGGTATGATTCCCATGCCGTAAGCTTCAATGAACCACAAAATTACTGCTCCAAAATATGTTAAATCGCCTATATGCGCAATGAATTTACATTAAGGTGAGTCTAGAAAACACTTTAAACAAGTAAAAAAAAAAAATGTATCACAAGCTGGGCGCGAACCACCAACCTCTGGATTACTAGCTGTGTGCTCTTCCGATTTATCCACGGAAGCTAGGAAGAGAACGTCGCTTGTAGAGATCTAAATTGTTCAGATCTTTAGAATTTGGCTCCCAGAGTGCTCCTTCAACCGCGTATATTCGACGATAACCATTTGGAATTAGTTAAAATCAACTTGCCATGTAATTTTATAACAAAATAACAAAGTGTCTGTTTACTTTCTTTCATATTCACTTTCAAATGATCGGCGACAGTTGCCATTTAATAAAATTGATGCATTTGTTGCTTCTAGTACACAAGCGTTTAGAAAAAGAAGCGACAAATGCATCAAATGTGGGAGATGAATTTAGAACATCTAAATGGCTCATTTCTAGCACATCTTGTGCTGTTAAGGTATCTGAAACAGTATGTACCTAAAAAACGAACCTAGAACACGACAAGTATATGTCCCAAGTGACAGCATAAAAACAAATGACTGTTAGAGTGCGAAAGTGAGCCAGGTATATAAATGCTATATTTGTGGTACATAGTTGCAAATAGTAATTACGTGTAACAAGTACCTAAAACTGTAGGTTGTTGAAGTACATACTTAGAACATGAATATCATATGTGCCAAGTGTCGAGTACCTAAAAAATATCTAGGACACTTAAATGTCACATACCTAGCATATCTTGATCTGTTAGGGTTAATGAGCAATAGAAAATACAACTGTATTTCGGTTCGGATTGTTTTTGCTTAACAGCTTGAAAATGTAATCTTTACGTTTAATGTCCCACAATTGTGCCTGGTAGGTTGAGTAAGACTACGAATACACCAAGTGAATTATGATGTACGAATTGATGGAATGAGAAAGTGGGAGTGTACTGAGAAAACCCACGAGCACGATGTTGTCCGTCTCAAGCTTACTTGCCTTGGGAACGAAGCAGGTTTCCCACCCATCAGATAGTTTAGTAGACGGAATCTCAGTTTCGGTTCCCGATGAGAGAGCCTTTGAAATATTAAATGTCCTCGATGTATCTGTGTTAAGTGTCCCTTTCGTTCAAGGTTACTGGAAATGACTGTAAAACGAGAATAACCGAATATAATAGAGAGAAGTTAGGACATATTTTCGGTGAATCAAAAGAAAAAGAGTGGTCTGAGTCAGTACGTTCCAGTTAACCCTAACAGCACAATTACATAGCAGGCATATGCCTATCATGTTCCCTCAGGTATATGGGAATGTGTCCAGTCCGTGAATGGAAAACGATAGTCACAGTCTATGTCCGCCCCTAAGCACATGCCTGACATATACCTGGGGAACGTGCCTAGTATGTTCTAGATATGTTCCCAATGCCGTAAGCGTCAACGAACCACAAAATTACTCACCCAAAATATGTTAAATCGCCTATATGCGTAATGTGTTTACATTAAGGTGAGTCTAAACAACACGTTAAACAAGTAAAAAAAATGCAGGGCTACCCTAGGGTGAGCGCGAACCACCAACATTTGGATTACTAGCCGCGTGCTCTTTCGACTTGGCCACAGTGGCGATGGTGAGAACGTCGCTTATAGAGGGATAAATTATTGAAGTCTTTTGCATTCGGCTAATCATAGTGATCCTTTAACCGTGTATATTCGATTATAACCGTTTGGGATAAGATAAAACCTGCTCGCCATATAATTTTATAACCAATTGACGACTGTCTATTTACTTTATTTCATGGTCCTTCCATATTCACTTTCAAATGATCGGCGACAGTTGCCATCTACTAAAGTTGATCCGTTTGTTGCTTCTAGTACACAATCGCTTAGAAAAAGAAGCAATAAGTGCATCAAATGTAGATGAATTTAGAACATCTAAATGGCGAATGCCTAGTACACCTTGTGTTGTTAGGGTATCTGAAACAATATGTACCTAAAGGACGTACCTAGAACATGACAGATATATGCTCCAAGTGACGACATAAAAACAAATGACTGTTAGAGTGCGAAACAACCAGGTATATAAATGCTATATTTGTGGTACAGAGTTGCAAATATCAATTAGGTGTAACAAGTACCTAAAACTGTAGATAGCTGAAGTACATACTTAGCACATGAATATCATATGTGCCAAGTATCGGGTACCTAAAAAGTAGCTGGAACACTTAAATGGCACATTCCTAGCACATCCTGTGCTGTTAGGGAAGGATTTCAATTACCCTTAAGACCACTTTCTGCTTTATGTTCTTGCGTGTTTCTAAGTCTTTTTTTTAAATTTAAATTTGAATTCTCTGGACTATAATATTTTGTCATGGCCGAAATCAGTTTTTGGTCATTAATAAAATATTGGAATCGTGAAATTTGCTACACACACGAATGTTTCTTCACTCTTAATTAACAGAGCAGCCTTAGGGTAGTGGCTTGAGGATTCGTTTCGTAATTTAAGGGCCTGTGGTTCGATTACCTCTGAGAAAATTAAGAAAAAAATTATAATTTACAATGTTGATATTTCTGACGTACAATAACATGAAAAATAGTCAATTTCTCTCGTTCTTACAAGTTAGAGTTGAAACGACTTCCTTCAGATGGGAAATACTGACAACATGACATCACAGTCTACAATCTCGATTCGTATTTCTGAAAAGTTAGCGTGGTTAGCAAACAACTCATGAACACATAAGGTGTGAGTCATTAATGTGTCTGAAACGTTAGTATTTCATTGTCGAATTGTTTATGAGTTCTTCCACTCTTACTAGAAAGAATAATAATATTTTCGTTCACCACTTCCAACATTTTCTTTATATCTATTCAACCAAAATTTGTAAATAGAAGCTATTCTTTTTTATATTCTATGTGTATTTTGTTAAAATATTAATACAACGCATACATAATATAAAGTCTTTTACCCACAGAAATGGTGTCACTCTGTATCGTAATGAAGACAAGTCCAAGTTAATTTCTATTAAGGCATCCGAACATTCGATTTTCGTATTTTCCCTAACAGCACAAGATGTTTTAGGCATGTGCCATTTAGGTGTCCCAGCTACTTATTAGGTACCCGACACTTGGTACATATGATATTCATGTGCTAAGTATGTTCTTCAGCTACCTAAAATTTTAGGTGCTTTTACACCTAATTGATATTTGCGACTATGTACCACAAATGTAACATTAATGTACCAGGCTTAGATTCGAATTGTGATAGTCATTTGTTTTTGTCGTCACTTGGGACATATCTGTTCGAGGTACTTCCTTCAGGTGCGTACGTTTTCAGATACTTATGGTACATAATTGATATCTGCAGTGACGCACGAATGACAGTCAGCTGTTTGCATTTGCTCATGTGCAGTAACATGCAACGGTTTCTCGCGCTTTCTGCTATAATTTGTGTCCTAGTACACAATTACTTAGAAAAAAAGACGCAACAAGATGCATCAAATTTTGGAGATGAATTTAGAAAAAGGGGATGACATAACTGATGAATAAAAGTTAAGATGAATCTTTCGTACAGACGTGTACAGTTAATTATTTACGTAGTTAGGTATTAAGTATTGTATTTTTGTTTTTTATTGTATTTTTAGATGCCAATTGTCGCCGATCATTTGAAAGCGAATATGGAAGAACCATGAAATAAAGTAAAAAGACACGCGTCAATTTGTTACAAAATTACATTACGAGCGGATTTTATCTGATCCCAAACGGTTATTGTCAAATATACAGTGTTCCAAGAGTACTCTGATTAGCCAAATTAAAAAGATCCCAAAGATTTATTCCTCTAAAAGCGACGTTATTTTTGTCACCTTCGTGGCCAAGTCGGAAGAGCACACATTTAGTAATCAAAAAGTTGGTGGTTTGCACCCAGCCCCGGCTCACTATTTTTTTTTTTTTTACTTTTTAAAAACATTTTTAGACACCTTAATGTAAACAAATTACGCATAAATTTGATTTAACATATTTCGTTTACTGTATGGGGAAGAACATGCCTAGAACATATTAGTTAAGTTCTCCAGATACATGTCAGGCATGTGCCTGGAGGCGGACATAGACTGTGACTATCACTTGCCATTCATGTGATTTCTCTTTCATAGTTACATAAGGCACATACTGGGCACACTTTCATGTACCTGGGGAACGTGATAGGCATATGCCTGCTATGTAATTGTGCTTTTAGGGGTCCAGGAGCTGACATTTTCCCCCTTCTTTTCCTTCCAAAATCTCTTATAAGGCAATGCATCCTCATAGATTGTCCACAAAATTTCTTTTCATTCTCTTAACTTTAGTATGCTTATTTGCATTTCAATAGGACGTACTATTGAGGTCTAAAATATTTATTATTATTATTATTATTAATAATAATAATAATAATAATAATAATAATAATAATAATAATAATAATAATGATAATAATAATAATAATATAGAATACATATTCCGTATGAGAGCAGATTGTATTAAAATCTGTAAAATCGCCCCTAGCGTTAGGCGAAATTTACGAAATTGTCAGGACCATCAGAACATGTAACTACAACTAGCTTAATGTTAAGCTTTACGTTTCCAGGCAAATTTCAAGTAGAAAGTACTGAAATGTACTGAATTTCATATACTGAAATCACACGAGACTTAAGAAAATTTGGTTTTAATAATGTTACGCCGGCTAAGTTACAGAAGACGTGGATGATGAGAATGAAAGAAATATTGGAATAAAGAAAGTGGGAGGAAGCGGAACCCGGAGAAAACCTATACACATGGTGTTTGCCCAGCACATTGCCCACTAGGCAGGAGCTGGGTGGAAGAGAGTGAACCATTAAATTCTCAACACTTCAGTAATAATAATAATAATAATAATAATAATAATAATAATAATAATAATAATAATAATAATAATAATAATAATAATAATAATAATATTAAACATTTGAAAGTTGCCCTAAAATTTGACAAAACTTACTTAATAGTAGGGATGTCGTTGAAGGGGTTCCGTACCTTCAAAACACACCTCTGCAACTATCTACATTTTAAACGAAAGCGTTCCAGTAAAGTTTCATGTAAAAAAATATTCTACTGTATATTTTAAGGAAAATAACTGTAATAAAAATAACTGAATATCACTGAACAGTAAGGCATATAATAAATTAATGTTTGGATATACAGAGGTAATTATAAAAGCTTTGCTACAAAAGTACCTATACAAACCGTTATTCAATGAGCTCTGAAATACAAAGTAACAAAAAACCTATAAGATTTAGTCTAGAGAGGAATTGCTACCTAAAGAATGGACATCCACTATTTCGAGAATCGAGATAAGACGAGAAATGTTTAGGATACTTTTCGTCTTGTCTCGATTCTCATCTCGAAAGCAAGACGATAATTTGAGTTAGCCTTGTCCCTTCTCGAATGTAAAATGTTAATTCTCATGTTATTTTGTTTGTTTTAGAAACGCGATGAGAAATTCCTCTTCTCGTGGGCAACATTAAAGAAAACCGAAATATTCTTCCCAAATATCACGTTCGTCTTGGCTTTCATACACATTCGGCGTTATAATCATACCATGCAACGTCTCACTCAGTGTGTGTGTGTAGAAGACCTCTGGCAACATGCTACGGGGCTTTTATATATTCCTATCAACAACGAAATACTTTACGTTAATTGATCAATCTCGTCCTGACGTTTTGCACACTAGTGTATATAGAGATTATTGTTTCTATATAGAGAGTATTGTTTCTATCTACTTTAATATTTTAGCTTGTTTTTTATTAACTATATACGCAAGCCCGTACTTATGTATTGAGCGCCGCTGTGCTCTAAATAATTTGAACCCCCTCCAAAAACGACTAATATTCAGTTGAATTCATAGATTTTGGGGTCGCTGAGATGAATAGTGACAGTTTTAATCCAATTCAACTTCAAGGACATGCTCTATTCACCAGGGAAGGGGCCGCTGTGGCTCAGTGGTAGAGCGTTCACCTCTTGTGCATGAGGTCTTCGGTACATATCCGTGGGTTTTCTTGGAGTTCTCCCGTTTCCTCTTACTTTCTTCATTCCACCATTTCATTCATTTTTCATCATCACCGTCTCCTTTAGCCTAGCCAGCATAATCGTGGGTCGTAAAACTTTAAGATTTCATTTCATTTTCCAGTAACCAGGGATGAGCGAGATTTTAAAAGTAATCGAAAACGACAGATATTGGTATTGAATTAATAGTTTTCGAGATCGCTGAGTTTAACGGTATAAGTTCTTATTATGTTCAAATTCTGCCTTACCACTTAGGATGGTGATGGGAGAGGAAGACTTTTTAAAAATAATCAGATAAGCTAGCTAATTAGTAACTATGTAATTTGAGCGAATTAAACATATTTTCTCGCGCATGTGAGGGTCTCTACGGGTTGCTAGTTTTGAATATTACTTCATTGTGAATCTTTACAAAAATCCAACATTTTGCCTTCCCCTAAATCCTGCTGCCCTGTGCTCGAGCACAGAATAGCACTTACCTAAATACGGGCCTGTATATACAGTATAATGCTAGTTTAAGTCTAAAATCAAGTGAAGGCTGTATTATAAATTTTGTAAACAACGTAAATAAATAAATACAGTGGAGTCCTTAAACCTCGGCACTCAATGACTCGAATGTCCGGATAACTCGGCCACATCCTGGCAGGGCGAAAAAAAACCTGCGCGCAAACCCGTTCAAGGTCATTGCGGGGCTATTTTTCTGAGGTCTGTCTTATCATTTAAATTACTGTACAGTGTGTATTCACTTATTTTCATTTTCATGTAAAAGCTCTATACCTTCATAAAATAGTACTTTTTCCTTTGTTTAATTGCATTTGGGCAGTTTATTCTCTGTTGTATTCTTAAGCAACCAATACATACAAGTACAGTACTGCATTTTCTGAGGAAACACCTTTGGCATGGGAGACCCGGGTTCGATTCCCCGTTGGAGCTCATTTGGTTCGGGTTCCACGTTAATTAATAGGTCCTGTCTCATATGGCATCGCTGCTGAAAGGGACATTAAACTGAAAATCAACTCAACTCTGAGGAAACACCCGTACTACCCCTAGTGATGGGTAAATTCCCGGGAAGATTTTTTCGAGAATATTCCCTGGGAATATTCCCGGGAAGATTCCCCAAAATGGGAATTTTCCGGGAATTTATGTACAGTCACAAAGAAAATTGCATTCTATTACTATATTATGATTTCAGTTAAATTCATTTTTATATCACAGTATATTATTATTGTTGTCCCTAGGGGAGTCTTTAGAATGTATATTCTGAATGATGTTATGTTATTTTATTAGTAGGCCCTATTTTATTATATTCAGAGAGTACGCAAAATGGATATTTATTTACAATATGTTCTATGAAAGTATGTATGTTTCGAAAATGGTAAGTCCACATACTTTTAAACCCCTAAACAGTTTAAACTTACATGTTAGTGGATTTTCTAAACTTCTACTACTAATGTTATAAACATATTAAATTTTTAAATGTTATAAACAAATTAGGTTGAGTAACTGCCAGTACACACATGTCTCAATATTTTTTCAACATTTGCGCATAAATATGTATGTTTACGATATTTTCAAGATACTTTCCTGTTTTTATAATTTTGCATGTAACATTGCCACACACGACTTTTCTTCCTGCCCATTTCTCGAAATTCCATGCGTTAATTCTCATATAAAAAAGTTCGAGTACCTCTTCAGAAATTCGAGACAGAGAGAGGAGACAGACAGACGTCTATTACTAACGATGGTTCAGAGGTTATTAATAGTGTTTCATTTCTATTTCTACATAATTCTGCATTACTTTACAAAATGGTTTCTTTCCATCATTTGTAAATTAGTACTTTGCTACTTTTGGCGATTGTTTAGCTTTGGCGGGTCAGATTTTGCACCTACTTTTTGGCGATATTCTATTCCGAAGCGGTTGTTTTATGGTTTCATACGTTAAATTACTTTACCAACATTAAATTTAGGCAGCTTTACCGAACGAGCGTAAGCGAGTGAAGGCGGGTTAGAGCCCCGCAGGGCACGTTTTCTCTATCTTCGTTACCAACAATTCACTTTCTTTTCTCACATAACTCACTTTGACTTATCTTTACGGTTTGTACAAATCCTCTACTATCCTTAAAAAATGTGTTCGATACTTTCTTGACTACTTGAACAACACTATCAAGTCATTTCTTCCGTAAATCATCCTACTTTTTGCTAGTTTTGGCTCCCCAATACTAAGCAATTACTCTACTTTTTAGTGCAAATGGAAATGGAACTTAAAAAATCATATTATTAGTTATATAAAGTACTGTCAAAGAAGTTTATTTTTTTTTTACCTCCAAATTCTTTAAAACCTAGAAGTAAGTCATAATATATTAAAATAAAGTAATTAGTCATATGGTTCTTATAATTTGGAAGATAAAGTAAAGAAATGGAAATAAATTCCTTCCCTGGAATTTATACGCCAGGGAAAAAACCCGGGAATATTACCATTTTTAAATTCCTTCCCACCAGGAATATTCCCACTGCCCATCACTAACTACCCCCCTTCGGTCTACATTAGGCCGAGTTTTCGTGACTCTACCGTATTGAGAAAAAAGTCAATATTTGATTTGAAGAGCGTAATATAGGTAAATTAAAATCTATTAACTTTTCTTGTATTTCTATTGCTATGTAGTGTATTTGAAATGAAAATTCAGGAGAACACAAAAACATATTACTTTGTCTCTTCCAGTTCACTAACATTGTCGTTAAATATGTGCTCTTTTTTTGTTTCAGGTGTTTATGATGTAACAACTATAATACGCTTAAGGAACGTAAAGGAAATTTTAGATGGTGAAATCAATTACAACAGTGATGGTAAGTATTAATGTTAAGTGTTACAAAATAAATTCATCTCTTGATTTAGTTGGCCTCCATTTAACGGGCATCGGAAGCAACGAAATAAAAACTGGAGCAGCCGATTCAGTTTGAAAGTCCCGACCAGTGATTGCCAGATCATATTTTTGGTTACACGACTAGACCTATTACATCCTATTACTTCAAGCCATACAGTATATATATATATATACACACACAGTGATTCGAAAGGGTATTCCTACATTATCATGTTTCGTGCAATTTCAATGATACCATTCATATCGAGTATGTATCGAGTTTCTTTCTGCAAGAAAAGAATAAAATTAAAATATTATAAAGTCATACACGGAAGAAGTATTCGTACAGATAACATATTCAAGAAAATAATAAGAATAATAACGACACTTTTCAATTGATTAATACTTTGTAGTGTTCTCTTTAGCGGATATAATTGGATGAATTGTTTCTGAAATGCATTTGATATCCCCGGAAGATCAAAAGTAGTCCCCATCAGCATCGAAGACCTTCTGCCAACGTTCTGGAAGGCCATTGATACCATCGCGGTAGAACTTGGTGGGCCGTGAAGCGAAGAAGATAACAAGTGCATTTTGCACCCCTACTAGGGATTTGAACTTGCGTCCTCTAAGGTGATTGTCCAAGAAATGAAACAGGTAATAATTGGACGGTGCAATGTCCGGGTAGGATGGCGGATGCAATAGTGTTTCCCATCCAAGATGTACAGTAAGGGACACTTCTGGATGGCACGCCCATAAGGAGATTTACGGCAAAAGTGCTCCACCAGTTGTGTCCAAAGAATTTCCCAGGAAGTATTGAAACTGAATTAGCTTTAAAGGAAGGTGGGTTGCATAATTACCAGACAGTGAAAATTCCCGTACACTTGGACGAAATTCCCACTACCGTCTACAACATCATTTCTCCAAAATGAGATGAATCTCAGACGTGTACTTCTTATGGTAAACATATTACTTGATATTTGTCCTATTTGTGAAGATAAAGTGCAACAAGAAATGAAAGACCAATCCTGTTGCTGTTAGAATATATGAACACTCTTTCAGTCATTTGATCTGAAATGACTTTGCCAGAGCCTGAATACATATTCTGTCATTTCAGGAGGGTAGGAAGAGCGAATCTCGTCTCCTTCAGTGTCAAAACACATATATTTAATTAAATGTTTAGTGAGAGTTAGCCCATTGGTACAGAGCTTTTATGATTTGAAGCTTTGCTCCCAAGCAATCTTATGTCATAGCTGACGACATTGGAGAACGAGAGATGCAAATATGATGAAAGATACAGTCACATGTGTAAATTTAGAATTTGAGACAAAATGATCGGATAGCATCCATATTTTGTCGCAAATCTTGATTTTGTAAGTAGACATGTAAAAGCTCACCCGAACTGCACGGAATAAAGTCTTCATTTGTTTAGAATTTCGTCTGCAGAGGATTCTGTATGTCTATGCTCGAGAGGTTTAGCTGCACTATTAAATTTGATTATGAAAGACATATTAATAGAACTAGTGAGGTATGTTCCAGCAATATGGGATAAGAACCACAAACAACATCGTAATAGACACGTTTTAAATAGAGAACGGAAGAAAATAGCAACTGAAATGTGAATGTCAGATAAGTTATTCATATTTATTTGAGAATTATACTGTAGCTTATTATTATATAAGGCAGCGACTGTTACAGGGAGGTGGCTTTCGGGTTGAAGTTCGTAAATTGTGGAATTTCTAAAGAAAAAAGAAGCTACTGTTAATTATATCTATGCTTAAAACTCCACTTCTCGTTCTAATTCCGAGGTTAATAGAAAAAAAGGTTTATTCTAAATTCGTTTCTGATATAAGGTAAAGGAATACCTATAAAGAGAAGCATATATCCATAGGGAGGAAATGTCGGATAATGGAGTTGCAGTGACGAAACTTCATTTGCTGAAGTTAATACCACCTCCAAATCGAAACCTGAAAACATACTTGTTTTTTAAAAATTTTTCTGGGAAATGATTTCTCGCCAGAGTGCTGGATGAGAGCATTTCTTCACAGAAAATTGAAAAAATGTAATAGTTTTGATTTTGGTGATAGAGATGAGACTCAAATATTTTTGCGAAACAAGAAACGAGACTTTAGCATTTCTCATGTCTGGTCTCTTGTCCATCCGTCTTTATAAACTGCTTGGTCCTTTCAATTTCAAAATGTTGTTTTGCATGATTTTTGTGCAATCATTTCAGACGCGTTACAGTAATGTTTCTCCTCAAACTGAGGACTTACAGCGAAGGTGCGACCTCCTCTCTATGTGTGCCCTTCATCCATTTAGACCTAGACATCGAGGTAGCGACCACTACTTAAACCTCAACCTCGATCGCGAGGTCTCTTTTGTATGTCTCTACCCTAAGATTGCGGTTTTATTGAAAATTTTTCCGGTGGTGGATCCTGGACTCCACCCAAATGAACGTTAACCAGGGCCCCCCGTAATCAAATCCTGATTACGCCCTTGCTACCAAGTAATATACTCTCCTATGTATGTAACAATCAAATCAGAGTGGAATTCATTAGAGGAGGGAAGAAATCTCGCTAACAATTTAGGACACTTTTTCTGGCGGGGAGGGGGAGAATGATAAATGTGGGAGAAATTTCGCCCAAGCGCTTGCATGGATGTCAGTGTTGGGCAAAATCAATTGAAATCAATTGCAATTGATCAATCAATTGAAAGTAATTGCTCTGAAAATCAATTGCAATTGATTTCAATTGCAATTGATTTCAATTTGTAATTGACAATTAATTTCAATCGCAATTGAATTCAATCATAAAATTTGCAATTAATTTTTCGTCAGTTGTTAATTGTTAATTGGTCACCAGGCAATTGAAACTTTTAATTGTTAATTGTCAATCGCAAAGAGTGCAATTGAAACATTTAATTGTTAATTGCAATTGAAACTTGTAATTGTTAATTGCAATTGAAATCAACAATTAAAACTGAAGATAAGAAAATATGTGTATATTGTGTTGTGCACTTGTTACTGTTTTACATATTTCAAAAAAGGTACTTATAACTACCATCCCTTTGCCCCCCTGGGAAGAAAGCTGTGAAACTAAGCATTTTTTTTTAAAAAATATATTATGTTTATGACTCTATCTCCCTCGAAAGAACTCTATATGCCCTTCATGCATACAATAGGGATGGACACGAGCGAGTTCCAGCGAGTTTTCTTTAAAACTCAACTCGACTCGAAGCAGACATCTTTGAGCTCGACTCGAGAACTCGGCTCGAAAAATTTCCCCTAACTCGACTCAATTCGGATCGAGTTTCAAGTCGAGTCGAGCCAAAACGAGCCAATTCGGGCTAAATACTTTGTGTAGTTCCAAGTAGTATACTTCTCTCTTCAAGTATCCTACATAGACAATATAATTATCCATGATACTACTACTACTACTACTTCTATAACTAATAATTATTATAACACCGAGTATAAAAATGGAATATAGGTGGTTTGTATCTGAATACTAGAAATTAGTTGACTGTCGATCTCGGTCGTCAAGAAATCTTCAGGAGGCAAGGACATCGGTCACGAGGTTCTAGGTTTGAGTTCGGGAGGAGCAAGTATTCGGGGTCGAACTAAAAATCGTTAAAAGTTATAGGACTCCAGCCAAACATGTTCAAAACTGCTCGACCCGGGTTTAGGGTTTCTAACGACTCAAGCGGCTCTCTCACAGCTCATTAACTTATCGAGCCGAACAGAGAAGTGAGCCGAGCCAACAGCTCATCCAACCGAGCCAGCTCGAGCCGGTGGCTCACACGAGCTGAACCGAACCCAGCTGATTGCTTACCCAAACCAAGCAGGTTCGAGCCATCGGCTCAGTTGAGCTGACTCGAACCCAGCCTATGGACTCGTTTCAACGGAGCTGGTTCGAGCCATTAGCTCCAATCGAGCCTAGTCGATGACTCGTCCCTACCGAGCCGGCTCAAGCCATCGGCTCAATTGAGCCCAGTCGATGGGTCATCCTAACCAAGCCAGCTCAAGCTGTTCGCTCAGTTGAACCGAGCCGAGCCGGTTGACATCACTATCCCGGTTGGGCTTCTACTTTGCCTAAAAAATTGGACCGTGCAGTTCTCAGCTTTGATGGTAAGAACTACAGTATATACTGTACTTATATTGGTGCTCACGGCATCATTAACTTTTTCCGCCACCAACGAATTTCGAGGTACTTTGTTTTGCATCTTTTGTGCGTGTTCTGTGTCGCTTTGTGAGCCTACTCCCACATTTTGTGCGTCACCGAAAGTGGGTCAAAATGGGCCTACCAATATGGCGGAACAAGTTATTGCTGTTCCGCCACCAATGAATTTCCAGGTTTTTGCCTACACATCGTTTTATGCCGTTTTGTGTGTTTACTTCCACGTTTTGTGCGTTATGGGAAGTGGGTTAAAATGAGTCCCCAAGTTGGGACGAAAATGAATCACTGTTCCGTCATCAACGAATTTCGAGGTCGCTTCTTTCGCATCGTTTAGTACCAGTTTCTTGCCGTTTTTAGCGCGTATTTTCACGTTTTGTGCGTTACCGGAAGTGGGTCAAAATGGGCTTTCAAGATGGGACGAAAATGACCAAGAGTTCCGCCACTGTCGAATTTCGAGGTCGTTAATTTCACATCGCGTACCCTTTTGTGCGCCTATTTCGACGTTTTGTGCGTCACTGGAAGATGGTCAAAATGGGCCACGAAGGTAGGACGAAAATAACCCACTGCTTCGCTACTAGCGAATTTCGAGGTCCTTCCTTTCATATCGACTAGTGAATTTTCGTGCCGTTTCGTGCCCCTATTTCCACGTTTTGTGCGTTACCGGAAGTGGATCAAAATGGGCTTCCAAGATGGGACAAAAATAACCAAGAGTTCCGCCACTATCGAATTTCTAGATCGTTAATTTCACATCGCGTACCCTTTTATGCGCCTATTTCGACGATTTGTGCGTCACTGGAAGAGGTCTCGAATGGGCCTCGAAGGTGGGGCGAAAATGACCCACTTCTCCGCCACTACCGAATTTCGAGGTCCTTCTTTTCGCATCGACTAGTGAATGTTTCGTGCCGTTTCGTGCCCCTGTTTCCACGTTTTGTGCGTCACCAGAACTGTGTCAAAATGGACCTCCAAAGTGTGACGGAAATGACCCACTGTTCCGCCACTATCGAATTTCTAGGTCGTTTCTTTCGCATCGTTTAGTGATTATTTTTTAAAAAGTTTTCTGTGCCTACTTCCTCGTCTTGTGAGTCACCGGAAGTGAGTTAAACGGGCCTTCAAAGTGGGAGTTAAATGACTCACTGCTCCACCACTACCGAATTTCGAGGTCCTTCTTTCGCATTGACTAATGCCTGTTTTGTGCCATTTGTGTCCCATTTCCACGTTTTGTGCGTCACCAGAACCAGAAGTGTGTCAAGATTAGCCTCCAAGGTGTGACGAAAATGACCTACTGTTCCGACACTATCGAATTTCTAGATCGTTTCTTTCGCATCGCTTAGCAAATTTTAAAAAAAGTTTTCTGCATCTATTTCTCGTCTTCTGGATCACCTGAGGTGAGTTAAACGGGCCTTTAAAGTGGGAGTTAGATGGCTCACTGTTCCGCCACTATCGAATTTCGGGGTCGTTTGTTTCGCATCGTTTAGTGCCTGTTTTGTACGTTTTGTGCGTCACCGGAAGTGAGTCAAAATGGACCTACGAATATAACGAAACAAGTTAATGCTGTTCCGCCACCAACGAATTTGGAGGACCATTTCTTCACATCGTTTAGTGTGTATTTTGTACCGTTCTGTTCGCCTACTTCCACGTTTTGAGCATCACCAGAAATGTGTCAAAATGGTCCATTAAGGTGTGAGAAAAAACAGCCATTGTTCCGCCACTATCGAATTTGGAGGTCGTTTCTTTCGCATCGTATAGTGCCTGTTTTGTACCGTTTTGTGCTCCTATTTCCACTCTACTGCGACAACAAAAATGGGTCGAAATGGCCTACAAGTATAGCGGAATAACTTAATGCTGTTCCGTCATCATCGAATGTCGATGTCGTTTCCTTCACATTTTTTATGCATGATTTGTGTCGCTTTGTGCATCAGTAGAAGTGGGTCAAAATGGTCCTTGCATGTGTGATGAAAAAACGTCAAGAACCCCCAGAAAACCCACGAGCACGGTGTTTGTCCACTACAAAGTCCACACGGCGTGAGCTGGGATCGAACCAGGGACCCCAAGCACCGGAGATGAACGCTCAACCACTGAGCCACCGCGCCCCCTCTTGAATATGGGATGAATATGTCTTTTTCTGCCATATTTGTAGGTCTTCTTTGACCCACTTTCGGTGGCGCACAAAACGTGAAAATATGCACAGAAACGGAACAAAACATGCACTAAACAATGCCAAAAAAGCGACCACGAAATTCGATACTGGTGGGAGAGTGGTTCATTTTTCTTCCCACATTGAATGCCCATTTTGACCCACTACCATCGATTCACAAAACGTGGAAATAGGCTTAGAAAACGGTAGAAAACACGACAAGACGATGTGAAGGAAATGACCTTGAAATCGTTTCTGATGGAACAGCATTAACTTTTCCCGCCATATTTGTAGGATAACATTGACCCATTTCTGGTGACGCACAAAACGTGGAAATAAGCTTACAAAACGAATAAAAAAATGGAAATTTAGCTTAATTACATGGAAATTTTAAGTTTGTACGGTACGCTTAATTATATGAAAAATATTATACATTTTTCCTTTACGTTGGTCTGCTTTACTTTGATTTGGGACTTTCAAATTTTATTCTTTTTTCAACTGAAAAGTATCTATAATTCAACAAGGAAATAATTATCAATGATAATTATAATAATTATCTATATAATTGAATTCATTGTAATTTGGTCCATGACAAACACTTTACCATTTCGTACTAGCTGTTATACCCGTTCTTCGCACGGGTCAGATAAAATATCAATGTAAACAAACTGAACAACGGGAGAACAATTAAGAAACATTTCTAAAATTGGATATATATTTTGTGTGAATATATATCCAACAACGTACATGTGTTTTCATTGGGAAGGCCGATGGGAGCTGACTTTGAACGTAAACACTAACGGGGGTGTCACTATACATCTGAGCAACCCCGATAAATATGGATTCGACACAAATATTGGTCATTTTCTACTGCTTTTACATGTCCCGGTGAACGCCCCCTCAGACCCCCTTGGTTCGAATTGTGAAAAAAAATCCTCTTGCACCCAGCCGATACCGCGAAAACTATGAATGTGACACTAACATATGTCATTTTCTACTACTTTTTACATATCCCGGTAAAAGCCCCTATGATCTTCTGATTCCAATTTTCAAAAAACAACGCCTTTGGCCCGCAGCCGATGGGGACTGCATTTAGAAGTCAACGCCTGTGGAAGTATCACCATTCATCTCAGCGACAGCTAAAACTATGGATTTGACACTAATATAGGTCGTTTTCTATTATTTTTACATGTCTTGCAATTCTCCACCTCCGGTGACTCCCGGCCCGCATACAATGGTGGTTAAATTTGAAAATCATCGCTAATGAAAGTATCACCATTGATCTCAGCGACCGCGGAAACTACGGATTTAACAGTAATATCGATCATTGTGGATTATTTTTACATGTCTCTTGATCCCCTTTATAATGCCTCCGTTCCTTAGCTAATGGGAGCTAAATGTGAAAGTAAACGCGGTCTTGAGTTTCACCATTGAGCTCAGCAATCCCAGAAACTATGAATTTGACATTAATATCGGTCATTTTCGATTATTTTACATGTCTCGGAATTCCTCCCTCTGGTGACCTAAGGCTCACATACAACGGTGAATGAATTTGAAAGCCATCACTAATGGTAGTGTCACCATTGATCTCAGCGACCGCGAAAACTATGGATTTGAAACTAATATCGGTCATTTTGGATTACTTTTACGTTTCGGTAACCCTCCCCCCTCCCCGTTGACCCCGGCTCGCAGCCGAATAGGGTGAATTTGGAAGTTAATGCGATCGGAGTTTCACCATTGATCTCAGCGACCGCGAAGACTATGAAATCGACACTAATATCGGTCATTTTCTACTACTTTTACATGTCCCAGTAAACGCCCCCCTGAGACCCCCTGGTTTGAATTTTGTCAAAATCGCTTTTCCCTGGTGTGGGACTTGGACCAAGGTACCCGTGACCAAAATTTGGTTACTCTCGGTCAACTTGTCTGGTCCCCAGGCCGGTCCCGGAAAACGTCCCCATGAGACCCCCTTAGTTCGAAATTTGAAAAAAAAACTTCGTCTTGATCTGAGGCCTAGACCAAGCCACCCGTGACCAAATTTTGAAAAGTTTTCGTCCACTCGTCTGGCCCACAGGCCGCACAAAGATAGACAGACAGACATAAACTAACTCTTTATTTTATTTATATTAGAAAGGTCAGATCCGCCGTTATTGTAATAGAGGAGTGCTTGAGCGATTGATCGTAGAAATTCAAACTCCGATGAGTGATAATTTCATAGGCTTGTTTTATTTCAAGTTTAAACTCTTTAGTCAGTAGAGAAGAGGGCGTGAATCATGGGTCAGAGTTGATGACAATGGGTTTCGTTGGGTCTGTGGGTCACAGTGGGTGAAAGTGGTTCATGGTGGATGATTGCTTAGAGTGGGTCACGGTGGGTCGTGGGTCACGATGGGTGGAGTCAATTGGTCGTGGCTAAAGTTTTCATTGTCCCACGCCCTCTCTGAACAACAGTGTTGAAAATTAATCAGTGAAAATCAATTGCAATTGATCAATCAATTGAAAGTAATTGCTGTGGAAATCAATTGCAATTGAATTAATTGCCAATTAATTCCAATTGCAATTGAATGACTGAATTCAATTCCAATTACTTTCCACTGCAATTACTTTCAATCAATTGATTAATGGTAATTGATTCTCCATTATTAATGGCCAACTGCAATTAACAGTTAACCATTACTTACTTCAATTGTTAATTGCAATTAACAATTAAATTTACAGATTAATTGTTAATTCAATTGAAATTTGCCCAACACTAATGGATGTTCACCTCTGGCCCAGAACGGTGACTGCAATTCTTAAGTTGCCATGAGCTAGCCAAAAATTTAAATTCTTCCTCCTCTAAAAAAAATCAGTAAACAAAACATTAGTTACTACAGTGTTAGTTAAGTTTTATTTGGAAGAACCGTCTGCTAAAACAAACAGCCAAATAATCAGACATAACGCATAGCTAATATTCAAAAATGTCCGAAACATGATATTTGTGAAACATAAGATAAAAAAACAAGAGAGAGAGAGAGAGAGAATTAGACCTACGCAAAATATTGTCCCTCCGTTATAAATTTAAACAAAGGAATGCTTTCTGTTAGGTTTATTAGATGAGTGGTTAGTGTATTGGACTTCTACGTGTAGGGTCTTGGTTCGAGTTCACGCTAAGAACGTTGTTTTTTAGCAACATTTATTCTAAATATTCCACAAGTTTTGTTGAGACTTATATGTAGTCTCAGTCAGTTTAAGCCGAATTTATTTTCAAATATGAGACTTCTTATCACATGTGTTTTTTTACTTGCAGTATTGCAAATTTGATTTCAAATCTTACAACGTTAATTCTACTCATTGTCCTATGTCATATTATGATGAAATTTTGCACAGCAACGACAGTCGGGTGGTACTATAATATTCCATTCTTACTGTGATATGTTTAAATATAGTGCGGAAAGGTCATAAAGAAAAAAGTTTAGTAGCTCGTATGATACACCCCAAACCCCTGGAGGAATTTAGCATACTATATAATACCAAGGGAAAAATATACTGTAGGGGTAAGACACTAAAAGCATTTCTGGGAGCAGGGGATAATCAGGCGAACGGTTCGAGGTGTGTGGACCTCAAACTTTGTATAAATATTTATAAGAATTGAGGTAAGGTTTTGTTGCCCTTTGTGTCCTGAGAATAGTTTATAAGGGGAGTGCCGGTCCTGGGTTCGAGTTCCGGATGTCCGTATTCGAAGCGCCAGATATAATGGGGTTCGATACTCGTTTGTTCCAGTTCGAGAAGACCGACTAATAATAATAATAGGATTCGAACCTTGGATCTCTCAAAAATCTCCTTTACAACATCATTCAAATGCACAAATTAGTAAAATGACGTAAGAGACTGGCAATAAACAAGTATCTTCACTCCTCCACGGTCCTAAGATTCGGGCGTTATACGTATCAGAGGCATGAGCCGTATACCCACCGTCGCTGTTGCGTCAGCTCCAAGTTACACTGATCAATACCTGTAAAAAAGTGCAAGGTAGGACAGCCATGCGTGATTAACACCAGATGAGTAGTGGGAGACGAAAGTAAATGTTTGAACTTCTCTATTGATAGATACCTTACCTTCTGACAAACACTTCACATCGTGTACGTTTTAATTGGTACACATTTCAATCACTAAGAAAAACGGCATAACGTATTAAACACATCTGGTTAGCACTATCATCACTTTTAGAAATGATAACAAGAATTGTAGATAACTTTGTATTAATATGCACTATGTGGGTTATACTACATATGATTTAGAACAATACTAATATTTTCATATTACTTTTAACATTTCACTCGAAAAGAAATTGGCCCAAAGATTTCGGAACAACACGTAAGCGCGCACGACGGTATAGACGGACGTAACGACGAACATCCATACAAGTTCATAAGGGAGATTTCGTTTACATTGCTACTTGAAGATGACAGCTCGATGGTTTCATTTCTGGAATGCACGACGAATCAAAGAGGAGTTTCTTCATTGATTTTAACTGTGAAGATGTTCATTACAATAATACGATAAAAGACATTATTGATTTCACAATATCACCACTGTTAAATATACAAATTTGGTGTAGCACTATTAGAAAAGTATTCAATTCAATTGACTAATTCCACCTGAGAGCTTGTGTTTAATCAGTCCATGTCGTTTTGCAGAAATCGACGCTCTCCCTTTCTTCTTCGCGCGTCACACCGTTGCCAGTTCACAGCGCAAGAATACACTGACTAAACTAAAATATAGTTCGTAGAAAACATTAAGTTTTTGCGTTATTATATTGTTAATAATATATAATGAATGGTTCATAAGTTAATAGAAATCACATTAAAAACACTGATTGTTCGAATAAGTTGTACAATCGACGATTATTGATAGACTTCACATTGTCACGTAAAAATCTGTCATCGTCATGAGGGCTTGGTGCGTGGGCGGACAGCACGAGAGTAGCAAAATTTTTCCTCCAAATATGGGCTGACGGGAGGAAGCAGAGCTGTCTGGATAAGTGAGGTACCTTTTGGGTGAGAAATTCCTGAGCGTTGTTCTCCTCCAACTGTTGATTAGTTGCATTTCATTTCCAAGAATTGCATTTCATTTCAATTATTCCTTGAAATATAAACACAAGATAATTTCAATATTTGAATATAAATCAATAGTTATTTGTAATTCAAAATACTATTCAACATTATACTTCATAATGTCTTTCAAAATTCAAATCAAATTACACAAACATATTAATATATTCAATGCAATACTATATTCAATAAAACATTACATTTGGTAAGGTATTGTATTCAATACCATATTTAAAAATGCACAGTAAAATATAAATAGTACAAACTAACTATATATCAATAAATTTGAAATAGTAAAATTACTTAAAATTCTGCAATAATACTTCTTAATTCTCAGATAAAACACATAATATCACTCAAGAATAGCATATATCACTAAGTAATTCAACTTATCATGATTTTACTTTTCATAAAGATAAAATATTCCTTACGGATAAATGCATAAAAATTTATTATATTTGAAACACCAATATTATTCATAAAATTCAAAAGTGTATGTTCATTGACATGCTAACGCAAGACATTTATCAAGAATATTCGAAATAATTCAACACAACTAAAACATATGATATAGTGCACACGATTGGTTTACATTTTGTTAAGATTACATATTAAAAGCACATGTGTAAATATAACACTAAAAATATTTCATTTACTATGAAATGAAAGACTGGGCACATGTGAGCTCGTCACGCTCAAAGTATATAAAAATATACTGCCTGCATTAAATTAGCAAGACCCTACCCCAATTATTTATTAATATGTTTCCATCCCCGAAGCAAAGTGAAAAGATAGAACATTTGGTTAGAATTTAAAAATAATATAGAGGGGACTAATAAGAAAATTGCCTACTCCGGGCATTACATAATATGGATAACCCATAATAGTGGAGGGACCTTTGCTTCAATGTCTTCAAGTACTACTTGAAATGTTTTCGTATTCAACGAAAAGATTAATACAAAGTAAATGCAACAATAGTTGCTAACAATTATCATGTAAGTATTCATTTTACTAATCTCACATTTGCATTTGAATATTAATTCTGTGATTTTTTTTATTCTCCCGTTTGTGACTCAGTGGTTCACCACGTAGGCGTGTTTAGTTGGAAAACAAGGCTGAGGTAGCCCACCACATCAGTAGGAGTCAGTCATCCTAAGTTGATCACTGTGATCTTACCAGAATGCTAATTAAACAAAACGAGAGGATTAATAAAATTTGTCAATGCAAATTCTAAATTATGTACGTTACACCATGATGATTCAGTGAGATATTTTAAATATGAATCTAATTCTAAAACTTCATCAAGGATTTTGGCAATTCTATTGGAGTTAATTTTGGAATCACATTGGTTTGAAAGATTTACCCTTACAGCATTGATAGAATCATAGGTTACTTCTTCAATACAACTATTCAACTCTGAGCTTTTACTCTGTTCTTTCAGGATTTCATCACTTTTGGTTCCACAATGTTTGGTAGCTAAATTAAGCCAAATACTCTTTGTTTCTTTAGTAGGTTTCCAAACTTTTAATCTATCAACTGAATGTAATCCTAAACATTTACCAGTGAGTGGATCCGTTAACTCAAAAACCTTTTCTGAGACCTTTTTAGAACACAATAGGGGACCTTTGTACAGATAAAGAAATTTTGAGATTCTTTTGTCAATGGCTGAACTCAAATTTGTTTTCTTCAAAAAAACTAAATCATTTTCCTTTACCTTATATTTACTTTCTTGTTTCAGGTTATGCTTAACATTTCTTTTACGAATTATTTCAGTTCTTTTCAGATCTGCCATAACTAATTTGTTATCCCACAAAACATATTCATCTGTATCCTTTTCAGTAACCACAATACCAAAATGCTTAAATACTGATTCAGAAGGCTTTACATTCAAATGCAAGCTGGCGGGGCTTACACCTAAGCTACTTGAGATTGAATAATTTAACAAAATTACAATTTGAGGAATGAATTTTTCCCAAGCAGTGTGATCTTCACTACAAAACAATTTAAATAGACGATTAGTCTCACGATGGATTCGTTCAACTGGGTTGGAAGAACCGTGATATGGTGTTACGTAATGTATTTTGATTCCATATTCTGACATTTTTTCTTTAAATTTTCGAGAAATGAAACAGCTACCATTATCAACCAGAATAGCACTAGGAATGCCTAAATGCAAAAAATACGATTCTTAACAACGTAAAACACATTTGGTGGTAGCATTTCGCATAGGATACAAAGTATAATATCTAGTGAAAACATCTAAAATTGACAATGCATATTTATAACCTGAGGAAGAAGAAACGTATGGTCCTAAAATATCAATTGAAATGAGTACACGAGGACCATTGACAGTAATACTTTCCATTGGTCTAGCCGGAGGTGATGTTTCTACTTTCGTTTCTTTACATACAATACAGTCATTAATAAAATTACTAATATCTTTTCTCATGGATTTCCAATAGCAAATTTCATTTACAAAACCAAAAGTTTTTTCAATTCCAAAGTGACCTCGTTGACAATGCATGTGTTCTACAACAGTACGAACTAATGAAGGTGGAATGCAAATTCTCCAAGAATTTGGGAAATGGAAATTTCTTTTCAAAAGTACACCATTGTCAAGTTTATAAAATTTTTCAAGATTTCGGTTTTTCACCTTAGAGTATGGGTCGTTAGGATTTTGAAGAAATTTCATTATTGAATCATATTCTGTATGTTCACGTTGTTTTTCGACTAGTTCCTGTATGGTCATGGTTCCGAAAAATGACGGTAACATTTCGAGGTTATTCACCGTATGAGTTTCAGTTTTAGGAGCTAAAACTATACGTGACAAGGCGTCACTGGCTTTATTGTCAATTCCACGAATTTGAATGATTTCCAAATCAAAACTTTGTAATTCGAGACTCCAACGAGCTAAACGAGAATTCCAATTTCTAATCTTATGTAAGTACACTAAAGAGTTATGGTCAGTATACACTTTAACATGTTTACCATACAGTAAATGTCCCCATTTACGAATAGAAATTACTATTGCTAACGCCTCTTGTTCAGTTGTAGTATACGCACGCTGCGCTTTGTTTAAAGTTTTACTACAGAATCCAATAATATTACGTTTACCATCACTTTCTTGAAAAAGTATGCCAGCCACGGCCACCTGTGAACTGTCGGTGATCAATGAAAAATCGGAATCAAGTTTTGGGTGAGTGAGTAGTACATCTTGAACCAAACTGTCTTTAAGGGACTGAAAACTATGTTCACATTCTGGAGTCCAAATCCATTTTTTCCCTTTCTGGATAAGTTCAAATAAAGGAACAGCTAGTTCAGCAAACTTGTGTACAAATTTAGAACACCATTCGAAAAGGCCTAAAACTCGTTGCAATTGTTTTATATTGGTAGGACGAGGTAGTTGGCGAATAACTTCTACGTAAGAAGGATCTTTACAAATACCTTCAGGTGTTACAACAAAACCCAAAAAATTAAAACTAGTTTTACAAAATGAAGATTTTGAAAGGTTAACAGTCATGTTAGCTTCACTCAGCTTAGTAAATAACTGATCTAATAAATTTAATTGTTCTTCAAAAGAAAAGGTTGGAATACTTAAATCGTCAATATATGAAACAAGTTTATTATACAATGCATAACCTAACACCTTCTGTAATGCATCTATGAGAGCGACAGAACCATTGATGTATCCAAATGGGATAACAGTAAATCTGTACATATGACCGTTCCAAGAGAAGGCAATGAAATCACGAGATTCCTCAGACACAGGAATTTGTGAATACGATGACACAAGGTCAATTGAACTTACAAACTTAGCACCCTGAAATTTCAACAATAAATCATCAATTCGGTTTACTTTCAATTGTTTTAATTTAACATGCTTATTCAGCTCAGTCAGATCAACTACGACTCTAGGTTTAGTGGTGTTTTTCTTAGGTACACAGAAAATTGAGTGGCTATGTATCGATACTGCTGGTTCAATGACACCTACTTTTAACCATTCATCGATTTGCTTGTCAATGCTTTCTTTAAAATGGTAGGGTAAAATATATTGTCTTTTTACTATGGGGTTAGTAGTGTCAACGTCTATGGAATATTCATATAAATTACATCTACCTGGATAATCTGTGAATACATCACGATGTTTTACCAACAAATCAAATAATTGCTGTTTTTCCTCATTACTTAAATGATCACATTCATGTACCTTTTCCCTAATTTCGTTTATTGTTGCTACAGCACACACATTTTCAAAAATAACATTATCATTTGATACCTTATCCCCACAACTTTCCTGTTTACTTTGGCTATTACCATGAGCATTTTGAATCTCATTATCAATTTCTGACATTTCTAAACCATAGTATTCGAGTAAAAAATTTTCTTCTACTGCTTGATTTATGTTAAGATCTTTTATTCGAAAATCTTTCGACTCTTTTCTCAACTGTGAATACGCCTGATCTCGTTCATGTAAAACACGGATCCACTTTTGTTCTAATTTACCTTTTTGTGAAACCAAATTATTAATTACAGGACATGCTGAAGATGTATAGTCATGATTGGGTTCGAACTCTGAACTTTCATCTGACAAGTTATTATTTTCTACAGAAATACCAAACTCAGTGTCAACAGGTTTATTTATTCGATCAGCATAAGTCAAAATCTTCTTAGGTTGACAACAACTATTTTCTTTACTATGTGTTTTTTCAATGAGCATAGGAACAACAACAATTTCTTTTCCGTCAGAAAAACTAATTACGTTTTTCGAAAAATCTATCATCGCATGGGCTATTGTGAGGAAATTACGACCTAACAAGCATTCTGTGTTTAATTCATCTACTACCAGAACTCTTATGTCGAACATCAAGTGTTCTATTTCCACACAAATATTTACTTCACCCTTAACCTGCTTTTTTCTTTTACCAGAATAATCTACCAAGAGAATATGTGGTGCAGGTTTTAATTGCGGATGTGAAATTACGGAAGAAATACGTTTCCATGCCTCAAAACTGATAAGGGATGCTGATGCCCCTGTATCGCACAATGCTTTCAACTGAGTATCTAATACTTTACAAAAAATTTCTGCAGTGCGAGTGTTATTACCCTTACTTACATTTTCATCAATTTCTATTTCATCTTCAGAAATATCTAAGTCCCAATTAACAACATTATTAATGTTTTTACTCAACGTTACATATTCCACAGGAAAAATTGGGGTGAGTGCATCTTCGTTACTAAAATCGTGACTATTACTAAAGTTTTCATAAGCTCTACCAGAAGCACTCTCTCGGCAGAGCGTTTCTAGTTTAACGGTGTTTGTCTACTCTGATTACCTGATGATGTAGGAGGAGGGAAGGTACGAGATTGATTAAAATTTGAAATAAAAGGTGGTTGGTTACCAGGATGAAAAGTTGGAAATGGTTGAGGCGTGTGCCCACTATTATCAGCGCGGCTAGTATCAGTGTAATGTATAGCTTCTTGGCTATCATACTGATTATCGTTTTCAGGGTTACGCTGAGAATGAACGTTCCTAGGTTTGTTCTTATTCTTAAAATGTTGATTTTTACCTTTGCTGTGGGGTTGCTTTTTACCTTTGTTTTTGCTTTGATGTTGTGATTCTCTAAGGTTATGTTCATTACTTTCATTTTCTTGGACATTAACCTGATTTACACGAATCTGTTTCTTAAGAAATCCACTATTTGTTCTAAAGTTATCATTGTTTTTTGACAATGTTTCAAGGTTTTGAACAACATTCAACATAGTTTGCAAATCCAAGGATGGTAACAAAATCAATTGTTTCTGAAAATAATTAGGCAATAACAATTTAATTGTATTCAAAATAAAAGCTTCACTAACGTTTTCATTCAATTCTCGAATCTTATGGTAGCGATCTGCTACAAATTGGTAAACTGTACCGTCGACTTTAGGATCATACCTTTTGGATTGCAATACTGACATTTTACCAGCTACAACTTGCGGAAATTCGAACTGTTGCTTGAAAGCACAAACAAAATCGCTATATGATTTAAAGTCAGGTTTACGAGTAAGGAACCAAGATTTAGAAGATCCTTGCATCAAGAAATCTAAAATATCTAAATACTGCTCTTCAGGAATTTGCATTAATTTAACACTTTTCTCAAACAGTTCCAAGAAGTTTGAAGCTGTGATTTCGCTTTCGTGTCCTAAGAACTTTTCAAACGATTCAATATCACTACGCTTAATGGGCCTAGCATTCGTAATCTGAACTGGTTTTCTGTGATGAATACGACTACGATTTTTGCTTTTAGATTTTGGTTTACTATTAGATTCATAACTTGTGTTAGTGCCGCTACTGCTACTACGACTAGTGGAACTTCGAGTTAATGAGGTGTTAGCTACACTACTGTATAGTGAATTAGTTACACTACGAGTATTAGCAATGCTACTAGGTCTAGATTCCACGTGCAAGTTCAAAATTTGTTTTTGCGTCAAGGTTAGTTGAGCATGTAACATTTGCAGTTCTTGTTTGAGGTTACCAATTTCATTTTTAACCTCCAAAACAGTACTCTGGATTTGAACATACTGTTTTGATTCTTTTTCCCTATCATTTGTTAATTCTACTACAATGTTGTTACAACGATCTACTGTATTTTTTAGAAAAAGTAACGATTGATTAATCCGATCAACTTCCATGCCGCAATTGTTTACACTACTTTCATTTACAGTTACCTTTTGCATGCACTGGACTACCTGTGCTTGGTGAGCTTGAATTTTACTTTCAATGTCTACCAATGAATTTTGATTGCTACGTATTTTCTCCTCAAGGTCTACGATTTTACACTCATACGTGTTAGAAATCTGTTGAAAATCATGCTTCATTTGAGTTAGTGAACTACAACTTTGGGAAGCTCCTGAGTTGAAAATTCATGTTTTTCCCGTAACTCTATAATTTCTGCTTTTACACTATTACCTTGTTTGACTAACTCATTATGATTATCTTTTATCACTTGGTTAGTGTTAGCTAAATCTGCGGACAACTTTTGTACTGCTTCAAGCAGTGTTTCCATTTCGTTATAAGTTGACATTGTAAAATATTATACTACAAAACACAACACACCAGGCATTGAATACGAAACAGTGAAGTTCAAAAATTTGCTTTCTCCCCACTAAAGCATCTGTCTTTGTTCGGTGCGTCAGATATAAGGGGAGTGCCGGTCCTGGGTTCGAGTTCCGGATGTCCGTATTCGAAGCGCCAGATATAATGGGGTTCGATACTCGTTTGTTCCAGTTCGAGAAGACCGACTAATAATAATAATAGGATTCGAACCTTGGATCTCTCAAAAATCTCCTTTACAACATCATTCAAATGCACAAATTAGTAAAATGACGTAAGAGACTGGCAATAAACAAGTATCTTCACTCCTCCACGGTCCTAAGATTCGGGCGTTATACGTATCAGAGGCATGAGCCGTATACCCACCGTCGCTGTTGCGTCAGCTCCAAGTTACACTGATCAATACCTGTAAAAAAGTGCAAGGTAGGACAGCCATGCGTGATTAACACCAGATGAGTAGTGGGAGACGAAAGTAAATGTTTGAACTTCTCTATTGATAGATACCTTACCTTCTGACAAACACTTCACATCGTGTACGTTTTAATTGGTACACATTTCAATCACTAAGAAAAACGGCATAACGTATTAAACACATCTGGTTAGCACTATCATCACTTTTAGAAATGATAACAAGAATTGTAGATAACTTTGTATTAATATGCACTATGTGGGTTATACTACATATGATTTAGAACAATACTAATATTTTCATATTACTTTTAACATTTCACTCGAAAAGAAATTGGCCCAAAGATTTCGGAACAACACGTAAGCGCGCACGACGGTATAGACGGACGTAACGACGAACATCCATACACGTTCATAAGGGAGATTTCGTTTACATTGCTACTTGAAGATGACAGCTCGATGGTTTCATTTCTGGAATGCACGACGAATCAAAGAGGAGTTTCTTCATTGATTTTAACTGTGAAGATGTTCATTACAATAATACGATAAAAGACATTATTGATTTCACAATATCACCACTGTTAAATATACAAATTTGGTGTAGTACTATTAGAAAAGTATTCAATTCAATTGACTAATTCCACCTGAGAGCTTGTGTTTAATCAGTCCATGTCGTTTTGCAGAAATCGACGCTCTCCCTTTCTTCTTCGCGCGTCACACCGTTGCCAGTTCACAGCGCAAGAATACACTGACTAAACTAAAATATAGTTCGTAGAAAACATTAAGTTTTTGCGTTATTATATTGTTAATAATATATAATGAATGGTTCATAAGTTAATAGAAATCACATTAAAAACACTGATTGTTCGAATAAGTTGTACAATCGACGATTATTGATAGACTTCACATTGTCACGTAAAAATCTGTCATCGTCATGAGGGCTTGGTGCGTGGGCGGACAGCACGAGAGTAGCAAAATTTTTCCTCCAAATATGGGCTGACGGGAGGAAGCAGAGCTGTCTGGATAAGTGAGGTACCTTTTGGGTGAGAAATTCCTGAGCGTTGTTCTCCTCCAACTGTTGATTTGTTGCATTTCATTTCCAAGAATTGACGTTGGACTAATACGAGGGTTGGTTTAAAAATCCAAGCCAATCCATACTGTTATAAGTTCTGAGACAAATGGATAAAAAATGCACAAATTCCGAGGGGCACGTTTATAACAAATACCTCAAAATGCCAAAGTATTGTTGTATTAATATTATAATCAATAATAAGAATCTGTGAAGCAACAACACTTGAATAGCTTAGACCTGTTTAAGGAATTAGCATAAATAAAGGGGAAAAGTGGCTTCCCACAGTAAGGAGTCAAAGTTATCTAGATTTGCAAAACATTTTCGGTTCTCTATAGATACGTGTCAAAATACATTAGATTTCCTTACATACTATAGTATTGAACGTATTTACTGTAGTTATGCAATGTGCGTAAACACTAGCTGTTTTACATTAAATATTGTGGGGCTGCTATGACACAATGATAGAGTGATAACCTGTTGTAAGTGAGGTCCCTAGTTCGATCCCATCTCGTGCCAAGTGGTCTCAGTAGTAGAAAAACACGGTGCAGTGGGTTTTCTTAGGATTCTCCCGTTTCCTTCCACCCTTTTGATTCCACCATTTCATTATTTTCATCATCACTGTCTCCCTTAGCCTACTTGGCATAACGTGGGACGTAAGCCTGCAAAATTTCATTTTACAATAAGTATTGTATGATTCAAGGTCTGTGTATTCGTAACTTAGATTACGTCACGTTTCTCAAAAAGCAGTTTAAGTGACAATACTTCCTAATTCATGTCTCCATTGAGTTTCATGTAACAGAAATATGCATCACAGTAAAACCAATTGAAATTTCATAACTCAATTGCTACTAAAGGATAAAATAATAGAAAGAAACTCGAATGCGGGACAGCTGTGTGGAAAGCAAGGAGTTTTCCAATAAGCCATTACGACACTAAGCGTCTCATTTAATTTATATTCATTATAATTTTATAAAAATAGCGTACTACTTTCCCACAAACATCACACAACTTGTTGCATCTAAATTGCAATTCACGTGGACACATATTTTTTCTCACGAATATAAACAATATCAGAAACGTCTGACGATTCGGAAAAAAAAAGTAGAAAAAGCCAGACCCAGAATCGAACCTAGCACCTTCGGAACTTGAGACAGCCACTCTAACCACACGATTACGAAACAACTACTTTGTAGCTTCCTTATTTAATTATTTCCAGCAATCATTTCCCAAAAAAGAAAAATCTATTACACGTAAAAAACAGCGAGGGATCATTTTGTTTATTGGGCACTTACATTCATAACATGTAATACAATCACCTTGTTAGCAATTTTATGTTAGCTATTTTATCATACTATACACACGTTCTGTTAAAACACTAAATTCTAAAAAAACGAAACAGTAGTAAAGAAACAGAATTGTCATCAATCACAATAAAATAGATGCATCGTGATGTGGGAATCCTTCAGTTCCATGCAGAAAAATAACAATGCAGGATTCAGAAGTGTCTTATTCAACAACGATAGTGTGTAAGCCGAGTTCACTTATCAGGCATTTCAGACATCTTACCAACATATCTGAGTGAGCTATTACTGGCCACCCGTCCAGTCATCTCACCAATAAAGTGAAAATGACATAAAATGAGCAGTCAAACAGTACTTTCACGTCATATATTTGTGCATGTTTCCTTTGTAGAAAAGTTATTGGACAGTTGGCTGTAAACAATATTACCCATATAGTTTAAAATAATTTGACCAGTTCGTCATTGTAGGAAATTTGCGTTGCGAACGTGTAAGGGGTGGTGGTGCAGTTTGTATTAACAAATTGGTTTCCAACATTCGTCAATGTTCGCATTATGCAAGTATGTAAGTACAGTAAATGAAATATATATCGGTTGCACTCTTGTAGCCGTTTTCATGTCTTTTTCAGTCTAGGTTCCAATTTGGGTAACGTAAAAGAAACCCTCTATCTCTCAGATACATACATACTCTTACTGCCCAGTACCTGGTAATACCACTGCTTCATATGTGAATTCAAAATAACCACAAGAAAATACACCTGGTATACGGTTTGAGCAACCTATAATTGTCAGGGACGACATAATTATTGTTTGAGAATAGGAAAACAAATCTTTTCGGCAATTCGGCCAAGTCATTATCTATAGTTTTGAAACATTGTTCAACTGCTCTTGATGAAACGAGTGTAGTACAGAAGGTTGTTCGCTTTACATCTGACCATTTTGACAGGTACTCACTCTTAGATACAGTATACCGCGCTGCCACAGCCCATCATATTCTATTTGACCAATAGCATTGTGGACTATCGCAAGACATCTCCGTTTTCACTTCAACTACCTCCGGCACAGTACAAGCATGGGAATTCTGTCCCACTTCTTCCCATAAGAATTCCATAGATCATCCAGGGTGCCCAGACGGCTATGCTGAAGACGTCGTTTCAACAGTCCAAATGCGCATAAAATCCATTGGGCTGCTATTTGGGCTCTTCATAGAAATGTCTCCAAACTGAATGACACGAATTCCTGAGTCCTTTGCAATTTTCTGATAAAATGTAGTAATATTCTGGTGGTATGATTCGAAGTCTTGTTCATATGGCTCATCACCTGGTCTGCGTCCATTTCATACAATGGTGGAATGACTCTCTGGTAGATAGGTGTCCGAATAATGTCTTGGCAGTATCTGGCATTCACCTTCATGTTTTTGTCCACCTTGCGTATCATCAACTTATCCTCATATCCGAATCCTGTAACGACCGCAAAGAAAAGAAGAAAACTTTCCCTACGCGGACAAACAATTCCAATGCACCCTTTGCCGTCCATATAAAAAGCATGTGATCGCCCAAGTGTAACCACCAGCAGTGAGATGGACAAAAGATTCATCCATTGTGACGACTTTCTTCCATTTGGAACCCGTCAGGTATTTGTTCATACAGTTTCATGTAGTTCGTCTTCCGTTCGGCAATGGCGTTCGGCTGTAGAAGATGGTATACATTGGCCATCTGCACACACTTGAACCGGAGTCGCTTGGGAATTGTTTTGTTCACAGTAGACGGTGAGAGGTGAAATTCTTTCCCCATATCACGTTGAGTTAGGGAACTCTCTTGGCACGTCAATCGACAGATCCCGCTTAACACTATGGGTGTTACTCTGCGTGTAGCCCTTCTCTTGATGGTTTTCATGGGTGAATGTTTCGGAAGGGGTTCCTGTTGTATGTAACGAGCCACAACAGCTTTTGCAGTAGTCTCCTCAAGTGTTAACCCTATTCTCCCGACACATTTTTACAATAGGTATGCACGAAAACATGGAAAAGGGCAATAACAAACCTTCCCAACACCGGTTGCTTTTCATCGCCATTTGGTAACACTCACCACCAACAATCACGCACCAAACACAGCAGTGCTCTCACCAGCAGACACATAGTTCCAGCATGAAACGCCAGGTGGCAGCACCATATCACAAATTGTTGGATGTAAAGTAAACAATCTTCTGTATATAAAATAAGAGTAATGTTATGCATTCACAACGATGCAATTAAACTTGCTTTGCTCTATGAATTCGTGGATCCTGTATATTTCCATGGATTCCACAAAGAAAAGTGTAAGCTGACGTGAAATGCTTTGGGTTCCATCTCATTCTGTTTCACTATAAAACTACTGATTGGTTTAATGGATGCCGGTGGCAATAGCCGACTGGTCTCGTTCGTATAATAATAATAATAATAATAATAATAATAATAATAATAATAATAATAATAATAATAATACCTTAACAGTTTTTCTGTCTTGGGGCGCCTTTCCGTAGTACCATTCCGTATAATAATTGAATTGTCCATTCAAGACATTATTAAATAGTTCATTGGAGCAGTAGAAATATATGACAGGGAAATCATTTTTGTAGTTGTTATTTTTATTATTATACATTTCCATGTCAATATAGTTATTTCCATCAATCACCTTTATTCTCTGATGAACTTATCTTGCACTATTTAACAAATGCGACGCGAAATAAAAAACTTTAATGAAAATAAAAATTACAATATTATGATATTTTCTGTACATTTGTATAAATATCACATGCTATGCATATTGAAAGAAATGTTCTAATTTCTACGAAATACGTACTTGTTTTAAATTGATTTTCCTTTGTTTTCAGTTTGTGTACAGACGTCGGGAGATTGAATGTTTACTTTCTGCAAATGAAAAGACTAACAAAGATATTTCATACGTACCTTATTTAGTAATGTGTCTTCCACCTATCATTGTCCAAAACGTCTTGCAGTCGCTGACGCATACTGCCAACTAGCATACTGTATATTTTGGGGCGACGTCGCAGCGATTCCCAAACGTCAAAAACATGTTCTACCAATGACGCCTTTTTTGTCTTTGGCCTAGATTCCAATCTCTAATCATTATGGATCAAAGATTTTCAATGGAGTTGAGGTCAGGTGATTTTGATGGCCACTGCAAAACTTCGATTTCTGGATGTTGTAATAACCAATTGCTAGTTTGATGCGCAGTATGCACACTGAAGTTGTCATGAACACGAATTGTGGGTATTTCTACTCGGGGATATATTGCCCTAAAACTATGAAGTAAATGTTTTTCCAGGATTGATGTGTATTCCTCTGCATTCATCCTTGGAATACTCACAATCAATTCTCCGACTCTATATGCATTCATCCAAACCCAAACAGACACGGATATTCTTTCTTGTCTATGTCGTTACAAAACATGTCCAGGGGATAATCTTGTGATGCCTGGTAGCAAGACGAAAAGCGAACCTCTTTCGTCCTTGCAGAATACTTTTTCGTCACTCCAAACAAAATTGTTCCAGTAATCCTGGGGGTTTCCTACCTGTTGCTGAGCGAATTCTAATCTTCTTACCCGGCGACGATCATCCATTGACACCTGCACCAAAAGAGAAAATTTACTATTAGTAAAGCTAGGCTCATTTGCATTGAATGTTGAGATGCTGTATTACAGGACAGGAAAGTGTGAGAAAATGGACATTTATAGTTGTTGCTGTGAAACAAGTGGGCACTTTTCTCATGGCAGTCGTTTTGTATCTTTACAATTTCAGTCTTGTAATTTTCTACTAGAAAACACGGCTTATTACTATTGAACGGCACTGCTTTCTTCAATGGCAACGGGTTTCAGATTTGAAAGTTGACGGCCGAAAGGCAGAACGAAGTGGAACGAAGTTAATGAAAGTGTGCAGAGATATATAGGCGTAAAATGAGGGAATACGAGGGAGTGTTTCGTACACTCCTGGATAAAAAGGCTGGGGGAGGCACAGAACTCTCTAAACTTTTGATCACGAAATATCAAAAGTGATAATAACACTACGTCAGAAGTACACTTCTGTCCAGAATTTCTGTCGGATGACTTTAGAAATTACATAAATGAGAATAACTCTTTCTTATGATCAAAATTGTCACATGTTTTCTTGGAAATATGCAGAACAAGGAAACACACATTTCCAAAAAATATTTCAATAAGAAATTTAGAAATAAGCAAGTTATAATTAAAAAGTAATCTCCGAAACTTTGATGGCCAAATTCTAAGTTCCATATTCGTAAACGTGGTACACGCGCAGCGAAATTTGCAAACAAAGAGGGATTTTATGCTCTATTATAAATATAACGTACGCAAATCTTTCATAATGTTAGTTACTATATATATATAGCACACCTCTAACAATCATGGGTATTGAAGATTTTACATTAACAAGGGATTAAATAGATATAAGACACAAAAAATGCGAAACGATAAGGCATTTTGTCTCAGTGGTTTCCTTATATATGTCTACCAAGTAAATGTGTGCTTAAGTTAGAGTAGTTGGTTAACGCGCGTTTGTTGGAGGCTCAACTCTTTCATCGATCTTCAGTTCAAATCCCATGCCCGCCAGTAGCTTTTTTGTTTCTTTTTTCCTTTTTTGAAAGAAAAGCTTGATTCTGTCAATTCGTTAAACAATAATGTTTTGTTTTAATAGTTTCTTAGTATTATTCTCTTCATTTAAGTTTTTAAAATATTTCCACATAATTCAAAATCATGTCTTTAAAGAATGTTACAATGATCAAGAATTTTATAAAAAGCGTGGGTCTTCTAGGATTCATCCGTTTTCTCCATTTTCCATCGCATCATTATCATGCATCTGATTATCACTGTCTCCCTTAGCCTCAGAGTATAATCGTGGGACAATCATGTAATTCAAAATCATGTCTTTAAAGAATGTTACAATGATCAAGAATTTTATAAAAAGCGTGGGTCTTCTAGGATTAATCCGTTTTCTCCATTTTCCATCGCATCATTATCATGCATCTGATTATCACTGTCTCCCTTAGCCTCAGAGTATAATCGTGGGACATTAAACCTAAAGAAAAAATAAAATTTGTAATTACATAACTATAATATTTTTCTCATTATATGAACATGAACTCTAAAGTTGTCTACCTCATCATCACAGGAATAAAATATTTAATCAAATATTTCTAACATTTCTTGTATCTTCAGACTCCATATAAATAGAGCAAACAATGAAAATTATCTATCAAAAGGAAGAACTGGAACACGATAATAATTAAAATCATGTCTTCTAGCAGAACAGACATGTAGTGTGTAGGAAATCGGTAGCTGCAGTCGGCAAAAATTAATCTATAATATTAAGGGTAAAGATGCTTAGGGTGTAAAAGTCATGACATGTTTCTTTGACTCATAAATAATTATATGCTCCACCTACTACTTATTGTACTGATTTTTTTTATTCTAGAGTATATTCCATCTGTTTTAGCGGTTCATGATTGAGAGTGTCTTTCATGTCCGTTCACAATAGACGATGTCAAACTATCCATGTGATTATGTAAGCTTGGGAAATCCACAGATATCGATTCTTTACCATTAGAATCTTGTGTCACATTTATCGTTATTTTAGCTCCCTTCCTCGCTGTCTTTTTTAATGAATACCCCAGACATCTTGTTTTAGGACAGTCTCTCAGAATGGACATTACTGTTTTAGTCCTCAAATATTCATTAGCAGCTATTGTTACCAGTTTTCGGCCTACAAGTCTCTTGTAAACGGACTTATCTCACGATATCTGTTGGGGTCTCACGATCAGAGTGAAAACATATCTCGAAATACCAATCATCCTTACCAATATGATCCTGGACACAATAACACTATTTATAAGACCTTATCAAATCTCGTGGCCGCGGTGGTTCAATGGTAGAACGTTCACCTCTTGTGCACGAGATCCCGTGTTCGATCCCAGCTTGCGCCAAGTTAACTATTTGGTGGACAAACACCGTGCGCGTGAGTTTCATCAGAGTTTTCCCGTTTCCTCCCACTTTTTTATTCCATCATTTCATTCATTTTTCATCATCACCGTCTCCTTTAGCCTAGCCGGCATGATCGTGAGACGTAAAACTCAAACATTTCATTTCTTATCAAATCTCAGAGATTTTATTTATTTTCATGAATCTGTAGCAATTTTATCCACGAATTATTCCAAGACCTTTGACAGATGTAATCGCAATTATCTCTTCCGAGTTTTAACTAAATACGCAATTGGTGATATTTTCATTTCTCTTATCAAAGAGGTATACTCGAAACGAAGTACTACGTTGAAGCTAAATGTTGGTCTAGGTGCTCCCATCTTAGTTTACAATGGTATTCTACAAGGGGACACAATGTTTAGTATTTTGTTCAGTTTATCTTTAGTATTATTTTTATATAAGCAGCACACTGCCTACTCTCTGGTATTTCTGTGTATAATAACAGTCTAGCAGTGCAATCATAGATAGATGATACTATTGCGCAATGAAGCAGATCTGGAATGTATACAGCACCTACTAACCCTATATCAAAACGCCTCTGTCGCGCAACTTAATGAAGCAAAAACAAAAATATTATGTATACATGAAAAATATCAGTCCCTGTATAGATTGGGTAATAGTAATACTGAATAGAACACCACAGAAACAGTTGGTGCACTCACATTTATATGTGCCTCTGAGCGATGTATATCTACTCAAGGTCAACCGAGTGATAATTCTGTTTCCGTCGTGTTCGTATTGCTTGGAGGAGTTTCACCGTATTTGTTTTGTTTCCGAAGCGTTAGTCGTATGGGAGATATAGACAGGAATAAATTAATTCTATTTTAAATATTAGTATCTTCTTGCAACAGTGAAGCTGTATGAGGTGAGTCATGACGTGTGAAATTTTACTTCGGAATTCGTAGGGAAAAAGACTTTTCGCTTTCCTCTTCGCAGAAATTGACAGAGGGATAACGTAAGAGTATACTGTATATCATGACGGTTTAATGCATAATCATTTCAAAATGAATACCTTTTAAGTAGAATACATTTCACTAGAGGTTCTACTTGTGATTATGAACATTCGATTTTGGAAAAAGAATGGAATTAAATATCAAAAAGAAAGAAATAACAAATAAAACACGAAAGCATTATTTACTAGTTAGGAAATTTCATTGTGTATGAATGCGTTTCCCATTCAATCAAAGTATTTACAGCAACGAGAATAAATTACTCGTATTATCAATGATTTTCCAAAGGTAAAAGAACTGTCCAATACTTCACGGTTTATGTGAAGTGTTAGTAGGTGAGCAAAATAGCGCAGGTATTTAAGGCATAATACTAGTAGTCTCACGAACGGAGGTTCGAGTCCAGTTAAAGTAAAATTTTCGTTTTCTTTTTTTAATGCAGCAGTTTTCTACGCCATACGAAATGTTCATTGACAAACGCAAAACCAGCTGAAGTATTGGAGGTGACAGAATTCGTAGGTAAAACTCAACACATGGTTGTTTCATAATGCCAGTCTTGAACCAAACGAGTCTTTGAAAACTTTGAACACTTTCCATTGCTTGCTGGGAACATCTATAATACATTTGGCTCAAGCAGAATGTGGACAATTACTGTTTTTTTGAAAAAACTTTTCTTTATGCTGTTAGAAACTTCATTTAGTAGACAAGAAATATATTTGTTAATTTCTTCATATAAACTATATACTAAATTTCATATCTTTCGCTGCTGGCGCTCATGGAATTAAAAGAAAATATTCCCGTCTCCACCTTAGTCGCAACATTTCTAAAATTGTTAGTGAATATTTTCGTTCTCCTTCGCATTTGGCGTTCTTAAAGATAAATTATGGTATAATTAAACGTGCGATTTTGTCATTTTGAATGTAAATTTATGCCCCTTTCTCCCCAAAACAAATCTCATGGGCGCAACCTGCTCCCTGAACCCCGCGTCTATGCTTCCCCCTGTTCGAAAAGAAAAATTGAATTGGGATATTTTCTGCAAGACTATTCGCGAGATATAGAATTTCATGTCCAGTATTTCTGTTTACTAGGTACTGGAATTAATAGAATTGGAAGTAATTGTTTTGTGTAAGTATAATTATGCATAACATCCATAGACAAATGTTTTGTGTTGCTAAAATGTATGAAAAATGTTAGGAAATTTTCTAGAGGGTTGGATAATATTCTTCCCAGGCTGGGACAACAGTAATTAAGTTAGTGCCATCGAAAGAAAAAAAAACTAGAGACAGGGAATTTCCGTAGCTTTCCCACTTACAAATAAACGTTTTGTAAGTAACAAACGTTTCGGTCTGATGTCTGACTACCTATTTTTCTGCATGGCTCCGTGGATGAGTGAGTAGAGTCCTTGCTTGGTAATTTTGAGGTTCATGGATCGAATCCCATACAGGGAAATTCAAAATTTTTTTATTCTTTGTTTCCCTTATCTTAAGATGTTTCTCCCCGTCCGTAATAATCTGATGCTCTAAACTGAGTTCTCAACTTGAATTCAACAATTGGTAGCGGGATGCTCTCAGGTTCGGGTGAGCATTTACATGCCTACTTACAAATGAAAATTTTCTACAAAATATGGATGCTATCCGATCTTTTTGTCTCAAATTCTAAATTTGCACATGTGACTTATCTCTCTTTCATTATATTTGCATTTCTCGTTCTCCAATGTCTTCAACTATGGCATAAGATGGCTTTTGAGCAAAACTTCAAATCATACCAATGGGCTCTCTCTCAGTAAACATTTAATTAAATGTATGTGTTTGACACTGAAGGCGGGGGGATTCGCTCTTCATACCGTCCTGAAGTGACAGAATATTTATTCAGGCTCTGCAAAGTCATTTCAGATCAAACGACAGAAAGAGTGTTCATTCCATATGGGTGTAACATCCAGAAGTGTCCCTTACTGTAGAATGGTGTCCCAGCGGCTTCATCATGGCCGCGTGGGGCTTAGCGCTGTCTTGTAACAGGGGGACGCCTTTGCGATTTAGAAGTGCTGGCTCCAGAGTTTTGAGTTTTTCTTGAACATGGCTCAACTGCTGACAGTAAACAGTTGCATTGATGCTCTGACTAGCTGGTAATACTTCCCGATGCACGGTGCCGCAAGCAATCCACCAAACACACAAAGGACCTTTTTTTTTGGTGCAGTGCTGGTTTCAGTTGTTTTAAACCGGTTCACGGGATACTAACCAATGATGACAGCCCCCTGGAGCTTCGTACAGAAACCACTTCTCATCACAAGTCAACACCCTTTCCAGAAATGGCTCCTTCCTTAGACGAGACAGCAAAGAAATACAGGTGTCTCTCGCGTTGCCTTCTGGCCCGGAGTCAAATCGCGTGGGACCTATCGACCCAGGACGGACTTCTGGGATGGCGATGAGTTGTAATACTTCTACTTAGAGCTACTTTTAAGAGCTTCAAACTTTGGCATGTTTTTATTTATATATAAAATAAGAAAGTTTCCTCTTCTGGGGGGGGGGGGGTATGATCGTCCCAGTCGCTCCCCTGCATCGACTCTACTTGTAGTGTTTTGTGCTGCGGAATGATTCCTCCACTCACACTGAACTGTAGTTCCAGTTCTCCACATGACTGGCCACTGTGTTCACCTCAATTGCTGCCTAAAGATTTTCATTTCGTACATGTGTTGGTCTTTCGGTACGTGGTGCGTCTTCGAGTGTTTCGTCATCGTCCTTAAACTTGTTAAACCACCACTGCACCGCCTGCGTAGTCACAACAACCTCACCTAAGGCCTGGCATATATTTCGCCCCGCTGCAGCTGCGTTTGACCCTAGTTTGAACTCCTACAGCACACGTCCTTATGACACCGTGTGGAAGTTTCATGTTCACCCTGTCCTTACACAAGTTTACGGTGGAACTGAAGAGTCACAACCAGGTAGTATGTTGGATATACCCACACCAACAACTGACCTTCGCTTTATCTCCATTTGCGTTCAACTCACGGTGTGAGGGCCAATGGAAAACAGACCTCCACAAAAGCGATAGAACTTTCTTGGTTACCTTTATACAATTTTTCAATGGTGCATTTTTGAGATCCACTTTGTTAGATCCTTTATTTTTTTGGTCAATTTGTACCCATAAATGCTCCATAGAATTGATGACCGATGCTTGCTAGTAAATATGAAGTTGTTTGGGTACATTCATTAGTATCCACATTTTGGTATTACGTGCAGTATGTTTTAGATCGCTATTGTGCATAAATATGAAATCTTTGTTGAGAGCCATTCTTAGAGCATTTAATACAGATTATTTCTGCAGAGTATTGGTGTAGCTCGTTCGGTTAATTTTTCTTTCTACGAAGCACAAATTTTGACTCCAGCAGCACTTAATATCAACCAAACAAGCAAACAGATACTATGGGATATATAACGGGCGATCAACTGAAACTCGTTCGATCCATTTATTATTGGTATAGTGTGTAGGAGGATAGTGTTTGTTTAATAGTGTGTAATGGCTAATGTCCCTGTGTATTGGGTGTAGGAATGTTGTTTACCTGTGTTTCCGTTTTGCAGGTATAACGAGTGAAAGATGGCGTTCAAGATCCCCAAGTCATCCAAACAGGACCTGCGTGCCGTCATCCTGTTTCTGAGTGCTGAAGGTGTCAACCGGCTGAAGTGTTCCGGAGTATGAAAGACGCGTATGGAGATGCATGCATCTCCAAATCATTACAGTGGTGGACTGGGCCAGAATATTTCGGAAGGGGCGTGGATAAAAAACTGATTATGTCCGTTCTGGTCAAGCCAATGTTGTTCGTTTCAAGTGGGAAATGTTGCGACACCCGCCCTACAGCCCTGACCTTTCACCTTGTCACTTTCACATCTTTGGGCCTCTAAAGAAGGCATTGAAAGGTCACAGATTTCAGTCTGACGCTGAGGTTCAGAACGCTGTGCATTATTGGTTTGATAGTCAGCCGTCCAAATTTTACATGGACGGCATTTGTAAGTTAGTGACACAGTGGGACAGGTGTCTCAACGCTCATAGTGACTTCTTCTGAACAATATTTTTACTGTATGGTAACCATAGACGCTTGTAGATAGTGTACAAGTTTGTGCTGGAAATAACATTTATTTAATGAATAATGACCACTGAATGGGTTTCGGTTGATCGCCCCTTATACATGTTCCTGAGGGAGTGATTTTTGAGGTCCATCTCCGAATTCTTCCTTCTTCACAAAGTTCCTCTCTCATCTGAACTAAATCAGTTGTACTTATTCTTATTGATGAAAATCGCTTGGTTCCAAAAATCACCAGATTTATTTACGTTCTTGTAAGGGCTAATTCTAGCCGCTTTTTGCAATTCCCGTTATTCACTAATTTTTTCGTTTCTTGAAACCCCGTCGTCATACTTGTTGTTTTCAACATCTTCCTCTCTATATCCACTAAGGTCTTTGTCTCTCGTTGATTTGAGTTGATTTTGAGTTTAATGTCCCTTTCAGCAGCGAGGCTGTATGAGACGGGACGTACTGATTAACGTGGAATCCGAACCATGTGAGCCCGGAATCGAACGCGGGTCTTCTACACCAAAGGCGCGCACGCTAACCGCTTAGCTATGAAGGAGTTCCCTTTATCCCTCGTCTCTGCAGCCCATTTGGAATCTGAGAGGCACTTGTTTCAAGACACCTTTTGATTGTATGCAACTATGCACTATAATGTTCTTTTCTCTAGTCGATAGTACTCATGGGTGAACACTCCTAAGTTTGTTTTTATCTGGCTGGGTATCTGTCCATTATCGATTGAAGTGTTGGATGTGATCGTCACGTTATTTTAGATATTTCAGACACGATTTTGTTTGATTGTGAAACATAATAATAATTTTACTTTCCTCGTCTGTCCATTTCTTTCCTTTGCCACCCCATTTCATCTTTTACAATACAATATGTTTGCAAAGAAGGACGTCAAGAAATTAGTTGGTATTTCTGTCAACAATCTTTATATGCATAACTGCAAGAGGTGTCACATTAACGGCCCTTGGCAGGCGTATTTACTATAAATAAAATTACGGTGTACGAATACTTCTTTCGAGCCAATATATATGCAAGATTAACAACGCTTGAGGCGTGAGTCTACTCATAAAGACAAAGAAAAAATGCCAGTAAGCGTTTCTTCGGAATCGCTTAGCATCAGATTTATAGGTGCCGAAATGAAATGAAATCTTGAAATTTTACGTCTCATGCTTAGGCGGCTTTCCGGTTCTGGCCTTTTTTCATTTACTTGCTCATGATTTATTTAAAGGATTACGTAATTTTTTTGTGACGGTGATGATGGGAAATGAAGGAAATGGTGGAATGAAGAAAGTGTGAGGAAACGGGAGAACCCGAGAAAATCCATACACACTATGTTTTTTGTACACACAAAGCTTACTTGGCGCGAACTGGGATCCAACCAAAGACTCCATGCACAAGAGGTGAACGCTCTACCACTGAGCCATCGTGGCTCTAGGCTGACGAAAGCGTGGGAAAATGAACTATGGAGGTGGAGATATTCAAAACCACTAGCCACTGAACTGAGGCTGGTTATTATGGTCTTACTGTGTTTGCTCACGAGGACGGCAATACCGGTGGAAGCCCCGACAAAACCGTTACCGGCGCTGCTTTGTACATGTGGCCGGCACCTTGATGTAGTTTAGAACGTGAAAAAGAAAAAAACAAATGAAAATGAAATATTTCACCATTATTGGAAACACTTCTGGACATGGTCGTCAATCCCACCGGGGACGTGTCCCCCCTAATATTTGTAAAACGGTTTTCGTCCCTCCGACATTTCAATTATTTTAGGTCTCAAAAGAGGTTCAACCAGGTAGCCGTCTACTACGTCCACAAAACAACGTTAGACAAAGTGGATATGAAAAAAAAAAAATAGCACAAAAGTTTGTTTCCAATCGTGCAAAAAAGGCAGGCAGTTTTCGGCCTTATGAAGGTAAAGGTGGAGTAAACTGTCAGTCTTTCTTTAGATAGCAAGTTTAGTTAAGATTTTTAAAAAATCAACTAATTTTTTAACTATGCATTGTTGGGCTTCATTTATTTGGAGGCTAGTAGGCCTAAAATCTGTTTTCAAAACTTTATTATTTGTGAGTATTCACTTCACAAAACAATTTATCATTATTTTGTTTTTGACATACACTTGGTGTCATTTATGTTCAACTAAAATTGTAAAACAAGATTGAATTTTACTGTTGAATAAACAAACAGACTGTCAAGTGTGTGTGTGTGTGTGTGTGTGTGTGTGTGTTTTAATACCACATTTAGGAAAACTATCAAAATTAAAAGTAAAACAAAAGTTAAGTTTTTGTTTAAGTCAAAAATGCTTTAAAATGCAATGTAGAAAGGTTTTTTCTTTTAATTTTCCGGGGGAGGGCCCGAGGATCCCTGCTTTCCTGGGGTATTCCATACATTTCAGTTCCTCCGGTAATCTGACTCCCCTCCAAAGCTTTTGTACTGCTGACGCCAATGCTTCTGGCATTTTCAGCTTGGCAAATAACCAAAAATTCACACGGAGTCATGTTGGGTGAGTAGTAACCCTGACGACACACAGAAATGTTGTGTTTGGCGATAGAAGCCTAGATAACGAATGTCTTTTGGAAAAATGCAGATTCGAGACGAACCAGGCGAAGAGAGTAGATGGCCAGATTGGAGTGGTGGGCAAGTTGACAGGTTTTACTGTGTTTTCTGTATTTACTAAGTATATTTGTTTCATATATGTATAAATATGAAAATACACTCACTAGCGGAATAAGTACATGTGTCATGTTGTAGGTTTCTGACACCAAATGTCAGGCTCTCTCGGAGGGAAAAAATAACAGGCCCGTTCTGCTAGTGATGATCTTTTGACAAAGTGCAACCAATTCACATTATGATTTAATACGCAACAAAATATAGTGTGTGAAGTGCTAAATTAAAGAGTGAAGTTTGATCTACCGGTACACTGGTGCACAATTGTTTTGCAAAATTGTTGCAAATTAGTAATGCCATTTGAAAACTGGCAAAAGTGTGATTTCCAGACATTGAGGCGCCGTTTCCACATCGCTCACGCCTCCTCAACTCTACATAAGGGAAGTTGATACCTGGAGAGCGAGCTTCAAGGGTTGTGTGAACATTGCAAGATACAAAGTTGTTGTTAACGGTGGTTGCAAGACATTTCGTTTAAGAACATGTCACTGCTTGAAGACAGTTCATTTAAGCTTCGAGTATTGTATATTTGCGCTCGATGTGGTATTATGTGTATATCTTTGAGTGAAAAACAAGTCGTCTTAATTTGTAATTATTATTGTTATTATTAAGTATTCTGCCTTTCGGCAGGTCCTCGGATTACTTAGGTTTTTTTTCAATTTTAGATTTGGGCCTTGAAATGTTTCTTCCACTTTTCTCGATCTTCAGCTTCCCCTTTTAACTACTAATATTTTCTCCTATATTACAAATAATCGATCAACTGTGTTCTTCTTCCTATTCCTCGCTTCCCTTCCATTTTCCTTCTATGGCGGTATGAAGAAGACAATTTCTTCGCAAGATGTGTGCAATCCAATTGGCCTTCCTATAAAGGATGGTGGCTAGAAGTGTCCTATTCTCTCCTATCCGTCTTAAAACATCTTCGTTTGTTGCTTTCTCTGTCTATTTTATTTTCTCCATTTTCCTCCCATACTACATTTCGAAGGTCTCCAAATATTTCTTCTCTAGTCCAATGCTCCATATATGCTCCAATGCACTTGACCAACTTCTTCTTAAGCCCAATATTGAGCCTGCTAGTTAAGAATGATCTTTTCTTGTTGAGTGTTTCTTTAGCTATGGCAATTCTTGACTCGATCTCTTTGGTAGAGTAAGCCTCTCTTGTCAAAATACTTCCCAGATACTTGAAATTATCGACCTCTTCAAGTTCTCTTTGTTCTACACTGATCCGTAAGGGCGTGTTTCTACTTGATATTTTCATGACTTTCGACTTTTCGATGTTAATTTCCATTCCATACAGTTTTCCAGTGTCAACTATTCTGTCAATCATATCCTGTAGTCCTCCTTCGGTTTTAGCTATTATAACCGTATCATCTGCATACCTGATCTTGTTAATGATCTGCCCTCCAATCTTGAAATCTCCAATTCCTATTAATGCTTCTCTCTTTAACCATTCACTGTAAATGTTGAATAATTGGGGCGACAAACTACATCCTTGTGTCAGACTCCTCTTCCAATCTCCACATTATTGGTTTCTCCTTCATTTAAGTGCAACTTCACTCGTTTTCCTATGTACAGGTTCTGAATGAGTCGTCCATCTCTTCAGTTAACTCCGATTTCTTTCAGTATTTTCAGAAGCTTCGTCCAATTGACCCGGTCGAAACCCTTTCGCCAGACGATGAAGCACAAACACAACTTTTCCTTTACATCAAGAATTCTTTGTGATATAATTCTCATCAATCCAATAGTATCTCTGGTGCCTTTTCCTTTCCGGAATCCAAATTGATCTTCTTTTAACCTCTCATCTATCCTACTTTCCAGCCGCCTGTTCAGAATGCGTGCAATGATCTTTGCAGTGTGGGAAATCAGATTAATGGTTCTGTGATCTCTGCACTTCTTTGCTTGCTTTTTCTTGGGCAATGCGATCATTGTAACACCAAGAAATTCTTTTAACCATTCTCCATTGAAGTAGATCTTGTTAATAAGTAAGGTCAATACTTTCATTGCATTGTCTCCTAATCTCTTGAGCAAATCTACTAGTATGTCGTAGTCTGTAGTGGCCTTTCTTCTTCGCATGCCTTTGATTGCTTGTACTACTTCAATTTTCAATATACTGGATCCTTTTTCTTCATCATCCACCTCTTCCTCTGCTTCGATCACAAAATCTGTGGGGTGGTTCTTCTGATCATGCAGAACTTTTATGTGTTCCTCCCAAATTCTAAGGATTCTTTGATGGTCAGTGATTACATTACCTTGTTGATATTCGATGCCAAACGTTCGTACACTTTTGTTAGCTTTCCCTGCTAATACTTGTGCTTTCTGGTACATCAGATCATATCTGCCGCGCCGTTGAAGTTCCATTATTTCTTCTCATATCTGCCCCATATACTTTTCTTTGGCTTTGTCCGTCTCTCTTCTCAATTTTTATTCAGTCTTCTGTATTCTTTGATGTCTGTGGTTCTCGCTCTTCTGTGTTCCTCCATCTTCTTAAGCATCGCTTCAGTTATCAATGGCTTGCTCGGTGCTCTCCCCATCTTGCCAATGTTATTGTGGAGTGTGTCAAGTAGGATCTGTTTAACTTTTTCCTAACTATTTTCTATATTGTTGATCATATCGCGCATTGCACGGAATGTTTCTTCAATCTCTTCTTTCGCATCGTCATTGATATTTCTTAGTCGCTCTAAGATCCATTTCCGATTTCTCCTTCCAATTTTCTTGATCGATTGTAACCAGTTTTGCAGTTCCGCCACCAGTAAATTTTGGTCCGGAACAATGTCCGCTCCTGGCAATGTCTTCACGTCTCGTACTCTATTCCTGAAACGTTGCTTCGCAAGAATGTAATCGATTTGGTAGCGTTTCTTATCTCCTGGACTTTTCCACGTGTACAGCTTGGTTTTTCTTTTCTTAAACCACTGCGTGTTCATCACCACCAGATCATGTTGTCTACAGAAATCGATAAGCGTTTGTTTCTTCTATCTAGTCCAAATTGTCCCACTATCTTATTCGCAGCTCGTTGTCCTACTACGCTGTTGAAGTGTCCCACTATTATGGTGTTGACCTTACGTCTTCCTTTCTGATGCAATGTGTCACTAATTTGCAATATTTGTACGCATTTTTGATACTATAAGGAATAGTTTGTGTAAATATGTCAGTTACACATGTCGTTGATAAAGGAACAATGTTGAAAGTTTGGTTACAATAATTTGTGATTTAAAACTTTATCCTACGATTTGTAATTGAATCGTTGAGTTCTAAAACCGGTCATCTCCATCGAGCTAATTTGAGAGGAGTGACAAACAAAACTAAATTAGTCAAGATGTATCTGACATATAGGACTGTTTTCATTTTCAGACCGTAGAGCTGACATTTATCAACTTTCCAAAAATGAAAATAACCCTATATGTCAGATACATATTGATAATTTAGTTTTGTTTTTCATTCCTCTGAAATTAGCTTCGATGGAGATGACCGGTTTTCGAACTCAACGACTCTGAAAACTTGAGCTAAACATTACATCATTATCATTAAGATGTCTGGATACATCCGCAGTAAATCTGTGTTACTACAGTAAGAAATGACCTGATTAAGAACTTTAAACGCTTATATATATTTAATGTTACTCTTCCTTGTGTTGTGAGGGGAGTACAGTTAGATAACACAATCAATTGACAGTGATAAACTCTGTGGATCGCGTTATGTCAAGATCCTTCATTATATGGCTACAGTAACGTACTTAGTGGTATGTTAAAAAAAGACCATTATACATCTCGCTCATCTTCTTTAGAAGAAAGACGTGTTATTCGTAAAGGAGATTACTGTAGGAGCAATTACACTATACTATTAGTTACTTAGACTCCATGTAGTTAAGTTTAGTGATAAAAAAGATCACGGAATAAAATAAAGAGAAACAACGGATCTGTTTGCAGTATCATTAATGGGAAGAAATGACACTATCGTGGGATTAAAAGAACAGTTGTGTGTCATTAATGAAAAGAAATGACACCTCCGTTAGACCAGAAGAGACGTGGTTAACATCCGTGCACAGACATTAAAATTTGAACTATATTGAGATCTTACACCAACAAAAATATTTATTGAAATATGTTGAAGTGCTGGCTAATGGTAAAGCTATTTTTTATTCTTTGTTAAATAAACATTTATCACCGGAATTCAACAAGTTGTGATCCTTATGACATGTTCTGCAGAGAGATCACTGTGTTGTATATTTATTTCATGTTCTTTGTATTTCAGTTTTTGGCCAGAGCAGCGAATGATAGCTGGGATATAATATCCAATAAGATGTGTGTGACACTATTTGCTGTATTTCATTAATTATTATTTTCTAAATTGGAAAATTCTTGAAATTTAATTTTAGCTTTTTTAATTTTGTTAAAGCTACTTCTTAACTTCTCTTAAAAGATATTGATTTTTTTTAAAAAATATTTATATATATTTAAAGTGGTTGAACAATCACAAGGTTCTTTAATTTTGCTCTACCATCATATTCTTTTATACTCATTAGTAAGATTGTTTTTTTTTTTAATTCAGACAATTTGCATAATCCCCTTGTTGACCCACACTTGGCACGGTATATTGTTGATTCCAAAATGTAATGTTACCAATTTTTCATAATAAGGTAACGATAATACTTATACCACAACGATATGAGATCTCTACGTATGCTAGAATAGCCATACCAGTGTTGTAAAGTATTAATAGGCTAAAAGTTATTTACAAAGGACGAACTTGAGTTTATACAACAGTAGGTGTACTGAATTCAGATAATATGTAGTCTTGTAATCCCTATGTTAACAACAAACTTTTCATTTCATGGTACTTGTTCACTGCTTTATTGTTCTCGGTTTGTTTTTCTTTTGATGGTCCCAGGAAATTTCCGTAGCATTCCTGAGCCATCTTGAACTTAAGTGTATTCATTCATTTGTTAAAGTAATATCAATACAGTGTTACCAGTAAACAAGTTTTGGAGGATTAAATTTACCTAGTGTGAAAATCGGTTGATAACAACAGAGTGTTTTAAATTAAATTAAACCTTCTTTATTTTGTTACCTTCTTCTAACCTCCTTTAAAGGTTAATAACAAACAAACATTGTATTGTTTCTACGTATTTTCCGGTTACCTTATTCGATTGATTAATAGTACAGGTTACCTCTTAAAATTAACCTTTTTTGTCTCAGAAGGGTTCTGGCATGTTAATTACTGGTTCTAGAAGCAAAATTATTCATTAATCTCGACTAAGTTACCGCTTATTTTTCTCAGCAATTGGAAAGTGTATATTTAAATGATTAAATAACGCAGAAGAATAAATCTCAATAAAACTTGTATTAGTAAGAACCGCAGAGTACGCTTCCTACAATGCAATAAAATGTATTTTTTCGTAAAACAAACTTCTTAGAAACATTTTCAAAGTTATGATCTAAGTTTCGCTAACAATACACAAAATGCGTTGATGTAAATGACTGCAGCGCTATCGTAACTTTCTCAGAGATAAAATTAGATTCTCAGAGAAGGATGATTAAGGCAAATGAATGATGATGGAATAATTGGTGGAATGAGAATGTGATAGGAAACAAAATTAACCCGAGAAAACCCATGCCCACAATGTTGTCCAGCATAACTTATTTTGACGAGGATAGAACCAGGAGCTCCACGCTAGAGGTCTGCACGGGCTCGGGTCGGACTCGGACCTACGAAGCACGTATCACTTCGGGTCTGGACCGGGCTCGGACCGTAAATTTTGAAATATATAACCATATTTCTCGGGCCTTTTCGGGCCTAACTTTATAAATGTACTGTACAACGATATTTATTGGACGTTTGGACCTTTCTTTCTGGTACTTTTAAAGCATAACTACAAATTTAAACATCAAATTGCTTTAAATAAAAATACCATTTTGCGTATTGTAAAGTTTCCGTAATTCATGCTCATTTGATTATAACACGAGCTCCAGCCTAAATGCTAAAATATATTTCGGACTCGGATCGGGCTTCACATTATAATTCACGGGTCGGGCTGGCCGGGCTAAAAATTCCGGCCCGTGCAGATCTCTACTCCGCGCACCAGAGTTAAGCGATCTGCCACTAAGACACCTTGTCTCTCAGATTTCAGGGAGGCTCCACTATTATATAGTCGAACCACACAATACCAACGTTGATATAAAAAGTACTTTGTTGTCATATAAGTATTATATTTCATCATGTTCGTTCAGAATATGTTATTAGCTTTCATAACAAATTCTCGAATCATGCTCGCGCCATGTGAATTTTGTGGTAGACAAACACCGTGTGTGAGTGGGTTTCCTCGTGGTTCTTCCGTTTCTTCCCACTTTCTTCATTCCACCGTTTCATTCATTTCTCATAATCACCGTCTCCTTTAGCCTAGCCGACATAATTGTGGGACGTAAAACTTAAAGATTTCATTTCATTTTTTGATTTCATAATTTCTACTTTGCTTTTTTCTGTTTTTGTATTTGAAACTGTGGTAGCTTTAATTTTATATGTATGTTTACTAATTGTTTGTGTTGTTAATGAACAATATATATATGTGTCTACAGTATATATAATTTTTTTCTATTTTTTTTTTAGCAGACTTAAATGAGAAAGAAATCGTTGAATGCCATGCAAGAACAAACGCATTAGGTTCTATCTTCAAGGCAGTCTCCAAGCCCATAGGTGAATATATGTTTATTTTTATTCTTACTACTATTATTTTTATTATATTTTCTGTTTGTTAGTTGTTAGTGTAAAGTCTTGCAACTTAATTTTAACGTCCTGCCATACTAACTAGAGTTCTGAGATTTTGTTAGTCCTGTGATAACACAACATTATATTATTTTCACTGTGCCATCATCCGAAAAAAAAGAAAAAGAAAAAACGTTCTCATATACTGTAACTTCCACATTTCAGAATAACTCAGTTTTCTTCATATATTATTGCTTCTTTGTGCTTTCCGTAACTAGTGAATATTTACGAATATGTGCATTTTTGAATATATAAATGAAACCATATTTACGAAGAAGTTAAATGTCGAGTAAAACCAGGGAATTCGTGTTATTATTCAGTTCAAAATCTGTTGTCGCGAATTCTGTTGAGGAATTTGAAGTTTAAAATATATAAAACGATAATCATGCCTGTTATGGTGTATTTTTGCGAAACATAGGTTTTTACTCTGAGGGAAGAACGTAGACTGAAAGTATTTGAGAACAAGATCATGAGACGAATATTTGGACCCAAGAGGAACGGAAATGGCAGAAACTTCATAACGGGACACAATTTATATGGTTTACCAAACATTGTGAGGGTCATCTAATCTAGGAGGCTCAGGTGGACAGGTCATGTAGCCAGGATGCAAGAAAGTAGGAACGTTTTCAAAGTCTTAACTAGAAGACCAGTCGGAAAACGACCATTAGGAAGATATAGGAGCAGATGTGAGGACAATATTAAGATGGATCTCGCGGAAATAGGAATACAAAGTAGAAACTGATCCAGCTGGCTAAGGATAGAAGTCAGTGGAAATCTTTTGTGAACGCGGCATTGAACCTCCGGGTTCTATAGGCCATAGAGTTAGTTAGGTTAGCAATTTCAACTTTAGTTTGTTTACATACTATACAGTCAGCTGTAAAATTATTGATTGATTTTTGCATAGTTTTCAAATAATAGTTTTTACTATTAAAATAAAACATATTCTGTACCAAAATGTCTTCTTTCATAGTCCATGTGATCAATTACTAAAGGAATTAAATGTGAAGGTATACGAATTCTCCTACATTTTAAAAATTGAAAACTTTTCATAAGTAAATTACGTTTTTTTAATTTGTAATTTTTTTCTATTTTTCTCCTTAGAATTTTGCTATACGAATTATTAGCGTCGGTAGGAAATCCCATGATAAATTTATACTCTGGGTGTTCTCGTTGTTTTTCGGGTAATTGTTCTAGAGTTAAATTTCTTAACAGATATTACAACACTTCCAAGTCATTAGTTTCGTAGTTTTCATTTTGGGATGCTAAAACTATTCTTGACAAGGTATCATTAGTATTTTTTTTTAAAAAATCATTGCAGATATGTTCATATCTTGTAGGTCAAAATTCTACAATTGTAAACTTTATATGGACAGCCTCGAATTGCACTGTGTAGTTTTAAGCGTAGAAAAAATTTTGATCTGTATATACCTTTATATCTTTGGCGTACAAAAGATAACCTCATTTTCTTATTATATTCACCATTGCAAATACTTTCAATTTGGTGACGGTGTACTTACGTTCAGCACAATCTTGCGCTTTACAGTAAAAAGCAGTTAGGTTTTGAGCACGATCTACTTCTTGAAAAATTATGCTAAGAACAGCGGTCATAGAACTGTCCTTATTAAACAAATATCGAGATCTAACCGAGGGTGGTTAAGTAACACATCTTGCACTAGATTATCTTTTAACTTCAGGAAACTTGTTTCACACTTTGTAGTCCCATATTTTCCTTTGCATAACAAGTTGAACAGAGAATTCGAGATTTTAGCAAATTTTTGCACAAATTTAGAACACATTTTGAGAAAACCTAAAGTTCTTTGGAATTTTAAAAGCATTTTTGGTTTATGTAAGTTTCAAACGATCTACATTCAATGGATCTTTAGAAACTCCATCAGGTGTTACAACGTATTCCAAAAATTGAAAGTAGAATTACAAAAGATGATTTGGATAAATTTAGTCATGTTTGCATCTGATTTTTAGTAAACAATTGATACTTCTACTTTGCTCTTCAAAATAGAAGGTTGGAATACTAAGACCGTCTTTATATGGCACTAATTTATTATATAAACCTAGAGCATAACTTTATTTTGTAAAGCTGGCGTAAGATTGTAAGATTATAAGAGCCATTAACGTAGCGAAAAGCCTATACGTTTTTCCATTCAAAATATATACAGTAAAATCTCTAGATTCCTCAGCAAGTGAAATTTCATAATATAACTATTGACGAAACGAATTTTTCACCTTGGAATTTTAATATTAAATCATCCTTTTTATTTACTTTTAATTGATTTAACATACTTGTTAAGACTAGTAAGGTCAAACACTATCCTAAATTTTGATATGCTTTTCTTAGGAATATAGATTATTAGATGGCTATACACTGATACACAGTGCTTTATTTTAACCGTTCTTCAATTTGTTTGTCATTGTATTCTCTATATTGGTACGTGAAGATATACTGTCTTCTTACTAGTAGTTCGGTAGTGTCAACTTCAATCTTGTGTTCAAATTGGTTACAGCGATTTGGGTAATATGCGAACATTTTACAATGTTTCATTAACAAATCAAAACAGTTATTATTTCAGCATTTCCGACAAATATTCGCAAGGAATTTATTTAAGTTATTTCAATTACTTTTACGGTGTATTACCCTTACAATGTGATTGTTTGATTTCTTGATCAATGGCAGACAGTTGTAAACCACAATAACCTTTTAAAAATGTTTCCTTTCCTTCCTTCCTATTATTTAAATATTTGGCCCTGAGTGCAATAGTATGGCCTAAGTTTTCAGTCCGTTTCTCCAATTGATATTAATGTATCACGCATTGTTAGTTCTTTAATTCATTTACTTTTTAATTTCTTTTTACTCTAATGTAAATTACAAATTATTAATAACTTACAGGATAAAGGAAATCTCAACATGTAACATGGAAGAGATAGTCATCCTCGTCGCTAATCACTGTAACCTTAGATACTTTGATTTATTACAGTAATACAAGTAATACTTTCTTGATTGGCATTTTGTTCAGCTCTGGACAACATTTTTACAGATTTATTTTCGTTAAAACATATTTTATAAGTATTCGACCTAGAATAAGATCTGCAACACTTACGGGCATAGCTCTACTTGCTGGAAATAAAATTCAGCAACACAACAGAAATCACAGCGACAGACTGGTCAACAAAATTTATATCCCTGTTCATTAACGACTCACAGCAAATAAATAACCTTATCTCAGAAGTCATCAAAATTCATAGCCACACAGAGCGAGTAGTGGAATTATGGAACATCCCCAGACTTACGCCTTGCTGGACCTTTGGAAGTACAGACTGAGACCATTCCAATGTGACAGCAAATCGGTGTGATATATAGATGCAGGAAAATCAATGACTTGCCCTACAATGAGGAACGCAACAAGAATTGGTGTTATGTTCATACCAGAAGATCACCAGAAATGTCCCACCAAGTGTACGGAGAGTTTGCACCACCCCAGCTACCACCAAATTTCTGACATCTACGGAATACCCTCTACACCCAGGAGTAGCTCTTATCAGAGTCTTTCAGCACTAGATGACAATTGTAAAGAACCAACTATATCAACCAATGACATCACAGGAGAAGAAGAAGAAAAATGACCCTCACCAACTATAGGGCAGTAACCGAAACTCAACGAGAAGAGATAACAATGAAAGAAATAGAAACCATCATTTTGGATAGTCGATGCCGTTGTGCAGGAAATCGTTATACTGGTAGCATCAGTATTTATATCAACGGCCCACCCAAAATGTAATCAGGTCTTTCACACGCTATCACTTCATTCACAGTTACAATCCTCCGATATACATATATAAAGCATATAACGACAGCAAGAGGTAACATCTACTATACCTACAAGCCTAAATGATAATTACAACAACAAAACAAGAAGCACAATCAAGTTTCCTGCAAGTATAAATTAAGATTTACCCGAGATCGCAGTGGCATCTATGAACATAGGACACACATGTAGGAAAGGCAAAAACCCAAACAAAAGGGAGACGAGGACTGGAAGATAGATAATAGGAATAAACCACAGAACTCCTAATCCATGAACCAGAGGAAAGCCTATTAACTGAAGGAGAGAGGAACAACGTTATCTAACAGGAAATGTTGATGCTATTCTGGGGAAGTGATAAACTGATTTACTATTTATTCTACACCTAACTATCTATTCAACATCTTTCAAAGAACGAGAGCGAGTTCAGCCAACATTTATCCAGCTGTTGAAGGCTCATTTTTCAATGATGTAGTGATAGTTGCGCATCTAACTCTGCATCTGCAGTTCTACACACTTCAAATACTACTTGAACAAATTCGAGACAAAGGCTATAAATTAGGTTGGAATTCACATAATTAATTAACATATATTCTGTTCATTTTGAATGATCAAAAATACTCTTCACCTTAATATAAATTACTAATAATTTAATCCATACAAACTTTAATCACAAGACAAGTATTCTTGGTACTATATGTTATTCCCACTATTATAACTGTAAAATTTCATTATAATTTGAAAGCCTCGTGCTTTTTGTCAAAAATTTCTTTAGAGACTTCAATACATCTATTAAAATTATCTGAAAAATTTCAAAGAACACATACATCAATAGCTACATAGAGTCATCATAACGGCCATAAATTTATAAGTATATGTGTATACATGGGTTGTTCAAGATTGACAGGGATTTTCTTATGTAAATAATCGATGAATAGCCGGATCATGATGAAACTCGCAGGAGACGTAATGTATTCATTCTCGAGTAATTAGCGCCCAGCATGACGTATTTGGCGCATGTGCAGCAGTTGCAGCGAACATGGCGGCAAGCAGTGTGTCTGTAGCTGTGGAGTAGCGGTGTGTAATCAAATTTCTTGTGAAGGAGAAAGTTAAACCAGCTGAGATTTTTAGAAGATTGCAAGCATAGTATGGTAAACAAACGATGTCACGGACAAGAGTGTACGAATGGTGTGAACATAGCAACATCATGGAAATATCATGGCAAGTGTCTTCTGGGACATGAAGCGTGTTATCCATGTGGATTTTCTAGACAAAGGAACCACAACCACTTTTACTCCACATTATTGAGTGGTGCCGTACGGAAGTCCATTCGCAAGAAAAGACCTGGGATATTGTCTGGAAATACCATTCTTCTCTATGACAATGCCCGCCCTAACACGGCCAAAGTGACAATAACAACTCTGGCCGAAATGCGTTGGAAAGTTCTGCCCCATCCCCCTACAGTCCAGATTCAGCTCCCAGTAATGATCATTTGTTTGCACCTCTTAAAAACCATCTGGAAAGGAAGAAATTCACGACAGATGAAGTACTGCGGAACGATGTCCTCAATGGCTACGACAACAAGCAAGTTCTTTTTACGCCAAAGGAATCAGGGAGCTGCCACAACGATGGCAACGGTGCGTCGACGCGCACGGAGAATACTTTGAAAAGCTGACCTAGTTTGGTGCTTTCTGTGCTATGTGTTTCCTCTGAAAAAAATAAAAGTCCCGGTCAACTTTTAACAACGCCAATTTTCACATGTATCTTTATCGTGCAACATTTCCAATATGTGAAAGACTGATTTGTTATATTTATTTAGAAGTCTATGAAAGCATTTGCTTAAAGTGACTACTTTATTGCATTTCAGCGCCTAATGTTGGAATTGATTACTTCAAAAATTTTAAGAAGTTCCAAGACTGGACGTCTGACGATGGTTGGTCAATAGTGAATGGTATTGATATACAAAATTTACCAGGTTTGTACTTTCGTAGTAAACAAATAAATTGTTATAAGTGGTATGTATATATGCTAGTTTTTAGTTATTCGACTGAAAAGATGTTTTTTTTTTATATATATTTGGTTTGATATTAGTTTCTATAATAGAATTTAAATAGGTGGTTGTATGATCAGCAGCAAAAGTATTAAACCCGAACTGCTGTAACTCCATTAGGGTGAGTTCAGATGGTGAGATCACAAATGCCTGGATTGATGTAACCTAATGTATACGTAACATTTCAACCAGGAGGCGACAGTTAGTAACCCTGTACAGATCTGAAACAAGCTTTCGCTGTGCAGTTAAAGCCAGGCGCGTATTCAGAAATTTTCAATTCGGGGAGGGGGTGCTAAAAATTTTGGGGCAAAACTAAATACAACATAGGTCGTATTTATGCATTAACAAACATGCGCAGAAGAAAAGTGCCAAGAACAGAGAGCCAAATTGAAGTAAGGGTTTAAAGCGTTCCACATATTCGCTTGTTAAAAGTGTTTGTTGGTGAGTGTGTGCTGGGGGTTGGAGGTGAAGAGGAATGGGCCATTCTGTTGCAGATATGCTACCTTTTGTTCTACATCTCGACAAGAGAAGTTAGGTGACAATTTCGTGAGTTTTTCTCTTATTGCTGAAAGTACATTAAAAAAATCTTTGTACTCAATGGGGAGCTCGAGCGGGTGAGCTCATAAATATGGCACTGGTTGACGCACGCATAATGTCTACAATTTAAGATTTGTCTCTATTGTTTGGAACGTGTTGTCAAATATATCAATGACATTATAATTCATTATGTGTATAATGTATTATTTCACTTCATACTGCATGTGAGAAGATATAGAAAAACACTGATAATACAGGGTGGAGCAGAGGAAATGCATGTTTTTCACTATTGAATAACTGACACCTTGTTTTACTTTTTTAATCTTGCATTCAGTAATAGTACTTTTATTGCATTTTAGAAACCTACAACCTTAATTAGCTTCGGAAAATAATGTCAAAGAGATGACATCCTTCTTGGTGGACACAAATTTGGAGCCTCTCCTGAAAGGTATGCCAGGCCCTCTCCAACATTTCATTTGACACAGCTTCACTTATCTGACGAATGGAAATCTTCATCGATTGTGCGGGGCTTGTTATTATTTTGTACAGATGAAATTTCAGTTGAGTTGAGTTGATTGTGAGTTTAACGTCTCTTTCAGTAGCGGGGCTGTATGAGAAGGGACCTACTGATTAACGTGAAATTCGAACCACGTGAGCTCCTGCCGATTGAAATTTCAGATCATCATGTGAGATGCGATGAAGCGAATGACGTGACATACACAGCGAAACAGTCTGTCGCCTAGCGGATCTTTTCGGACTACAAGAACTGCCTTTTTCACTCTGTCTACGTTTTGTGGAGTTCGAACTGAACGGGGAAGACAAGGTAGTTTCTTTTTCATCACAAATCCAATACTTCTGAACGCTGTAGCCTATCAAAGTATAGTGTTTGGATCCGGGAACACAAGACGCTGTACTCTCGAACGCTCCATAGCAACTGATTCAGCATTGTCTGAGCTGTCTGTCAACGACCGTTCAAAATCAATATCACTACTCGCCGAGTACTAGTTGTTTAACAAACATGCATTCCCTCTACCCGACCATGTACATGAGTTAATTTCAACAAGAAAAAATCTACATATTATATATTGCATATTATATCTTCATATTATGGATTGAAACTGAAATTGAAGCGTGTTAAAAATTTCGGACCAGCAAGGATTCAAACCCGGGTTACCTGGATAGGAGTCTTAACACGTTAACCCCTTATGCAATTGCACAAAAACTGTTAACTAGTTAAAAACCTTTCATGTAAGACCATTCCAGGTAAAAAGGGTCATGGAAATTAGAGGATTCAGAAGAGGGCACTTCATCAATGCAAAATCAATACCCCTCCTTCAATGACACGACCCGGCAAGAATATTATTTCTATTAATATACAAGACCAATAATCTGATCTACCTAACATCCACAAGTGTAACAATGGGTAAGATTTTGCGCTTTCCCCGTCTTTTCCATGCTTTTGCAGAAGAATAAAGAGATACAAATTATAAGAATTTTTCGAGACGTTTTCTCCTGCTTATAGGCCCTATTGTCTTCATCACAACACGAAAGGGAATGAATATAAAAATTCCCAGAATGGCTAGACATGCTACATAGTCCTATTGAAAAAATAAAACAAATAACTGGAAATTGACTTATGTATAGAGTTTGTACGCAAGTTGTGAATTTTTCAGAGGATTTATACAAGGGACCAATAACGTATCTAGAAGGTAAAAATTGGGGGGGGGGGAGGCAGAATCCAGACTATGATAGGTATATCATGAGTTTACAATTTTTGATTGGTTTCGCAGAAGTTTACAACTGAACTCTCTCCCAATGCCTGTTATATGGCTAGGTTGGATGTTGACATTATGGACCTCAAATATTGTTTAACACATTGCATAATAGAAAAACTGCAACTGAAACTATATCTAATGCTTCAAAAGTTTTCCAATAAAGAATAAAAGACAACGCTTACTATAAATATGAAAAAAAAAATACGTACTAGCTTCAATTATTTTTGTCGCTCAAAAACTGGTGGACTAAGCCCCCCAGCCTCAGGCTAGACCAGCCAATACAAGCGACCGAACGTAAGTGATGAAAAACCATGCCATAATCTTTAACTACCTGCTTTCAAAGTTGTTGATACTTGCTTGTGTTCGACCAGAGACTTACGTGTTAGCTGAAAGCACTTTTTGCATGCAAATGAATAAAGGCTTCTTCCATTCTTTTCTTGTATGAAATTACGAAAGTACGTGTGATATGCACACACTCCCTTGTTACAGTAGATTTTGTTTACAGTTAGAAACGACTGAAACACGTTTCACATGTCACATATTGTTTTACGTCGCAACAACTAATGTAGAATAGTTTTAATCCGTGAAATGTTGGGATTTGGAAAGATCGTTAATACAACAACAACAACAACAACTACTACTACTACTACTACTACTACTACTACTACTACTGCTGCTGCTGCTGCTGCTAATAATAATAATAATAATAATAATAATAATAAATAGAATTATAATTATCTTTACTTAAACAATATAATTTGATGAGGGAAATTAATTAACACGACAGGGCTCGAATCCGTGCACTCGTAGTTTCGTTCGATACCACTGCGCTAGCTGTCCTTCATGTAAAGTTGACTAAATAAACGCAGGAGACTAGCTACACAGGAGATAAGTTTTCTAAGTACATTTTACTTAAAATATGCTGAAACTTAACCAGTGGTGCTATTCAGCCGGTTCGCACCGGTTTGCCAGAACCGGTTGTTAAAATATTTCCAGTTCACAGAACCGTTTGTTACACCCAGCCAGACATAACAGTAAATTTTACCCAGTTATAGCCAGGAACACTGAATTTTTGTTTAATTATCTTTGGTTTTAGAAATTTTTACAGCTACAGGGTTAAACATATGATCTCTAAGAACAAGGTATAAGCGTTTATTTCTTAATCTCGAATGCTCAGATATCAAGAATGAGAACTGGGATCACATGACTATAATGGTGAGGGTTCTTTATATTTGAAATGCATATATACCATTACAAAGAATTGTTGATCGATTGCTGGATTAAGGTCTTTCCAATACTTTTTGACACCCATCTATCTTGGATAATTCGTTTCCAAGGTATTCGCAGTGCTACCTATCTTCGTCACACCACCTTGTGTTAGGATACTGTGTAGGTCTTTACTTGTCATTTGTGGTATCCAGTAAAAAAGCTGCTTTCTTGTCTACCTTCTGTGGTTTGTTTCCTAAGAGAGTTATATCTATCTATCTACTCTCTCTCTCTCTCTGGTAGGACAAAAAATCTAAAACCTTTGCAAAAGTGTTAAAATCATACCTAGTATGGTGTGGGGCCTCCTTTTGCATCCAAAACAGCTTCAATCCGACGTGAAATGGACGTATACAGCTCCTGAATCGTGGTGTATGGAATTTTGTACCATTGTTCCTCCTAAGCATGCTCCAGTTCCTTAAGGGATGCAGGTGGAGGGTAATGAAACCTAACACGCCTTTCTAACTCAGACCACAATGGTTCGATGATGTTCAGATCTGTTGATTGTGGGACCCAGGGGAGGTGTGATAGCTCCTGGTCATGCTCCTCAACCACCGTTTTCGCAGCGTGACAGGGTGCCAAATCATCTTGGTAAATGCCATCACCATCAGGGAACAATATTTGGGCCGTGGGTAGAACCTGGTCCCCCAAAATGGCCTCATATGCCTTTGCATTCATCATTCCATGCGGGGCTATGATGGAACCTGCAAAAAACCACGATATCACAGCCCATATTGTAACAGAACCACCCCTATGCTTTACAGCTGGGAGCAGACAGTCTGTATCATAGGCCTGCGAGGGTGTTCTCCATACGTAAACACGACCGGTTGTTGCAAACAAGGTGAAGATCGATTCATCGGACCACATTACGTGTTTCTACTGCTCATGAGTCCACGCCTTGTGGTCCTTGCACCACTGGATACGCCTCTTCGGATTTACTGCTGTGAGCAGGGGTTCGGCGATAGTGGCCCTGCCATGAATTTTCATTGCAGGGTCCTGGATGACAAGGGAAATCATGACTAATTGGTTGCAAGCATTTGATACAAAAATGGGAAGGGAAAAGAGAAAAGTAATTTTGTTCGTGGATAATGCCACTTCCCATTGCAACGTTACTTTAAGAAATGTAAAACTAGTCTTTCTCCCACTGAACACAACTTCGTGTTGCCAGCCCTTAGGTCAAGGAATTATTTACAATTTTAAAGTTCTTTATAGACAAAAAGTGTTGAGACATATTTTGTCTCGTATGGACAGTGTTGGATCTGCATATGAGCTGGCAGAATGTATCAGAGTGTTGGATGCAATTCTGTGGGTATCTTCGACCTTGAAGGAAGTATCCTCTACTGCTGTGATAAACTGTTTCCAAAAGGCAGGATTTGTTTACAAGGATGACCACGTTCAGTTATTGATGACAATGTTGAGAAACATGATCTAAATTAACGTGAACTTTGTCGTTTGTTAGAGCCATTTGGTGAATGTGAAGACTATGGTACTTTTGATGATGCACTTTAAACTGAAGATGTTTCAACTGACATCGCTGAACTGGTACAAGATCTTCAGCAGGAAGAGTGTGATGATGAGGTCGAGAACGAAGAAGATGAAGATGACGTCGAATAGAACTATTGTTCTCTTACAAGTAAACAAACTTTTTAAAAAGTAAGAAGTAAGAAGAAGTATTTTTAAACAAAAAAAAAAAAAAAAAAATGAAGCGGGGAACAGTTTAACATTTGCACTTGAATCACAAATTGAGAAAACAATTGCAAAGGATATTGTAGGTCAAAGAAAGGTAGAAGATTTTTTAAACCATCTAGATCTGCCCTAAAGTAGTTCATTGAAAAAACTATACGCTATAAAAGACATTTTTCAAAAGCTCACACCGTATTAGTACTTTAGAAACAAGTTTGTGTTTTCAACAAATACACAAAAAACGTAAGTACTGTACATGATTCTATTACTAAAATAAACAAAGATGTTGCCATTCTAATTTGTGTTAATAGCCATATTATAATGTTTATAGTCACCTTTATTCGTATTGCGTAGCATCCTAAACTTTTCTCCGAATAGCGGACACTTTTACGTTCCCCAATGATGTCCGCTGTATAGAAGTTTTACTGTATATATGGATAACCCGGTTGTTAAAAATTAGAATAACACCACTGAACTTCACTAATATTCCTGCACGTCTTAATACAATTCAACGAATTACATAATAACGTCTGCAATCTTTCCTTCTTTCTAGGTTGCAGAAGCAACACTAAAATCTCACCTTAAATTGAGGAACGTTTCGAGACATTTCCCCCATTGGCGAAGGATTATTTAATCTCTTTCTGAGTTGAACAAGGAGGTTGTTAGTAACTCAACCAATGATGGTCTCTTCATACAGGCCTTAGTATCTGGGCTATTTTTACATGATAGATTTTCAACTAGCTAATAGTTTTTTTCTTTCTTTTTGGCAACATCGGCGTTGATTATGGTTGGAGCTTTGAACTCGTGGCTACGTGACCCGGGTCCGAATGCTCGCAGGTCTGAAATTTTTAACATGCTTCAGTTTCAATTTCAATTCACACTCAGTGTGATATATATACACAAGATCTTTTCTTGTTTAGAAGGAAAGTGGTGTTCGAGTGGGGAGATTGACAGGGAATTGGAGTTAGTCCATGAGTGGAGACAAAGATTTACAAATTGATTTTCTTCAATTCAATTTTATCCGTTTTGTAACTCATTATGATCAGGGTGTTTTTCTTCTTATATGCAGTATGTAGTGAAATAATACATTATACATATAACGAATAATATTGTTATTGATATATGGCACTCATTGGACAACATGCTCCAAACAGTAGATAATAACCGTAAATTGGAGATATGTCCTGTGCATCAACCGCACAGCGAACTCCTTTTTCAGTCATTGATAGGCTTTCCAACAGTCCTTTGATCAATTCTCGGCTAAAGCATATGCCATAGAAATTGAAGGTGTAAATCAGGTTGCATCTCTCTAGGCGTTTGTGACACCAGCAGAAATACTAGAACCGACTTAATGGAGGTATAACAGTCCTGATAGAGAGTGTTTGCTGTTGATTGTACATAATTAATATGATGGGCAGAGTTGAGAACATTATCTGTAACTAAACAAAACCATTGATTTGGTATTAAAAATAGATTGAACAAAAGATTCTGGTCAATGTGTTGTTTCAAGCAGTTTAAACTTTCAATTCTGTGGGGTGAGGGCGTCAGGCCTGTCGTTTCAGGACTACGGAACTATAAACTCATAGTACCGACACTTTGAGATTAGATAATAATCCCATTCTAAGAATACGATTTTTTAATATCATCAGAAAGAATTGTTGTTGGTTGTTTTAGAATTTAGGTTCCCTTTTTAGCAGGAAGGCCGTATGAGACATGGAACTACAGCATAACGTCGAATCGGAACCAAATAAGCTCCTGCCGGAAATCTAACACGGGTTTTTCCGGACCATCACTACAAGGAATCATAACAATATACAAGCAATTGTAAACGATAGTCGAAGTTTGAAAAAAAAAATTCTAAACTAAACTTCCTTCAGTGTAGGCTGAACATTGTTCAGCGTTGGCTAGAATACCTCAAGAGGTTGTCTATATAGACTATCTACTCTTTAACTGTAGTTCATATCCGTGTTAGGATGTACAGTGTTCGTGAACGATTGGGTTGAAGCCAGTGTTTTGAAACGTCAAATTTTCTTATATTTTGACACTTTTGATTGGGAGGTAGTCGTCCCGGGTAAAACTGACTTCCGTATCAGTGTAAATTATTAGTGTCAAAATACATCAGGGGCGGATCCAGGGGGGGAGATCGCCTCCCCCAGAAGAGTAAAACTTTTTTATGTTTTATATATAAATAAAACCCATTCCAAATTTGGAGCCCTTAAAATTAACAGTATGATAACCCATCGCCCCCCAGAAGTCGGTCCTGGATCCGCCCCTGAAATACATACATGAACTTGAAAACACATATGCTTATGTAGAACATCAACATGATTCTCCTAAGTTTCATGTGCTCTGTGGCATAGTGAGAAAAAAGATCAGTATTTTTTCCGAACTAGTTAAGATATCAAAGTATGGAGTTTCTAAGAATACAAATACCTGTGCAATATTGTTTTGACGGGTTAATAACATTTGTTGTTATAGCAAAGTTGTGGGTCTGTTATACTACTGGTATGTTTGTGTTTGTAATTGACAAATGTCTAGTGTTACTTAAATATTTGTGCAATTACGTTACGAATCCGGGTCAACACCAAAAAGTATATGTTATAGATTGGAATCGATCAAAGAAGATCTTAATACTAAATATGCCACAGTTGTCATGTGTGTAGTTGTTCAGCTTATGAACTTAATAACAGAGTACTATCAGAAAGGAATATAGTTGCAACAGTAATGCTAAAAAGTTGTCTTCTATAACTTTCATTAGTTCTACGCTTTTGTACAAGTCAAGATTGTAGCAGAGTTACGAATTTTTGTCCCTTTGAACTTGTTCTCTCAATTACACTATATAACTCTACTAGTGATAGAAGTTTTGCATTAGAACTCAGTGCATATTATTTAAGGTAAATTTTTCAACAGGATTATTCGTATATTTAATAAACTGGAAAATCCTTGAAGTAATTATAATTGATTCCAATGTCTAGCTTTATTAGTAATCCAATAGTTTGTTATTAATTTCTTTCTTTAGATTTTTCAGAATATAGAAGTAAACGTCGTAATGTATATTATAAAACTAGCATCAGTTACCCGCTTCGCTCGGTTAAATTAAGAAAAAGTAGTAATATGTTCTGTTAGTCTGCCTCTTTTTACTATTACTAAAGTGATCTTTGATATAGGTCATTTTCGACGATTATTATGTGTTGCGGGGCACGGCATCGGAAGTGTCATTGCTCATGTTAGCGACCCCGAAAACTATGAATTCGACACTGATATTGTCATTGCGATCATTTCCACACACACACACACATACACACATATATATGACCTCCTCCCCAGGTTACAGGCTGAATTTTGATTTAAACGGGATCAGAAGTATATTACCGTACTGTTCATCTCAGCGACCCTAAATATTATACAGGATGTTTCAAAAAAACACCGACAACGTTTGGGAGGTGATTCCTGACACCAAGATAAGACAAAAAGTATACACCAACCTGGGTGCACAAATGCTTCCTTTCGGAGTTATAGGCTGGCGAAAATATGAAAAAACGAAATTTAAAGGTCCATAGCTCCAAAACTATGGGACATGCCGTAGTCGGGTCAAGACTTCACTTAGGAACTAATATTTGCACTATCCCAAAATACTTGTTTCAAAATCCTAAGGTACTCCGGTAACAATTTTTACAGAGGCAGTTTGGCTGGTAGCATAAAATTGGAAGTACTCACCAACTACCTCTATAAAAATTGTTCCGGAAGTACCACAATATTCTGAAACATGGATATTTGGATAGGGCATATACTAATTCCTAAATAAAGTATTGACCCGACTACGGTAGGACCCATAGTTGTGGAGCTATGGGCATTTAAATTTCACTTTTTCATGTTTTCGGCAGCCTATAACTCCGAAAGGAAGCATTTGTGCACCGAGGTTTGTCTGTACTTTTTGTGTTATGTTGGTGTCAGGAATCACCTCCCAACGTAGTCTTTATTGTTTTGAAACACCCTGTAGATTAGGCACTAATATCGGTCATTTTCGATCATTTTTAAATGTCTCTTCCCTCCACCACCTTTAAGTTACACCGTAAAAGTGATACGACAAAAACATCTCAGGTTATACTTCGTGTAGGCTGTAAACCTGATCGAAATCGGTCTGGTGGTTCAAGAGTTAAGTTTTATTTGTTTTTATATCTCTCTTCCTCCCCTTCCCCAAAGTTCTACCATCAAAGTGAATAGATGGAATAGGTACTATCTCAGGCCCGCACCTCATCTATGTTGAAAATTTGATCGGAATCGGTTGAGTGGTTCAAAGAGTTAAGTTTTATTTATTTTTATATATAAATCTCCTCCTCCCCTAAGTTCAACCGTAAAAGTGATATGATGAAAACTATATCTACGTTGAAAATTTGGTTCAGATCGGTCGAGTAGTTTAAGCGTAATAAAGTCACAAACACAATCACTTTTTTTTTATTACATATATGTATCCTCTTCCACCTCCCATACGTTGCATCGTAAAAGTGAAATGACGAAAACATTCCAGGCTCAAACCTTATCTATGTTGAAAGTTTGAAGCGAATAGTCAAAGCGAATAGCTAAAAGCACTGCCAGGCCAGAACTGCATCTACGCAAAAACTTGATTGAGATCGTTGGGGCGGTTCAAGAGATTAAGAGTCACAAATATAGTCCCTTTCAATTTTATAATATAGATTGAAAGTAACCCTTTGTGACTCTTAATCTCTTGAACCGCCCGAACGATTTCAATCGAATTTTTGACGTAAATGAAGTTCTGGCCTGGGAGTGTTTTTAGCTATTCATTTTGACGGTAGAACTTATGGGAGGTAGAGAAGGGGGGATTATAAAAAATAAATAAATCTTAATAACCCTTCAACCAAACGACCAATCTTGATCAAATTTCCAACATAGATGAGGTTCGTGCCTGGGATATTTTTTTTATCATTTCATTTTGACGGAGGAACGTGTCGGAGGAGGATGAGGGGGAGATATACAAAAATCAATATATATAAAAATTAAAGTGACTATGTTCTTGAGTTAATAACGCTTGAACCACCTGATAGATCTCAATCAAATTTTCAACATAGATGAGGTTCAAATCTGGGAAGTTTTTATCATTTCACTTTGACGGTAGATCTTAAGGTTGGGGGAGGAGAGGGGAGGAAATATATGTAAATGAATAAAACTTAATAACTCTTGAACCACCCGACCGATCTCGATCAAACTTTCAACATAGATAAGGTTCGCGCCTGAGATGTTTTTGTCATTTCACTTTTACGGTGCAATTTAGGGGAAGGGAGGGGAAGATATAGGCTATGTAAAAAAAATAAAAAGTTACTGTCTTTGTGACTTCATCACGTTTAAACCATTCTACCGATCTTAATCAACTTTTCAACATAGATTAGGTTCGAACCTGATGTGGTTTTTACAAGTATTATATCACTTTGACGATAGAAGTTAGGGGCGGGGCAGGGGAGGGGAGAGATATATAAAAATAAACAAAACTCTTGAACCACCCGACCGATCTCGATCAAATTTTCAACATAGATGACGTTCGAGCCTGGAAAGTTTTTTTTTTTAATATTTTCACTTTGAAGGCAGAACCTAAGGGAGGGGGAGGTTTATATATGAAAATAAATAAAACTTAAGTCTTGAACCACCCAATCGATTTCGATCAAATTTTCAACATAGATGATGTTTGGGCGTGGGATAAGTTTTATTTAACTTTGACGGTGCAACGTAGAGGAGGGAGAGAAAAATAAAAATGATAGTGACTCTCTTTGTGACTCCATCACTCTTGAACCACCCGACCGATCTCTATCAAATTTTCTACATAGATAAGGTTCATTTCTGGGATGGTATTTATTCATTCACTTTGACGATAAAACTTAGGGGAAGGGAGGGAGGAGTTAAAATATATAAAACTTAATAACTCTTGAACCAAACGATCAATCTCGATCAAAGTTTTAATATAGATGATGTTCGGGCCTGAGATATTTTTTATCATTTTACTTTCACGGTAGAACTTAGGAGAGGGGGATAGAGGGAGAGATATAAAAATAAATAAAACTTAATAACTCTTGAATTACCGGACCGATCTCGGTCAAATTTTCAACCTAGATAAAGCTCGAACCTGAAATGGCTTTTGTCATATCACTTTGACGGTGTAACTTAAGAGAGGGGAAGGAGGAGAGATATTTTAAAAAGATCGAAAATGACCGATATTAGTGTTGAATCTATAATTTTTGGGGTCGCTGGGAAGAACAGTGATACTTCTGATGCCATTTAAATCCACATTCAGTCCCTCCACTTGATTGAGGGGAAGATATATAAAATGATCGAAATGACCAATATCAGTGTCGAATTCATTCATAGCTGTCGGGATCGCTGAGATGAACAATGACACTTCTGATGCCGTACCCTACAACATGTGGCGAGGAGGGGAGGGGAGATATAAAAATGATCGAAAATGACCGATATCAAAGAGGGCTTTCGTAATAGTAAAAAGTAGCTGACTAACGGAACATATTACTATTTTTTCTTAATTTAACCCAGCGAAGCGGGTATTTGATGCTAGTACTAATGATATTTTCCTTTTGTAATAACTGCAGAAACTCTAATAGAGGAAAACCTAAACTCATCATATGTTTGGAGAGAGTTTTCAGAGGAGATTTCAATCAAGTTTAAACCAACATCTTACTCTAAAGTGTCTCTCATCTGTGTGGCCAAAGCGGAGAAATTATTTGGTTCATACTGCATATCACTAATAGACTTAAAAGAAAAGCTTTCCACTTATCGTCTATGTAAAATGAATGAGACGGATCTTACAAAATGTGATTCGATACAAGATATACAAGTAAGTTTGTAAAGTGTGTATTATCATTATTTAAGTTTCCTTATTTTGTTTAAGGTAATTTGATACTCGAAAACAAACATGAAACTTTAGTGGGTACGCTGCCTCACTGCATGCAGCTTTGTTGGTATGTGTATATTGCATTAAAACCTTTGACGGAAGTCTTAAGTATTCCTAGTTTATAATATTCCCTCCGAATTTCTTCTATTGTAACCGCTTTTCACGTACAAAGTCACAAGTATTTAGAGATTTAGGCATATTCTTTTATGTGTTGCATACAGTGCTGCGCGCACATGGTTGGTTGATTCAAAAAAGTGCGCCCGCCGGAAGCTAGAAAAGGATATGCTTACCAATTATTACTTATTTACTTGTAAATTCAATTTGGTAGCGCAATTTTGCATTTAAGCTGAAAGAGAGTGAAGATTATTGAAAGTGAATCATTATTATGAACTTGAAGAATAAAGAATAAAACGGGAGAGCCCCCCCAAAATTCACAGACACACTGTTGACACAAGTTTCTACTAAGGCTAATTTACACTGTAATACTAAAAATTTTATTATTATTAAATATTTTGTCTGCCGCAAGGGTCTGGGATTAATAGAAGTTGTTCCACCTTAGGTTTGTGCCTGAAAAGTTCTCATCCACATTTTTCAATCTTCAGCTTTCTCTTTCAACTTAAATATTTTCTTTAATTTTTCAAATTGTCTATTAGTTATACTCTTCTTCTTCCTATTTCTTGCTTTCTTTCCATTTTTCCATCTATGGTGTTATGAACAAGACAATTTTCTCGCAAGCTGTGTACAGTCCATTTGGTCTTCTTACGAAGGATGTTGACAAAAAGCGTTTTCTTCTCTCCTAGCTGTTTCAAAACATCTTTGTTATTCTGTCCGTCCATTTTATTTTCTTCATCTTATTCCAACACCATATATCGGAACTTCCTAAGCATTTCTACTCTAATTTTCATAGTGTCCAAATCTCCAAACTATATAGTTGAATGTTCTACATATTGCAAATTATCAGCTTGTTCCTTAGTTCAGTGGTTAGTATGCTAGTTACGAGCGATCTTTTCTTGAATGTCTCTTTGACTTTGACAATTCTTTGATTTGGTTTCTTTATTACAATAAGAGTCTTTCATCAAAAGACTTACCAGATATTTCAAATGATTGACCTTTTCAAACTCTCTTTCTTCCATTCTGATCTGTAAAGGTCTGTTTCCACGGAATATCTTTCAGTAGCTTTTTCGATGTTGATGTATATTCGATATTGTTTCTCAATGTGAACTATGCTATCATCTCCTGTTGTTCTTTTTCGGTTCCAGCTATAATAACCGTGTCATCCGTATACCCAATCCTGTTAGTGATTTTTCCTCCAATCTTAAAATTTCCAACTGCCATTAATGCTTCCTTTATTAAGTGTTCACTGTAAAAGTTTACTAATTAGGATGACACATCCTTGTCTGACTGCTCTCCCAGTCTCCACACTATTGGTTTCTCCTTGACGAAGGCGCACCTTCATTTTTTGCCCTGTGTACAGGCTACGAATGAGTTAACGATCCTTTCAGTTGACCCCGATTTTTTTTTTTCACTTTTCGGAAGTTTGGTCCAATTACTCCAATCGAAAGCTTTTGCCAGTCGATAAAGCTTAATCGCAACTCTTCCTTTTCTTCAAGGCCTCGATCTTGTGTATTTCTAATCAAATCAATAGCATGTATTTCTAATCAAACCAATAGCATCTTTAATATAATTTTCTTTCTGAAATCCAAATTGATCTTTCTTAAACATCTCTTGTTTCTTACTTTCTAACTATTTATTCAGTATGCACGCAATGATCTTTGAGTTAGCTTCTTCTTCAGCAGTGTGGCTATATGAGACTCAGATCAGCTGCTTAACGTGGAATCCGAACCACATAAATTCCAACTGGGAAACGAACTTTGGCCTCTCGCGCCAACGACGCTTACGCTATCCACATTTCTATGAAGGAGATACTAATAGTTCAATGATCACTACACTTCTTTGCTTGCTTTTTCTTATATAATGCAAGCATTGTAACATGTAGAAAATGTTTTGGCAATCTCGACTCAGTTAGACATTGTTAATAATTGAAGCCAGTGCTTTCATTGCATTATCTCCTAATCGCTTGAGCAAATCCGCTAGTATGTTGTCTCCGGTGGTCTTTCACCTTTACATGTCTTCGATGGTTTGTACTACTTCACTTTTTAATATACTGGGGTCTTTTCCTTGTCCATCTCTTTCTCTGAATACCACTGGCTGCAAGTGGCCTAACATTTGTGCCCATGGGTCCGTAGCTCAAGAGCCTGGTTCAGTGATGCGTATTTACCACCCCATCTAAAATTTAGAATTGTATTTTGGTCCACCCCGGGAGGAGTGTATAGGACCTGGATATTTACGTCTGTAAGTTTAGATAGTACACCTCATTTCCTTTTATGGGTCTAAAATTGCCAAAAATTCAAAAATTTTGGAGGGTTTTGACCTAATTTATCTTTTTTGATGAGGTCACAAAAAGCCATCACATTATGGATAGTGGTCTGTTAGGATAGAGGTACATTAACGCACTCTTTGAAATTTCGGGAAGTGCGTAATGCACGTTCTGCACATTAAACGTTTGCGGATTACCAAATTTTAAAACTTAGTTTGGTATTATAGGGCCGTGGTATGTACCTTCGTAAATTTAGGTGATCCATCTCGTTCTCTTGGATGGGAAAAATAGCCAAAAATATGATTTTTTTACCTAATGCACCTTCTTTAATGAGGGTTTATTACAATATGAATTTTATATGGATCAGTTTATTGGCCTCATGTCTTTCAGAGAACATGAATACATTAACGATATCCTCTAAAATTTCGCCATGGTATGTACCTTTGTAAGTTTGGCCGGTTCATCTCGGTCTCTTTTATGACTAATTTATTGTCAAAATTAGTTTACCTTGTGATATTTTCAAGGTCATTTGGCAATCTTACAGGCAGTAAAGCCCTAGATTGCTGCTAAATGTTTCTTCATGTGGTTAGAGGATGGAGGTCACTGGTACGATTCCTGGTGTTAGCTTTGGAGAAGTTCTAGTTTAATTTCCTATGAGAGCATATTTGGACCAGATCTCGCGTTATGCTATAGACTTCAGGTTTGTCATTCTTTTATTGTTTATATTAAAGTGTTTATGCACATTATTTGGATAGTGTTGCTTTTCCTTGTACGACTTCCATTCGATTCATCTTTAGTCTTTCTGGTCATTAACGTTTGACCTTGAAGGAAAACATTTATTTTGCTGATGATTGTTTGCTGATAATTCTTTCATTGCAATGCTAAGCGTTTGTTAGTCATTGGGGTTTAAAACTCATGAAGAACGATACAAACATTACCTTATTATTTAGTTATCTGTATTTAAAAATTACTATATATTCATTATTTAACTTTCGTGATAATAATGAATGCTACTAATTTGTTTAAAATGCTTGATTGTTGTCAGAGATGCAGATTCGAACCTAGCAGTGCTAATATCTTTCGTATTTCACGTTAAGCTGTAGGTCAGCGCCTCAATGAAACTAAAATCTGAACAACAATTAATAGCTAAGACGTAATCAACAATGTTTGCACGACTTCTCAGTGTTGTCAGCACTAAAATATTTTTTTTACAAGAATGAATCGATTCACCCAATCGGAGCAGTTAGGTATTTCGTGATGAAAAATTAGTTTTAAATTCAAAAAGTCTGAAAACAGAATTTTGTTTCAAACTGTTTTCTTACAAAAATGTTTTGATGAAAATTTTTGATTTAAAACTTTCCTTTAAACTTGAAAAATCAGAACAGTTAAGATATTTTCGTAACAAAAATTGGTTTGGAGATTTTCTGAGTGAAAAGTCGAAAAATGTTGTTTCAATTTAAAAATAATATCAAAATTTCTAAAATAACGAAGCATTGGATTTCAAAAGAATGTTTCTTAAATTTGGTGCATATGTAATTTTTTATGTTGAGTCGCACATAAGATGGTTCAAGATAAATAAATTTTTTGTCTTAATTCGTTTCATATTTAATCTCCGCTTGGCATCAGAAGAAAAGAAGAGATATGTGTTGTCCTTGCATTCACCTCGTGTGAAATGGGGAAAAGAATGAGATGACACCACAGCTTGCACTGAAGACATAGTTGAGGTGGTTGGCTGTCTAGTTCTTCTCGTCTTGTGTCTATGTGATAATGGTTAATAAAGAGAGAGTAGAAGCAAAATATAAAAGAAAATATGAATACTGTGCATTATTTTGTGCTTGTTTTCTTGTACCCATACGGGACGCTTTCATATGTACTTTATATCAATTGGTGTTCTCTATAATTGAAAGGTTATCCCTTTCATAAGAATGTTATGCCTTCAGATCCTAAAAAAAATATGTGGTATCCCGATTGACAATTTTCATGGGATCGATTTAAAATAATTTGTTCAAGGCTTGCAATTCAGCGTAAATTCTTGAATTTTACAGATAGAGCTTGTTGTATCCATATCAGGGTCATAGATATCCAAGATATGTCCTTTAAGACACGAATTTTTTGTTTGCCTTTTCCCCAAAATCTTGTAACTCATTCGAAATACAGAAATAATACTGATTCTATTATAGATTTAGAGGTTTGTTGTGTAAATGTAATGGAATCGTTACCGAAATACAAAACTCTCTTTGAGCAGTTCTAAATATTTATATAGTTTCAATCAAGCCTGGCAGGTAGTGAAAGGTCTGAGGAAGACATTAGAGTTTCGATTTTGAACTGGAACATTCTCGTCATATTGCCAATAAAAGAATAATACTATATCATTCATTGGAAAAATTTGATACACCTATTTATCTAGAACAGTTAATTTTTGATTCAGTTGCTTTGGATCATAAATGATTGTGAACTGGATAAAGTTGCCCGTATGGCAAGTCGTTGTCACATTGAGTTTAAGTACAGTTTTGCAAGACAACGGCTTTCTGACTTGATCACATATTCGATTCATCTAAGGTTGTTGCTTATCGCATATATGAGGACTCACCGATTCTTCTAATGTAATTTTAAGTTTTGAAGACAATTATCAATGCACAAATTAGAAAATTTATTTTCCTCGCAACTTGCGAGAACAACCGAAAATCTTCATCGATCTTACATATTTTGTCACAAGATCTTAGAAACTGCATTAAGAATTTCCTGAAAAAATTCTTACTTGCCATAATACTCTTTCATACACTACTCGCACAAATATGCACTGAAAAATTTTTTTCTGAATATTAGGTAACTGTAAGCATTTGAAATGAAAACTAGAACAAAATTAAGATTTTCTAGAATTTTAATTTCAACAAATTGATTAAATACGTAGGAGAAGAGGTATACTACGTTTCTACTTTCTTTCATAAATAATATATACTCTTTTTGTAGAAGTTTTGTCAAACGAAAAGGATCATTTTGTAAGTTACCAAATTTAATGCTATGCCAAATTTGTAATCCAAAGAAGTCAGATATGAAAAGGCCAGGAATTATTATTATTTTTAATTTTTCTTTCTTTGAAAGAATAATTTAATTATATAAGAATAAGTTAATTTTTTGTATTAATTTCCCCTTTAGAACTTAATTAAAATTGACACTAACTCATACTAGTGCAGTGTACATTAAATCCAATTCAACTATTTAAGAATTGAAATTAGCGTACTTATCAATTCTCCAAGGGCACTTACTTCAATTCTGTGAAGACAATAGAGGATTACTTGCTTGACTATATCCACAACAACACACTATATCCTTTTAAGAATTTAATGCAACAATTTACCAGTTTTAAGTTTTAATTGGAAAATTCCCTTATTTTAACTTTAAGCCAGAAATAATTAAAATGTTACTTTACGTTTTATGTAACTTTAATTTCTATTAAACTATAGCATTTAACGAGAAACCACAATAATTAGTTAATAACCACTTTAATGCAAAACCACAAACCGTGAATTAACGTCCATATTTTTTAATTTCCTAGTTTTAGCCCCATCAAAACTAACCTTTAACTTCGCGACATTTAACGTCCCAAATCTACTCTATTCAATAACTCTATTTTCTTTCCCTGTTAATTTCAGTCAAGAATCCATCCTATAGCTAGACTTTTCGCAAACTTATATTTCAAAGACGATTTGACATAATTCTTGACAAGACTTGGTCTCCTACATCTGAATTTACCTCTCTTCGGGTTTTTTCAAAGAAAAGCTGACGTTTCTCTCTACTCTTTATAATATTCTTCATCTTGCTTCTATAGGGCTCAAAATAGAACGACCAAAAATATTTAAGATGAACTGCCTTTAAAGCTTCATGTTTGCATAGATTCATAGTGAATTGCAGTTCTACATATGAGCTTCATTAATCCTGAGATTCAGCAAAATATGACTTCATACAGACCTTCAAAGTCTTAATGAAACGTTCTGATGCGTTAGCCTTCTGGTGATACAGACTCAACTTAATATGTCTAATGCCCAAACTAAAACACTTTCAAATTTCTCGGAGGTAAAATAGGCATTATCTGTTGATATCGATTCAATGAACCCAAACCTTACAAATAAGAAATAAAGGCGATCACAAATTATCTTTGAACTTATCTTCTTTAATTTGTCAATCATAACAAACCTTGAGCAATTATTTACAGCAATTAACAAGAGGAATACCTATTAGATTTAGGAAAGGTACTATAAGATCCGCCATCCAATTTGCATTAACCCTGGTTCCAACTACAGAACCTAAACGTCCCATGTTTGCAGTATTTGATGGTTCACACTTCTGGTATATTTCACACGACCTTACATAAGCCTATACGTCGTCAATGACTTGATCCCAGGTAAACCTCTTTAGTATTTTTCGGGAGTCCTTTGCATCCCAGAATGACCTCCCAACAGTTTCTGCTGATGAAAAATTCCAATATGTATGACCTTAATACATTTGGAATAAGAATTTTCATTGGAAATCTAGCTGCTCGAGTTCTCTTTAATAAAAACATTATGGAACTAATATACTTCAACAGGCCTACCTGTTTCAAAACTCTCTATAATCTGATTTAATTGCGAATCCTTACGTTGGTAGTTTTGAAGAGGTTCCTTCAAATAATGTAAATTCCAGATATTAACACAAGAAATATAATTACCAAGAAGATGTAACCCAACAATCCCGATACCCAACAACAAAGAACCAGATAGGTTTCAATTCATAATCTTCAGTGTATTGTGAGATAACTCCCCCGATTTCACGAGTCGAAGAATCGATATGGATTATGAATCTTTTATTTAAGTTAGGACGTTTTAATACTACGTTTCCCATAAATGATCTTTCTAAATTATCAAATGCATCTTGTAGTTTCCCCACACAAATGTTTTTTTAACTGATCTTAATTCTGATATAGGTTCTATTAAATCTTGAAAGCCTGGAATGAAGCGAGCATAAAATTGCATTAATCCACATACTTTCCGGGCTCCTCTTCTAGTGTTAGGAGGTGGTAAATTAATTATGGCATCAATTCTGCTCGAACCCATTCTAACTTCCTTTCCATCAACAATAAACCCAAGATACATTAACTTCTTCTTAAAAAAGAAAAATTTTGTTGGGGAAATTGTTAATCTAATTCCACGTAAACGATCAAGCACAATTTTTATCATTCTCATGTTCTTCCTTTGTTTGATGTGCGAGAAACACATCATCAAAATAGGAATAAACTCCTTGATCTTCTAAATCACCAAGCACATCCCTCATACACTTTGCTAGAACGCTTGATTCGATCTTAATTCCTGCTGGCAAGTTACAATATTGGAAAGATCCAATAGGTGTTACGATCGTAGTAAGGTCCCTACTGTCCTCAGCAACCTCTAACTGAAAATAAGCTTTAGAGAGATCAAGTTTTGAAAAGAACTGACACACCGTGACATTTCCTAAACATTCCTCCATGTTTGGAATCGGATATATATAATCTGCCAAGATAGAATTAAGTTTAATATAATTTGCGACTAAACGAGAGAAACAATCTCTATTTTTTAGTATAAAGCAAGTACTTCCGTAATTAGAATGATCTACAGGTATTTTTACAACAACCTGCTCAAATAATTCTTTAATTACCTTTTCAAAAATTTCGCGCTTAACGCGTAAAACTGGAAACGGATTTTCCCTGAAGAATTTATTTTCTCTTAAATATAACTTACATTTAAAATTTTTAAGGCAACCAATCCTTTTGCTAAGAATATCAGAATATTGTCTTTATTTCGTTTAAAAATCCTAACGTCAGTGTCAATCCTATCAGATTCAGTTAAATTTCCATCTTTCATAAATGGTGACTCCTCGTTTCGTTCAATAGTTGTTTCATCCTTTGCAGACAAATCACAACGCAATTGTACAGTGAGACGATTAAACCCAAGTTCAAACTTCTCCTCAAAGCTATCAGTCCTTTCAACTTTTTCTTTAGGATCACTGTTCCATAACCACACGCTATCAATAAATTATCCATTGTCTTTTAAGCAACACACATCTTATCAACTCCGTCAACCATAAAGATATGTTAAGCCAAAGTCCCATCTTGATTATGCACCGCCTCATCATTGGTACCAATTCCAATGTCCACCAATCAGTCACATCTTTTTTTAAATTTCAGAAGTAGACGAAGAATTTCTGCAAAGTTGTTCAGGTAAAACACTCCTAATTTGGGAACTCAAACCTGAAGTTGATGGTATTCCTCGAATATAAACACACACCAAATTTGAAGAGGGCACAACCATATGCGAAGCACCTACAGTCTCTGAATGTCGCTTTAACCACCCAACACAGACGAACTGATCTTCCAAAATCCTTGAATATTTTTTATTCACTCATATCAATAATAAAATTAACGACGGATAAATAAGGTACACCTAATAAAATATCACAAGGCAGAGTCTCCAGATCTATAAATGATATTGTATTTCTCAATCCAGCTATTTCAAAATAAAGTGTAACCACTTGTTTGCTTTCAAGTTGTTTGCCATTAGCTAAGTGTTGCTTGACTGCTTCACACCGCTGGCTGATAACTTCATTATTAAAACTCTTATTCAGAAACTCCTTATTTGTCAGATTAAGGATGACCTCTTATGAATACACAGAGCCACTCTGAAATCGTTGACCTTTGCAAAAATAAAAGATGCAGATTTTCCTTTGATATTAGAAGCAACAACTCTTCTATCTGATTGCGGATTGTAAACCGCGTTAGGGCGTTTATAGTTAATACTATTACAACCCAAGTTTAAAGTTCTATTACTCAATTTCGAATTTTGAATATCAGATCTAAATTGTCGTTGATTATTCGAAGTGTTTCAAAATTTTTCAAAGTTCCCAACATATTTTCTTCTATCTCTATTTAAAACCTTACATTCTTTATGATTTCCATTAGTATTAGGTGTATTTTTCTGGTAACAATCTTGAATAGAACTTAAGTGAGCATTAGGTCGAGACTCGAACTCGTAACCACCTTGAGTCAACATGATCATGAAGTTATTACCCCTATTTTCAAATTTATGAAAATGAAATGAATATTTAAATTTTACGGCCCACGGTTATACCGGCTAGGCTAAAGGAGATGGTGATGAATAATGAATGAAATGCTGGAAAGAAGAAAGTAGGGGGAAACGAGGAACTCCGTGGAAACCCACGCACACGGTGTTTGTCCACCCCAAAGTTCACTTGGCTGGAGCAGGGTTTACCCGCGACCCCATACACCAGAGGTGAACGCTCTATCACTGAGCCACCGCGGGTTCTATTTTCAAATTTAGATTTACTATTATATCTAAAAGCTTCTAATTTCGAACGCTTGTTCGAATTATATGTTTCGACTCGTTGCTCTAACTCACTTAATGTTCGAGGTTAATAGTTATTAAAAGATTTAAATCTATAACTTGGATGTATCCCATGTAAAATATTCGAAATAATGTCAAATTTAGATGACCCAACTCCTAACACCTTAGCAGAATGAGATACGCCATGAATATATGCATTAATATCTTCATTCAATCTCATACACCTATAAACTCTCTCTGATATAAGTCTCGATCTAGCATTCATAGATAGAAATCTATGAAGAATCTTATTTCTTACTTCAGGCTATCCTATCTGTAAACGAATACAAGTTCTAATCTCATCTAATAATAACCCTCTAGTTTTAGTATTAACTGCGAACAAAATTAATCGTAATGGAAATTCATAATTTACAATCAACTCATTAAGAGTTACCAAAAGCTTAAAAACTGATATGCTATCTGAACCACCAATAATTTCTAACTTTCCAGTCTTTTCATTTAAATTTTGGGTTATTTTATCAAAAATAAAATTATCCACTACCTTATTAGAAACACTAAATTTTCCAGTAATTTCTACATTCCGAATACAGGGTTGTCCATGAAAAGTTCGACCAACATTCAAAATACTAGGCTGAGTTAAATTATTTTGAGTTTGACCAGAATCAATTAAAGGGTGACCACTATTTTGTAACTTTCCTATAATTGGTTTTTCAATATTAAAACCCTTTATTTCTGTTTCACAATTATTATATGCAAATAATGGTGGTACATTTTAACCAAACCTGATGATCGATTCTCAAAATGTAAGGAGAAAAGTATTTTAATCTTGAATGCATCTCCACTATTAACTTTCCCAAACTTTTGATTATCTTCATTTGGACAACAAAGTTTCTGATTTTATTCTCCTTAATTCATAATTAGGAGATGAAATTCTACTAACAGAAGTTTGATTACGTCTATTTGAAGCACTCATTCAACTCACTCTGTTTGAATCCGAATAAAGTACCTAAATTGACACCGCAGGTCCTCCACTGCACCTCAAAGCTCCATTTCCAGATTCAAAATTATTCCAAACTGACAAATTCATCTCACTACCTTAAGCTAATTCAGGCCCGTTACTAGCAATAATATTAGACGACTCCGATGCTTCAAGAATACTAAATGATTTTAAATTCGATATAGGACAAATACCCTAATTATCGGAACTAATTAATGGTTCAACTTCCCTGTCCTATCAATTGTATAGAAATTACCTGGTTCCAAACTCACTATTTGTAAATGACGAATAATCAGCCATTTTGAAATAATTAAAGGGAGTTCACAACAGATTTTTCTCGGATGATTGATGGAAACGGAAAGGTTTACAAAACAAAATTTTAAGTGCGCACTGCAAATAACTAAAACTGCTCCTAACTACTCTCTCACACATACAAACACACCAGAATTCATAAATATTCAAAACTAGTACAATATCTAATAATCAAGACTCACCAACAAATTCGAATTTATTTATTATCTTATTAATAACAGTTAACAAAATGCTTCTGTTTCTCTGCATTCAACCGCCAGGTATCATCTTGGACATATGAGAATTCAAGGACCTCTTTCTAAATTTATACTTCCTAACTCACCAAAAGACATCATGCTTTTCATTGATTGCCAAATTTCGTAAAATTTATCATTAAAGGGAAGGAATAAAATTACAATCCAGTAATAGTTTTTTAAGCACCCAAAACAAGGTACCATCTCCCAATTCAGCTAATACACTAAACATCGATTTTTCAAAATAAAATGACACCGTAACTCTATTAATAAACTTTCAAAAATATTAATCAACTCACAATACAGGCTATGACTTACCAATCAATTTTACAAAAATTATTTAAACAGTTTCTGAACATCCGAACAATTTACCGAACTAATATACAAACGAACTGATAATTTTGCAATATCGAAGGTTTACGGTAATTATCATTGACCCAAAATTTCCCTAAGGCAAACTGTCTCACCGAGCTACTAAGCACTATATATACAAAATTTCGCGAATAACTATCACAAGTACTTTCTAATCCATATGAGATTATAATAACATATATTTACTATTTAGGATACAATTTCAAGACATCACATCTCTATAATAGTTGGATATACTGAATAACACTGAAGCTTTGGAACAAAATTACCAATCTTAATACGGTCGTTAAAAAAACGAAGATGTTTTTTCTTGGACTGAAGATCATTTAGTGTCGCATATATGAGGATTCGCCGGTTCTTCTAATGTCACTTTTAGTTTTGAAGACAATTAACAATGCTCAAATCAGAGAACTTATTTTCTTCGCAACTTGTGAGAACAACCGAAAATCTTCATCGATCTTACATATTTTTGTCTCAAGATCTTAGAAACTGCATTAAGAATTTCCTGAAAAATTCTTACATACCATAATACTCTTTCATACACCACTCGCACAAATGTGCACTGCACAAAAATTTTTATTCTGAATATTAGGTAACTAAGCATTTGAAATGAAAACTGGAACAAAATTAAAATTTTCTAGAATTCTAATTTCAACAAATTTATTAAATACGTAGAAGAAGAGGTATACTACATTTCTACTTTCTTTCATAAATAATATATACTCTTTTTGTAGAAGTTTCGTCAAACGAAAAGGATTATTTTGTAAGTTACCAAATTTAATGCTATGCCAAATTTGTAATCCAAAGAAGTCAAATATGAAAAGGCCAGGAATTATTATTATTTTTAATTTTTCTTTCTTTGAAAGAATAATTTAATTATATAAGAATAAGTTAATTTTTTGTATTAATTTCCCCTTTAGAACTTAATTAAAATTGACACTCACTCATACTAGTGTAGTGTACATTAAATCCAATTCAACTATTTAAGAATTGAAATTAGCGTACTTATCAATTCTCCAAGGGCACTTACTTCAATTCTGTGAAGACAATAGAGGACTACTTGATTGACTATACCCACAACACACATTCCTTTTTAAGAATTTAATGCAACAATTTACCAGTTTTAAGTTTTAATTGGAAAATTCCCTAATTTTAACTTTAAGCCCTAATTTTAAAATACTTAGAATTTTACTTTACGTTTTATGGAACTTTAATTTAATTTCTATTAAACTATAGCATTTAACGAGAAACAACAATAATTAGTTAATGACCACTTTAATGCAAAACCACAAACCGTGAATTAATGTCCGTATTTTATGTATTTTTAATTTCCTAGTTTTAGCCCATTTAATCTAACCTTTAATTTCCCAACTATTAAAGTCTCAAAACTAACCTTTAACTTCGCGACATTTAACGTCCCAAATCTACCCTTTAACTCCGTAACGATTAACGATAGTATTCTTTGGTTGTTGGTAAATGAAATGCTTTGGATAATTTACTCAGTGCCATGAGTATACAATTTAACGAATCAATAAATGATAAGTGATTGGTTTTCATGTTTAAATTCTTATTTCCATTGAAGATGATGGCAGGTTTTAGTTCATCTTCTTCATTCATATATTTGGGTATAAAAGTAACCATCATAAGCTTTGGTATTATATGCCATACAGGTACTATTCTTGATGTGAATTCTTTGTTGTCGCAAATAAGCAAGAAAAGTATTGATTGGGTCTTCTTGGAAAGTGTATTCTCGCTGTCCACAAATTTCGCATCATGATGTATTTCTTCATCTTCAATATAGTTAAACTTGCTGGGCCACCACTAAATATGGCTTGTGAATGTATATGTCATCGTGAATGTTAATGTTCTGCGGTGTATCAATGCTATAAAATACATGCATAGTCTTTTTACGTGCATCAGCGATGGAACTCCAGATTTAAATTGTTTTGTATGAAGGAAATTGTGTCGTATCATCTAGCCTTGGTGAGACGACAACTTGTGCTTATGGTATACAACGCAAAAATACTCTGTATAATCATGTCTCATCTGTATGTACAAAAGTATAAATGGCACTTGGAATATTATTTTACCATATTGAATACCGGCTGCCTCCTATATATGGTATTGTCAGATGATTTGTGTAGCATGTCTCGCCATAAAATTTCTCGATTACGTTCTAAATACATCTTTTTATTATATCAGATACATCTTTTTAGTCTTACTGCATGGCAGTTTCTGAATACATTTTTCACACGTGGCCAAACAGTTCTTGACATGTCTATCATGACGAACGTATTTTTTCTGACATGCAGTGTATTAGTAACTAGTGCCGGAAACTGATGTTGCGAGAATATAACGTCGTAGTGGTATTAAAGCACATCAAATTAATTTGAATTTCGTCTTCTCCGTCAAGTCATTCATACAAATTATTCTCGCTTGTAGAACTGGTGTACACAGTAGTTTCATATTCTGTTAAATATGCCTCCAAGTGACACAGCTCTTTCACTGAAGCTTCATGCCCCCAACTCATTGAGAATTTACACAAAAATTCCTGTACGTTAGGGTCAACTACACATATGCTCTTATTTTGTTATTGCCGGTAGACTTCCTTAATTGTATCCTTGTACTTCTCCAGATAAATGGCGATTACTATTGCATACACCGAACACTTTGCCTCTGTTTTTTTAAATGGAAGATTCCTTTTCCCTCATCAATAATTCTTTGTTGGATAGAACACTTTTATATTTACTTCCGAATCCACAGCGTATATCAACTAGGGATGGGCAAAACTGAAACGGAACCGTTTATAGAAAAAACGAAATCCGAAAACTGACATTTCGGTTTTCTCAAAAACCGGTTCGGTTTTTCACCGAAGCCGATTCCGATTTTCTCCAAAAACAAAGTCGGGTTTTCACCGAAACCGCTTTCAGTTTTCTCCAAAACCGGTTCGATTTTCACTGAAACTGGTTTCGTGGAAAACTGTTTTGGCAAACATAAAACTATTTGTTGGAAACGAAATCGATTTCCGAAGAACAATGAAGCTCTATTCTTGACAGAAATAGAACCAGTTTTGGAAAAACAGAAACCGGTTTTGAAGATATTCGAACTGGATGCGGAGAAAACAGACAACCGTTTTCGGCGATAAACCTTTATGGAAATTTTCAAAAACCGGTTTTGGTTTTTCTGAAAACCGGAGACCGAAAAACCGGTTTTTGTGCTCACCACTAATATCAATCATGAGGGAAGACTCATTGCTGTATAATATACGATAAGAGGTTGCCCATAACGTCTCCTAAATTATGCTTGCCGTCCTAAAGGATGAATTAAATGGTTTGTTTTTGTTAACATTTGATAATTTTAATCGGGCCATGGATGATTCGTTGACATTTTCCAATAAATAATCCACCATATGTTGGAATGCCGTCTGAACCCATTCAATAATATTTGTGCCAGTAACTGGACTTTTAATTTTTATTTCCATCATTTGTCCCTCGAAATTAAAACGTCGATAATGGTTATTGATTTCTCTCAAGACAATAAACCCAGATGTAGCTATATTAATGTAAAAAGGATGAAGCAAAGGGATAACCAAAGGGAATGAAAATGTAAGAAAAGAAAAATATCTGAAACGAGAGAGGAAAGAAAGAAAACATAAATAAGTATTTTGCTTCCCAGATCAGAGCTCATTACTTCTTAATTTACACGTTCATTGCAAAAGAGAGAGACTAAAGTGAGAGAAAGTGGCAGTAGAGAAAGGTGTTTAACCAAGGATGTTATAAAATAGAGGATCTGCCCATACGTATCTTCATCATATGAACTGAATGAAGCTAAAAAAAATTAAAAAAAAAAAACAATCGAGCATCGCCTGAGCCAGCACGTCTCATTGGCTACTTTCGTTTCCGCTATGATTGTTGGCTCGAAACATTGCGATGTTAGTGGCGCGGAGTGGGCAGAGTAGGTGTGGCGAAGCTGTGATGTATTTCTTCACGATTTTGTAGTATGGGCAGATCCTCTACTTTATAACATCCTTGTGTTTAACAGTATCCTATTTTGATCCATTAATAACTTAACTATAAATCATCAGAGCAAAAAACTATTTTTTTATCCTCATGTAAAACGAAATTTTACAAACTCAAAGTTAATACTGTACAAGAATCACACCACTGTTGAAAATGAAGCTGATACTGAATCACATTTTTAACGAATAATGAGGGAAATCCTCATGTATAATTTTCGAAAAAACGAAATTTTGTGAACTTGTCTGTGGATAAATTCTCAAGCATTCTTTTAAATTTGTCTTACGTTATTCGATGTTTTCCTCCGAAAAACAGAATGGCATATATACTATTTTAATAAGAGTACCTAAAATAGAATTGAACTTACCTCAAAAAATAAATCATACAGTTGTATTCAGTTCAGTGAAACCACTAGTTGTATTTTGAAGCAAATAATAATTACTGATAAAATGCTCACAGATCAATAGATAACTCTGGTATAGTATTTAGAAAATAGATATTTGAAAATTTATATCGGTATCGACCAATCAGAAAGGAGTAAACGTATGAATGATGTCGTTAGAAACCAATTAGAACAAAGCTTTCAAATTTTGCACAATATTGAAAAATGTTCAATGTAAAAAAGTATAATGAGATCATTTTCCTCATTAATTACGAGCTTAAACGGTATATAACAAGGAATGTGATCTTTTGATATTGTTGTGACGTCAGACATCATTGAAGCAATAGATGTTATTGATCTGGTTTCTGGTTTTCTGGTTTTATAAAAATGGCTCTCAAATCACTGACACATCAATATTTTGAAATTATATCATTTAATTGAATCGATATATTTCCCCAAGAATGTATAATTGGTTATTACTACTTCCTATCAGCATCGACATGAATTATTGAAACACGACATTATACATTTAACTCAATATCTTTACCAAAAATATGATTCACTGATTTATCGGGACATTCAAAATTAAGACATCGAAAGTGATTCATACTAAAATAATGTAAAATTTTCATTTTTCCACACGTATAGACAAACTTTATTGGAACAATGTCGGGATCATGCCATTCAAAAATGTACTACTTATCGGTATGTATTATGAAAATTTTTCATTATATTTCTTACCGACGAAATACATTCATTTTAATGAAGATTGTATTTCTAAAAACAAAAATGCTGAGCTTTAAAAATACATCTTTGCACTTTAACAATATCAGTTGACAATATCAGTTGTCAATAACCGTCAGTTAATAAAAATACTGATGTAGTAAGATTCAATGAATGAACTGACGTCACCGAGACATTGTACTCTTCGTAGGAACAGACTGCTATTTGAGAAAACAAAAGCATATGAACAACATCAAACTTAAATGTATAACGTACCGTGAATGATCCAATTTAACCAGCCTAGAACTTGACGATTTTTTAAAAACAGATAAGTTTGTAGATATTTTACACCGACAATGTATGCTACATGATCCAATCGTGAGAATGATCCACATGCGTTGCTATGAAAATGGAACCAGGACTTCTGAAAAGCTCCCACCAGAAATCGAACCCAGGAACCTTCCATAGTGTTAACATCCATAGACCTTCCATTATGGGAACATGTACAGTAATATATACGAAAAATTATTTAGCAGAAAACATATCCGTTAATTGTGAAATAACCTACACTGTATCACAGAGAATAAATTAGAAGGAAAACTCCTAAAATTAATTTTTGACAATATTTTACCCTTAAAAAAACGATATGAACCGACCAAACATAAAAAGGTACATATAATGGTCTGATACTACCCTACCATGGCAATTTCTGAAGTTTAAAGGGTGGGCATACACATATCTCAAAATTTTAGAGGAATCGTTAATGTACATATTTCTTCTGAAAGACAATGGGCCTCTAAAACCTACCCATATAAACAAATAAGATGATAAATCCTCAATAAATAGGATATATGAGGTTAGAACCTTCCAAATTTATATTTTTGTACATTTTACCCATGAAAGGTAAGGAGATGGATCACCAAAATGTTAGGTACATACAATGGTTCTGTACTACAACATAAAATTTTAAAATTTGACAATTTCCAAGGGGCCTCAACACCCTTTTCGAAAGTTTAGGGTGTGTGTTAATGAACCTCTGTCCTATGAAAGACAATGAACTTTAGGAGATAAATTAGGTCAAAGACCCCCAAATTTTAATTTTTTTGCAATTTTAGACCGAGGAATTAGACCTAGACCCAGGACCAAAGGGAATGAGTTGTATCATCCAAACTTACAGGTGCATTCCCCGGTCCTATACACTCCTCTTGTTATGCAAAGTTTAGATGGGATGGTCCTATACACCCCTAGACCATGGCCCCTGAGCAGGGATCCAGCGGCATGAGAGTTAAGCCAAGTGTCGCCAGTACTACTTTCTCCTTCAATCGAAACATTTCCTGGGCTATTCTTCTAGCCATATAGATGCTATATGTCTTCCCACCAGATCCTAAGAATTCCTTAAAGATTAATGACTACAGATTTTGTGTTCATTTTTGATTCCAAACGTGCATATATATATTTTAAACTTTTCCTCTCAATTTCTGTGCTTTCTGATTAATCAGATCATATCTACAGCACCGTTGAAATCTAATTACTTATTTCATTCATTTAATCCAATATTTCTTCCATGCACTTCTCTCTCTCTATGCCAATTTTTCGTTGCAATTTATTATTAAACTTCCGTTTGATTCGATGTTCGTGTATACGCCTTTCTGCTTTCCTTCTTAAGCGTCGATTCAGTTACCCACAGTTTTGTCGGTGATATTTCCATCTTGCCAACGTTGTTGAGTGTATCTAGCAGAATCTGCTTAACCTTTCTCTAGTTATTTTCTACGCAGCCTACCATATGGTTCATTAATGCAATTTTTCTCTATGTCTTCTTTCATATTACTACCCAAACTTCTTAGTTATTCTAAATTCCAGTTTTTAATTTCTCCGTCCATTTACTTTAATTCACTTTAATCAGGTTTGTACTTCCGCCATTAGAAGATTTAGATCCGAGGCAATGTTAGTTTCAGTCTGTGTCCTAACATTCTGTACATGACCCCAAATATTTCTTTTACCTAATAGAAAATATTCCAACACCTTACTCACATTTTTTCTCCCACCACAGTGTTGAAGTCTTGGAACTTGAAAATTCTTTTTAATAATCAGATTTTAAACTGATGAAAGTAATAACGTAATTTGAAATTTATTTGCTATTTAAAGTTTCTTGAAAGGTTTCATTAACTGAATTTTAACTTTAGTAAGTGTGTTCATAGGTGCTGGAAACTAGCCCAGTATCCAGTAGTTTAACCTAAAACTTAATGTAGATTTGTTACTGCAATTCGCTATGTTCTTCAAAGAAAGAAAACTGTAAAGTACATCCACAAACAAAAGGCAGAACGATTAAGTAATTTTATTGTACCCTATCTACTTTTAACAATGGTGGATAACTCGGAACGTTTTGTTATATGTTGTAGTACATGTTTGGTAGGAAGTAAATAATGAACATAACGAGTGCATGAGCTTAATTTTTATGTGAATTTTAATAGATAATTGTAATTCTTTTGTCTCTGGTACTAAAGTTGGTCTTCTTACTTTACATAGTAAAAGTACTTTGTATATAGAATAGAAATACAACACCCTAGTGGTGATTTGCTTGTTATATTTTTAAATAAATATTATTTTCTTAGTGTAGTAGTCTTATTTACTGTTATTAAATGTATCTTATACCAACGAGGCAAGGCACTTGGAATTGTATATAGCGTGAGATCAATTTTATTGTATCTAAGTAGATGTAAAAGCATTTTTTAAATCACAACACTCAACCTCTCAAACGGCCCGTATATCAATGTCCTTAAAGTGTTATCGAGTCTAGTTCTTTTGAAATTCTGTGTTTATCAAGCATCTTGAGGCAATGGACGAGCTACTTAAATTAAGACGTATTGAAGAAGGTTCAGAGAGTCTGAAACAAATGCAATATTAGGCGGTATGGGCATACAAGATTGAAATTTTAGTACACTCTCTATTATCTGGGGCGAATTATGTGTTCTGCGGATTATCGCGTTCTTACGTTCCTGTTTTTTTTCAAAATGTTAAGAATATTAACCACCAATACAGATCATGTGTTTAAAGAAATTGACGGAAAATTAAAAGGAATTGACTGGGCTTTTGTAGAAAAGTAAACCAACAAAATTATCATACAGAAGACTACTATTTATTAAGTCATTATATTTCATCAGTAAGCTCCATAATGTAAAAAAAGTTCGAAAGTATTTTTGTTAATTTTTCCTTGTTGATCCATTTTGCGGGATTATCCAGGGAATTCGCTTTCAGTGGTTGCTGCATAACCCAATTCCACGGATAATCGTTAGTTTACTGTATACATTGCTCGGTCAGTAGTATATTTATTCACGGACTGTAGTCCCGGGAAATTGTTTCGTACGATTGTGAAGATAACAGCGATGAAATATTCTGTAACAACATTGTGAGTTGGCTGAAATGAAATAATCGTTAGATTTGTCTAAATCAGAAGATAAATTTATTCCCGTACTATTCCTGGAAACTTCAATGTGGTAGTTGAATCTTCTCTAACTACAAGTACACTAACTACAGGTAGGTTTACAAGTATGAATGAACATATCTAGATTGAGTAATATAAATATTTTGTGAATGCACTAGTTTTGTGCCTGAATGCCTAGGGAAAATGGAAAATAATAGTAATTGGATTGTTTCGCTTACATTCTCCAAATATATTTTTCCTGAAGTGAAAAAGAATTATGGTAAAGTGTACTTTAAAGATTACAATACCTTCTTCTTATAGGATATGTAAATATAACACATGAAGTACTAACATTTCTACGACACGTCTTATTTCTTAATTTTCGTAGTCTGTACTTGCAGCCTTCAATTCGCATTGTAAACAATGTTTATTTTCTTACATTTTCTAAAACGAGAAATAAGTAACATTTTTAAAACTATAGTTTCCATGTACGAGGGTCATTTAACTCGAAGTGGCAACATAGTTGTGAAATGCAATGTAGTGAATCATTCACCTCAAGAAGTTTACAGTCCTTCGATGTAGTCTCCGCCAGCCTGTTGTACCCTTTGCCAGAAGTCTGGTAACCGTTGAATACCTGCCAAAGCCCCACTTTGTGAGAGGGCGTTGACAGTGCGCCTTAAGGCATGAACAATGCTGGGAATGTCTCTGAAACGTTTGCGCCTAAGAGGTTCTTTCATTCTTGGGAAAATATCAAAATTGCAGTGGAGTATGGCGGTTGCTGCAGTACTTCCCAACCCCATCGTCGTAACAGAGTCTATACTGGATTGGCTGTATGGCATCTTCCATTGTGGTATAGGAGAATTGGTCTAGACCATAGATGTTCATTTTACTCCAACCTCACATACCCTCGCTCTCGCAGTGGAAGTTGGCCCTCGCCCTGGCGAAGGGAGTTGTTCATCACCCTCGCCCTCGCAAAGGGAGTTGTCCATCATCCTCGCGCACTGTTTCCCTCGTGCTGGAAACTTGTCCTCGCCCTCGCGAAAGGGGTTGTTCATCACCCTCGTGCACCCCTACCCTTGTAGTGAAAGTTGGCCATTGCCCTCGTTCACCCTCGCCTCGCGAGGATGATTGACAATAGCCCTCCCTTGCCCTCGCTCTCGTACTGCAAACTTCTCCTCGTCCTCGCGCACCACCGCCCTGTCAATTGCGATTGGCCCTCGCCCTCGCGAAGCTGGTTGTTCATCGCCCTCGCCTTCATATCATTGAGGGCGAGGTTATTTGAGGGTGAGGAAGCCCTCGTGAGAGCTTCGCTTGCGAGGATCAGGTCCTCAATTTTCCAGCCTATTTGCTGAATTATTTCCTTAACAAAGTCCAAAACAAAGAAAACTAAACATACCATCGTATAACTTACTCCGGATCACCTAAAATGGAACAAATAATTTTCTATCCCACACTTATTATTACCATGAATATGTTCAGATGAAATTTGAATAGAGTTTCCTTTACATCTTTCGGTTCTAACTAGTGTTGCCCATGATACGAGACGAAACGAGAAATAAGGTTTATCATCTCGTCTTATAAATTTTATAGAAGTCTTGTCTCGTCTCAATTCTAGGAAACTTTTTGATTGTCTCAATTCTCGACGACTCACTTCTCGTCTCGTCACGTTCTCACAAGAGGCGTAAAAAGGGTTATATAACAACACTTAAATCATATTTATTATTGGTATATATTGTGATTTGAGTATCTTTAAACGTTCATAAATGCTCTTGATTGTGATCGTACAATTACTTTTATCAATTTATAGATTTTACGTACGGATCATTTAGCACTAAAATAGTGTTTGAGACCTAAGACTTGAGTCAATGTGCTGCTCACGAGTCTCGAAAAGATTCTCGTCTTATCTCGTAGTGCAAATTATAAGAGTCATAAAGGCGATGACGTTAAAAAGGGTTGTTTTCAATATATTGTTTCTTGTAATTATTAACATAAAAGGAGATATATAAGATTTACGTAAAAGATTGAGTTAGTTATTTGCACGAAATTAGCTTCGTGAATTTCGTTTACAATTCCAGCAATAACACCTTTGTAATATGCCGTATATATTTCTTATGTGCAAAAATTATTGACCCGTTTTTTAATATTACTTGTATGTGTAGAAGTTAGTTTCTATTTTTACTAAGGTGATGAGGAAGACACCTCTACTAAATTCAAAGAAATCTCGTTTGCCCCCTCCCCCTAGTGACACCATATTACGGCAACTTCAGATCATCGGGGAAAACTTTCACTGCCCCACTGCCAGGAGGCCGTTGTTAATCCAGCCCTGATTCCTGTTCTAGATTACCTATAGGCGTTTTATAGCTGCAGATAAAAACTTTTCTTCGGTTACGTTCTGACGACTTTCCAAGAAATGCGTATTGGTTGGTATGTAATATTGTCTATTGTCTAATAATAATAATAATCAGAAGATAAGAATAAGTCTCCGACTGAATTTTATTACTACTGCATAAGAACTAATTAAGAAATTATCATATTTTATGTGTTTGAGGACAATATGTCTTCAAACACATAATTAATAGTAGAGGCTGTTCCTGAGGGCAGTCATATAGTTAAAAATCTAAAGCTTTCTTGCTTCAAAGTAAGGGGAGAAAAGGTAATCAAATGGACTTAGAAGGTGCAAGGCTCGATTGGGAACACTATTGGGGGACCCCAGGTTCCCTACTAACTTGCATATATATTGCTTATATTATATTGCCCCAACACACACACACACACACACACACACACACACACACACACACACACACACACACACACACACACACACACACACGCATATATATATAATATTTAGGTTTGGGCGGGAGAAGAGAAAAATCTACAAAGAAATGGCACTGACGCAGGCCCGTATCCACGGGGAGGCTAGGGTGGGCCGGCCCCCCTAAAATTCACTTACCCCCTAAACTTTTCATGATAGGCTTGCAAATGAACTATAATATGGTGATGAACTATAATATTTTTGGGTCGGGCCTCCCTAACTTCTACCGGACCCCCCTACATTTTTGGGCTGGTTACGGGCCTGCACTGACGCTATACTATCCGGTTGTTCATGGACGTATTATATCACTTAAAATCTATTTTTACAACAGAAGTTGGAAACATAAAGAAATAAACTATTGCTCAATCAACTTAAGAACATATTGCTTGTTTCCAGAAACTTAATACGAACTATTCATTTAACAATTAAGCACGAGCCCAAGCGTGATAACAATTGAAAGAAATGAGCCCGACCCCAGTTGAGAGAAGTGAGCGCGAGCCTGAGCAAACCCAGTGGAAAATGGCCATCTATGAACAAAAGTCATTCCATCAAGTCTTTTTCCATCTGATCTACTGCATTATGTTGGTTCTCTCACTGATTGTGTTTGTTCAGATTCAGCGCTCTTAAGATTATGTCATTTATTGCTGAACGACGTGAGTGATTGTCTGTCTACCAGTACTCTTTAAACATGACAGTGCAGACACTTTTTATCCAAAAACTCTCGAGCACAGGCAGGGGAAAAATGAGACACACTCACTCCTATACGTAGCGCTATTTCTATCCGGAAACTTTCATGAGAAACATGCAAATATTATTTTCATTTGCATTATTATTTTTAATAATTATGTGGAAATACACAAGAGAAATTGTCTACTGCAATTAAATGAAAGGAAGAATATTACCAATCCATAATCTTACTATGACATCAACTTTACATCTAGAGGACATGGCAGATGTTATTACAAATATTATAATCCTTCAAAAATAGTCAAACAGCAAATTCAAAATAGTTGTTAAGGAAGCTTGTCCTTCTCCCTCGCGTGTCCTCGTTCTCGCGAAGGAAATTGTTCTTCGGCCTCGCGCACCCTCGCCCTCCCAGTGACAGTTGGTCTCGTCCTCGTTCACCCTCGCCCTCGCAAAGGGAGTTGTCCTTCGCCCTCGCTCGCTCTCGCCCTCGTGCTGAATACTTGCCCAAGACCTCGCTCGCCCTCGCCCTCGTGTTGGGAATTTCTTCTTGTCCTCGCGCACTCTCGCCATCGCTGACGAAACTTGTCCTCGCCCTCGCGCACCCTTGAACTCGCAGTAACATTTGGCCCTCGCCCTCTCGAAGCGAGTTGTTCATCGCCCTCGCTCGTTCTCACGTCACTGTGGGCGAGGGAATTTCAGGGTGAGGATGCCCTTGAGAGGGCCATTCTCGCGAGGGTGAACATCTCTGGTCCAGACTCCAGGAGGTGTGGACGCTTGCGACGCAATGCTGGTCACAAATGGTGACTGAGGTATGAAGCATGGTATGCAGCATTGACGTAACCCCCGGTGCAACTTGATGTAACAGAGGGTAATGCCTTCGTAGTCGTATGACATTATAATCATCATCTTCACATGTGCCGGCTCTTGTCTAAGCTTTTCGGTCGTTGAGATTCTGGGTGGCGCCATTCACTCGACTGATGTTTCAATTCAGGCTCGTAGGATCTTCCCTACGTTTCGTCACTTGCAATAATGTAGTGCAAGAAGTCATCATCTTCCTCCTTGTAACGTTGAACGTGTAGGCGCGCACATTCCCACCTATGTCACTTTTAAATCTTGGTCAAAGCATAGGATACCCATCTGGCCGCAATTTTCCGTATGCCAAGATCTTGTGTTAGCATACGGAACACTGATCTGGAAAAATGTTTAGCTTCTGCGCCAATTTACTACACGTCCAGCACCGATCACCGTCAAGTAGTGTTCATAGTTTTGCAAGATGAATTTCGTCCGGTGCCGTTCACATATGCCCTCCAACGTGCATTTTGTCTGTTGACAGTCGTCCCGCCTGAAATGCTGCAACCCATCTCGACACTGTCCGATACGGTAGAGCAGATTCACTACAGGCCTTTACTAATTCTCTGTGAATCGTCCTAGCATTTCGCTCTCGTGCCACCTGGATTTTCATAAACACACGCTGTTCTGCATGCGTGACCATTGAGTTAGGGCGGTATTTCACACAATAATCACTTTAACAATGTCTACTCGCCACACGCACAGTAATATGGGACCTCAGCAGCGTTGAACTGACTCGTACACATCCATGGAATACACTACGCTCGCCATTTGTCTCCTGCCCACACGACACTCCAATCGTAGCAGTGTTGCCAGTTCGAGTTAAATGACCGTCATATATATTTCACAAATGTTTACTCATACGTGTTATATTTTTTCAGATTGGAACTTGTCCTCCGAAACATTATCAGTGCCCATCTGGGAAATGCATATCTAAAGATCTCCTCTGCAATGGAAATTCCTACGACTGTGAAGACAACAGCGATGAGAAATTGTGTTATCACGGGGTAAGTTGTCTTAAGAGAATAATCGTTAAGATTTATAGAAACCAGGAGACAATTTTAGTCCCGTACTTTCCCGGAAGTATAAGGATAATAATTAAAACTTCTCTAACTACAAGTACACATTCATGTAATTCTTCTGCCAGTATTTTAACTTGCATTTTGGAAAATTGGAAAGGTACAAAACTGACAAATTAGTTGTTGAATATACAACCTTGACATAGGAAATGGTATTATCTGGGCTAATTGGTTAAGCTTCAGAACATTTGATGACTTCTAGGGCTATATAGTTTGTGACAAGTAACGCTTGTTTAACTTCTCCGAAACGCAAACCAATGTGTGTAATATAAGGGCAGATAAAATGAACTTACATTTGAAGTGCAGCCGTAACAAGCATTAGTTAAGCTTCTTTCGATTTAACGATTCAGGAGTAGTTAGTGTCCTTTATCTCTATTCTATCAGACCTTGTTTCCATTTTGTACTAATACACAATAACACACTGAGCAAGGCTATGTGATAACATGTAAAAAAAAACACTATCACGTAACAGTTTCAACACAATAACTGTGTCTTCATCAGACTTCCACTCCTTCTGGCTGCTTGGGAATTGATAATCACTTATATATACTCTCCGGAGATCAACTTTTAATTAGGCTCCGCCCCTTCATTAAAAAGTAACACTTGTGTGGCTTTCACTTTCACTTTTTAGCTGCACACGTGTCCAATTAAAAGTTTACTTTTTTCGATGGATACATTCTGTCCTCTAATTATCCTTATTTTCCTTATTAATTTTTTCCCTTTCTTTCTTCTTCCTTTTCATTTCTTCTTTTTTAAGCAGAATCTTCTCCCACTTTTTATTTATCGAGAATCCTGCATTCCAATTCATCACCTTGTCTCCTACCTTCATAATCTCCCTGGCTTCCTTCCATTTTCTCACCAAAGTTCTGTTCTCTACTTCTATGACCTCTGCTCCTTCCCACTCTATCCTGTGGTTTGTCTCTTTCTGATGCTTGTATATGGCATTGTTGTCCCTTTTCAATCTTACATCATCCTGGTGCTGTTTAATCCTTTCTTGCATTTTCTTTTTGGTTTCTTCTATGTAAATTTTGTTACACTCCGCGCATCCTACTCTATATATTACTCCCCTTTGATCTTTGTCCGCTATTGCTTTTCTCTTGGTTCTTCTGACTAGTTCGATTATTCTGCTTCCTCGTTTCCTATACGTCATAATTCCTGCTTTCCGAAGCATTCTCTTTATCTTCTCTGTTTCTTTGCCAAGTCTTTCTATTCCAAACCATTTTTTATTAATGTCTTCTTCCTCTTTCTTTCTCTTTCTTGCTATGTTTCTTGTGACCCTATCCTCTTCGTTGTATCCATTTCTCCTTAGTTGTGTCCAGAACTTCTTTAAATCTGTTTTCCTCTGTTCTTCATTTGTGTTTAGGTCTCCTATTCTTTCTTCCATGCTTTTTATGAATTTCTTCTTTGTACCCTCATCCACATCACTTCGTTTGTGGCAATACACTCCCGCTGCACACTCTTTCTGGTACCAGGATGTAATAAACTCTCCTCCTTCTGACTTTTTTCTTTTCATATCTAAATAGTTTATCTCCTTGTCTACTTCTATTTCATTTTCTTGTCTAATCCCTTTCTTTTTATCTTCCACATCCCTTATGAATTTCTTCAGCTGCCTTTTCGTTTCATTCCATATTCCTAAACAGTCGTCCACATAACGGCAAAAAAGAAGTATTCTTTCTCCTCCTCTTTCTATCGTCTCCTTCTTCCATCAATTCATTATTATATCTGATAGTACTGGACTGCCTATTATTATATCTGATAGGATAGTCAGGGAGATTATGAAGGTAGAAGGCAAGGTGATGAATTGGAATGCAGGATTCTCGATAAATAAAGACTGAGAGAAGATTCTGCTTAAAGAAGAAGAAATGAATAGGAAGAAGAAAGAAAGAGGAAAAATAATAAGGAAAATAAGGATAATTAGAGGACAAAATGTATCCAGCGAAAAAAGTAAACATTTAATTGGACACGTGTGCAGCTAAAAAGTGAAAGTGAAAGTCACACAAGTGTTACTTTTTAATGAAGGGGCGAAGCCTAATTAAAAGTTGATCTCCGCAGAATATATAAATGATGACCAACTCCCAAGCAGCTAGAAGGAGTGGAAGTCTGATGAAGACACAGTTATTGTGTTGAAACTGTTACGTGATACTGTTTTTTTTTTTACATATTATCACATAGCCTTGCTCAATGTGTATTAATCTGCTTTATCTATCTATCTATTTATCTCTCTCTCTCTCTCTCTCTCTCTCTCTCTCTCTCTCTCTCTGTCTCTCTCTCTCTCTCTCTCTATATATATATATATATATTGTAAAGTACCCAAAATCCTTACATGTGTTTGTCTAATTTATGTTGTTTATTATAAAACAAGGAACTGATATTCATACTGCTTAGAAAAAAATAAAAACAGATAACGTCAGCATCACACCACAATTATAGTAAGTTTTCCTATACGGAAATAAGGAAGTAAGAAATTGCAGAAAGAGACCTGAGCTAAGCTCTTCGCAACAACCAGGAATCACCTGAATCCCGGAAAGGGGTTGTGCTGGTTGAGGACGGAGACTAGACTCGGAGAGTTGTAATTAAGCTTGGAGAGTGGAAGGACATCGTTTGGAGTTGAACTGAGCTAAACTACCTGTGAGTACTGCATCTATTTGCGATGTTAGATAACCATAATGGTTAAGTTTCTGTGCCATTACGATGTAGTAGTTCTTTATAGTTAAAACCATTTCAAGTCCTAATAGCTTGTGGTGTGATGTCGAAAATACCCAAAAGTAATTGATTATCTCATTTCTTATCCTAAGATGATTAAATAAATTCATCCTTGAGTTATCTAAATACACGGTGTTACAAATTTCAGATGAGCTACGCTCTACCCCGAAGTATAAAACGTTCCTAAGATACTAAATCATTCCAGTTAGAAATTTGTAGCACATGTTAATATATATATAGTGTTTAAAGACTTCATTTCATGTAATTTTGTTAGACCAACCTTTAAAAAAATGTTTACTAAACTTATGGGTTGTAATGGTTCACTCTCACTCTCGATCTCTCAAATTAGCTGAACTGCAATCTGTTGTGCAATAATTTAAGAACTTGCCTATATTTTAATAAAGCACAAGCAGTAAAAAGTTTGAGAAATCTTGTTGTAACAAGTTTGAAAGATCACTGGCTAGGTTCTCGGTAACTTGACGTAAAGTAATGATAACTTCTGCTGATTATTCTAAATGAGTTTTGATTTTTTGTGTTTTGCCTCCTTATAAAGCATTGAGGTTATGAACGTCGGAACCTACTATTAACATCGGCCACCTTTCATTCTGAACGAAAACTTACAATATATGCCTGAGCTGTTATGAAATGTTGGAAACTAATGACACTAAATATCACAAACTTCTAAATTCTGGTGGCCTCTATAAAGGTAACAACGCCAGTGATACGGACAGGGCAAGGCACATTCAAAATACTTTAGTGTCTTATAACAGAATTATATGACTGATTTCGATTGAATAGGAACAAAGTAGTTATAAGAGGTTGAAAATTTGACTTTTTTAAAAACCTTTATTTCGAAAAACTACTTACATAAACTATCTGAAACTGCGCTCTCTATACAGTGCATCATTCACGTATGAATATGAATCTCCTTGCCATTCCTCACAATATCTGTACATGTCCCTTTACAGACACAAGTGAATGACGTCTTGATAAAAATCGGCAAGGGGTACCATAAAGGGGAGATTTTTTCAATATCTCGCACTGTTTGCAAGATTTTAGTATACTTCTGGTTGTAGTTTCTAATTCATGTATAATCGGTGTTTTCTTTCTTCTTGCATGCAGTATGTAATAGGCAAATACATTACACACACAGTTAATTATAGTATCAGTGATATATGATGTTCATTGTGCAATACACTCCAAACAATAAAGATTTATCTTAGAATCGAGAAATGGTTATCCTTCCTTTTCATTATCATTTGGGCATCAAACAAACGCCGGAGAGATATACCTAGGTACTATTATACAATTTTGTGGTGTTGGAAAGTATAACTTGTAAGATATGATGCTTTACTTTTTTAAAAAGATTTCAACACTTTCAGTGTACCTCCAAATTGTAATAAAGAAATAATGGTCGAGTTTTAAATATTCAATTAGAACTAAAGAGTCTACACAAAATTTGCAACCAATCAGTGAAAACGGCATCTTTCTAAAGCCTATGATTCCCGATAACTCACTGTCAAAATGAATGGCCACAAACATATAAAGTTTTCTTGACCACAAACATATAAACCTAACATTTTAATATATACGTATATACCTTTTCCATTTGCGTAAATAGTGTTCGGTGGATGTGAGGATCATTATATCGTTTACAGCAACTTAATATCTCAAACCCTTCTGGAGATATGGTAAATTCTAATAAAGTTCGTAATATTCTGTAAAATATTCCGAGAACTTATTGGAATTACATACACCAACAAGTATTGTTGTATTAGAAACAAAATAAATCAAAAATGATTTTAAAAATATCCCACAAACACGTTATTTTCAGCAATATATCAAATGTTACAATTTTTTTCATATCTCCCGAACGGTTTGAGACATCAAATTGTTGAAGAAAGCATTATGTTCTTAATGCCTATTGAAAATCATTTACGTAATTTAATATGATACTTATATAAACACTTTCTCTAAATACAGTCCTTTGAAAAATATCATTTTTAAAAAAATTTCTTGTAACTTTGTTTCTACTTGTCGGAAATACGTCATATGATGGCCGTAGTATTTGATGTTCATTAGATGTGCATTACCCTGTCCGTCTCACTTTCGTTATTATACTGTCGAACTTCTTAAAATTGGTAGTTTTTCGATGTTTATGATACTGTCACGTCCTTAGTTTTCAACACTGGAAAATAAATGTAACATTATATCTTTTCTTTTGTTTAACTGTAGATTTGAAATATACAAAAACCTGACGTAATGCATTAAAATATATATATATATATATATATATATATATATATATATATATATATATATAGACCCTAACTTTATGCTGGGTTTGACAAAACTGTTAAAATTGTGGTACAACAGAGTACGCCAAATACGTTTCCCTGCCGATATTTGCATGGCAAGAAAATCTCAATGTTATTTGTCTATTAGTTTAAAAGTTACGAGAGCGTAGCAAGGTAAATGGTCCACTAGTATATATACAAAAATTCTTGTACTTGCAGTAGCATTCAAACACTACAACTCGTACATCATTCAGTGGAATATCTGGGTTTACCAATGCGTAGGGCGGACTGCAATTTAGCCGCACACAAAAGTTATGAGTTATCCGTCTTTCCTCTCCGCTGAAAATCTTAATGCTATCTCTGAATTAAGTATCAGTTAATGCAAAGGCCGGCGTTTACAGCTAATTAAATACATTTATTTATTTGTTGCCATAGGAAAGCACCTTTTCATTGTATCCACTAACGTATAGTTAACGTCATTTACGAAGGAATTTTATGTGCTTTCCGAGCACCAAACTCTGAATTCACACAATCAAAATCAATTCCATCTGCAACTTCTCCTTGAGCCAACAAAATTGCAAAATCATCCACCCTCGCCTGGAATAAGTAATTAAATCACTGATTGGAAAAGGGGGATAAGTGCATCAGACCTAAGTTTTCAAAAACGCAAAACAACCTTCCCGTGGCGTTGTTTGTATTTGTTTCAAAAAGTGTATAATTGATAACTTGTAGCAAAAGAACCAACAAACACTAAGACAAAAAGAAGTACCTTCACCTTGTACTGCAGCACTGCAATTGATTAGAAAAGCTTAATAACGGAAAACATATTCCCTTTTTCCAATCAATTAGAGTTGGACGCAATTATAATTGTGTGTGTGGTATGTAATGTTCAGTTGATGACAGAAAGCTATGAAAAAGTACATATTGAATGCAATGTTGTATGTTAATATTGGTCATATCCAGTGGCGTATTTACGATTTTGTTTCGAGGGGAGAGCTTTGCTAATTTCATTCCTGGAAATGTGAAAATTCTGCAAGATATTTCATTCACTTTAAAATAGTAAATAAGATTTCGGGGTAGACTTAATCAGGAAGCCCCCTTAAATACTACACCGGTTATATTATTCGAACTATCACACGTGTTAGGTTTCGAACACTTTTCTTGACAACGTTCGTTTTTCTGTACATCACACGTTATTCGTACAGCAAGAAAAGTAACACAATAGACAACTGAACAAAATACATAGCAAAATACGTTGTCATAGTAGAATGATTTTACAAAGGGTCTTAGTCGTCTGCATCTTCATGTTCTACAGTTTTTTGCTCATTGGTCTTCCATGAACAAATCATTCTATAAAACTGTTTCTATGGGTTAGGTATGTATTTGATTATGTGTGAAACATCGTTGATCTTCTGATTGATTGGGATTTGCCCATCGTATGCCTTCGACGTTGGCAGTGGAACGTTTGTGACATTAGTTTTCAGTAATCAAAAAATATCAGTTCTTAGACCATTTTCAACTCGTGAGTTGCACATAACCTGCAGATTCTACTTTATAAACAAAGTATCTGTATTTATTTATTAGGAATTTCACTGGTTTGTACACAATTCTACCTGAAGTTTTCTTGTAAAACAATTGCCACCAATGTTTAAAATATAAGATTTCTTCAATGACAATATCGTAAACCTGACATGGAGTATTAGTCTTTCTTGCATTCACAATCATATGGTTGTACTGTGTTGGTAAATAAATGCGAACGTGTCGCTTGAGTTCTCGTTTGATTACAGCGAAATTTCGGTCACATGGTAAAAAACTGTGACCTCTGACAGGAAAATATTTCTGTATAGTAGTGAAAAGTTTAGACACGGTCAGGTTGGAAAGCACTCTTGTCATTGTATGATTGCGGTTTTGACCGCCAGATGCATCACTGAAAACATGTAAATCTGTCACTGATTGAGGCAAAAAGTTCTCTATATAATGTGCAATGAACGTGCACACTTCATCAGGTCCTTTGCAACCTAGACCCTCTTGATTTGGCTTAAGTGTAGAGGATAGGTTGGTTTATGAATACCAAAAAAGTAATGCTACAGGTTTCGCAAATAAAACATTTTTTGTGCTGAGATGAAAGGTAAAGGTAGATTTTGCATTTAATCAAATGCTAAAACAGCAATTTTTGCGTTTTCTTTGCGAGTTCTTTGATTTCGTTCAACATCCTGTAGAATTTACTGGCAATTCGTTTGTAAGCAATGAGTTCGGCCACAGCAGATCGTTTTGCCATGTCATTCAAAAAAGGTGATTTGACTTTAGTATTCAACGCTTCACAAGTTGAACGTACGTCCTCTTGAGGTCTACCAAATTTGAAGCCATAGTTGATGTAATGTCTAACAAGGACAAGGCACATTTTGGTAAATGAACTTCGGAGCCATTTTTTGCGTGGTGGTAGTGCACATTTAAAGAGTTAATATTACAAACTGGGAGAGCGCAATGGCCAAAAAATAACGGAGAAAAACCGTCTCAAAGTTTTCTACTCGCCTCATATATCGTACGACGAGCAAAGCTATCAAGCGATGGCGTGGCACAGTGAGGAGAATTTGTGACTCAGGTGCAAAGGGTCCCGGGTTCGTTTCCCATTCGATTCAAAGTTGTTTTGTTTTTTTGCTTCAACCAATAAAGTAACCATTTGTAACTTCAAATCACTTGTAAAATCTTTCAATGTTCCATGTTAAATAGGAACAAAATTTATTCTATTCTGTAAATATTAGGGTAAAGGCACCGAATATGAAATACTTTTTGTTTCTTCCTTATTTCTCAGAAATGTGTATTCTAGAATAGAAATATTATATATCATAATACTTGCGGTACCTTTGCAAAACAAAATACAGGTATGAAAGTTTGTTCCACGTTTTTGATTTTTTACAATATAATAAAATTGAAAGAAACTTAATTTCCCATATTCAGCACACCCCGCTTCTTATATGGAACACTACCTGTTCTTAAAATGGAATACTGGAACAAATATGTGTGTCTGCCTACCCTGCGACAATTGGACAATTCGAGCATGGGTAATGCATTCGAGCAATTTATTTAACGAATGAATTTATTTATTAGTTCAAGGAAAGGAGCAAACGAAGTGTTCGAGCCTCAAACTCCGAGATCACATCGGCTTTAAGTCAACCAATTAGAAAGGACTCGGTCCTGGCCTCTGGAAAAGTACCATCCTGGCATACGTCTGATGACACTGAGGAAAACCAGGGGAAATCTCACTCAGGATGGGCGTTCTGAGCAGGGATCGTGCCCATGCTCGAATTATCCAAATGTCGCGTTGTAGACATTGTGGCCTATATATCATATTTGGTAGGTCTATAAGACAAGTAAACTAAAATTACATAACATTCTTAAGATAAAACATAAAACAGCAGAAACACCAGGATAATATGTAGTGCAAAGATAATTACCGAACTTGACTGGACTTATTATTAGGCTTATGCTTGTAAATTACTGTAATAGCTAGTTATTTTAACTTTTGGAGAAGCTATAATATTTTTTTACCTTGCAATAATCATGTTTACTAGATTCAACCAATAATAAAATTAATAAAATGAAATATTCGGAGAAGCAAACTACGTGCGACAAATAAAGTTCAAAAGTACCCTATATAAAAGAAAAAAGTTCAAACACACTGGATTAATGTGTTTTAAGGCGTCCAAATTTTGATTCCAGTTTTACTTTGCAAAACCTGGACACAAACATATTTTTATTCACCATTCATGGGACACATTTCGTGGGACCACTTTTTACAAACTGGGCATTTTAACCAATCTTCCTCCCCTGCACTGAGCGACCACAATGTCCACATTCCTCATCATCGTCATCATCAGTAGGATCACTTAAACTGTCACGATCTTCGTTCAAGTCATTCACTGACTCATCAGATTAACTTTCTAATTTGTAGCAAAGTGATGTCCTTTTCTTTGGCTGTTTCAATTGGATTTTTTTTGGGGGGGGGGGGGGCTGGGCTTGGAAAGTTAAATATTTTTTTAACTACTTGCATTGATGAGGTAAAGGCCCGTTGTAATAAGCTAGAGGCAGCTTGTAAATCGTTTTTGAGTGGAGTATGAGGGAAACTACTTTCGCCTTGCCTGGCTTTCGACTAAGTGTGTTGCAATGCTGTGGCCGTAGTTGTGGTAGCGGACTCACTACTTCAATCGGCACTATCGTGCTGTTTTATTCACTTTGCAATGTAGACGACACAGTAGTTGGAACATTTGAACCAATAAATAATCTGTGACAATTCCATCCGAATCGGTTTACACGTTCAGGAGTTATCGCGAGACACACAGACAGACAACACAAATGCCAAACGTCTCGACTAGGAGACATTCGCTGATGCTGGGTCTAAAATAATATGTCAGATCTAGTTCGCGTCACCTGAATTGGCATATGGCGTCTTCCAATAAGCTAGCAGTGAGCTGATTCCAAACCTTCGGTGAGGAATTTAATCTTTCGTAATTAATTTTACTCATACTTATGATCATTTACGAATGATTAGAAACCTCACTGAAGGTTTGGCAACAGCGCACTGCAAGCTTATTGGTTGACGCCGCCATACGCTAATCCGAGTGACGCGGACTATAATATAACTTACAATTCAATTATTATTCTTCACTTCTAGTTCACATACGTATGAACCTATTTAGGAATATTCCATATTAGGATCCTGCTAGTATTCCATATTAGGAAAATCGCCATTTTGGATAGTTCTCTTCCTACACAAGTTTACGTGATTCTCTGTGTACTGAATCTTTATACCCTTATGGTATACTATATGTGTAATCTAAACATCACTAACTTAACAATAATGCATGTCTTTTTGTGTATATTCAACAACCTGGAAATATACGCCAGAAAAACTCAAGTTCTTTAAAAAAGTATTCTGCAGCAGAATAAAATGTTATATTATCGTTCGGCAGCAAACTACTAATGCGCAGACTGAGGGCGTCACTGTGTATAGGTTTACGTAAAGTCTTCTCGGTGGCAGCACATAGTAGACAAAATAGTCTGGTATTTCATATTAGAAACGTATTCCATATATGGCGCACCCACTCTATTGTTATCGCAGTCGTTGTGAAAAAAAATTCTTGACGCTTCGTGTCTACATCTGATGACAGTGTACGAATTACAGGAGGAAATCTCCTTTGGGTGTACCAATATCTAGTATTAGCAAAGGGGATTTCCTCCTTAACTCCTTTGTAATTCGCACATTGTCAATAGATGTAGACACAAAGCGTCAAGAGCATTTATTACACAACGACTATCGTAACCTTAATATAACTCATGATATCAGTATGCTTACGCAGGGGTAAAAGTGGATCTAAAAAGGTAGGGGGACGGTAGGTACACACGACGTCACACCGTCCCCCTTGCCTATCTTTACCCATTGTATTTTTTTGAACTGAGGGGCCGACATACATATTTTTGAAGGTGGGGGACGGCGTCGCTGCGTGTTGCTCTTATCTTTTACCCCTATATTTACGGAATAGATTAAATTTTGTTCCATGTTAACATGGAACGTTGAAAGATTTTACAAGTGATTTCAAACTTTCTATTATTTTATTCATTATAAACATGCGGTCAATTAATATTTTACTTATAGTTACAAATGGCTACTGTATTAGTTGAAGCAAAAAACAAAAATTAAGTCTGACTCGAATGGGAATTGAACCCGGGACTCTTAGAAAATGAATCGCAGCTTTTCCTCACTCTGTCACGCTGTTACTTGATACAGTTGCGCGTCATACGATATATGCGGCGAGTAGAAAACTTCAAGACAGTTTTTCACCGTTATTTTTGGCCGTTGCGCTATCCCAGTTGTAATATTAACTCTTTAAATGTACACTACCACCTCGCCAAAAGTTGCCCCGAAGTTCATTTACCAAAGTCTGCCTTCTCCTTGTAAGATAATATTCATATTTGATGGTATCTTTCCATTGGGAGTACTTGTCTAGAAACATTTTATGCATCTTCTTTAATGTTAAGGTGCTATCTAGGTACGTTACAGATTTACCCGTGTAAGGAGCTATTTTCGTTGGATACTTTTGAATGTGTTCATCGATATGTGCTATTGCGTCCGGTGGAAGTAAATTACCTCTATTGTTGTGTTTTCCACGCTTGTCTTTCGGAGGTTCATTGCTGGCACGCAAACTTTGAGAAGGAAGACAGTTTTCTTACTGACAGCGTACAAGCTAAGAAACGCTCTACGACAGACGTTCACTTGGTTCGTGCCTTTCATTACAGAATACTTGAATGAAGAGTTTTTACTGTTTGCATTTGCTTTTAACCGTTGTACATCAAACCGCTCGATATTTCCCATGAGAAACGTGTTTTGTCCCCATGAGAAACGTGTTCTATTTAAATATAAAGAAACTAGGACGTTGTCCTTCTCTTTTTGGGAAAATGTGCTCTTGTGACAGCTATAATTTGAACCACTTGTATTAGCAGGAATAACCTTACCTATACTATTTACGTATTCGTGGCCATTCATCCTTGCTGTTTTTCGTATTTCTTTTACGTACTTCACAATATTTCTCACCCCTGTTCTTCGTTTAGATGGAGCTCGACCAAGTTCGTCATCACTCGACACTCCCACACACAATCTACACACTGGGGGCGCGGTGGCTCAGTGGTAGAGCGTTCACCTTTGGTGCTTGTGGTCCTGGGTTCGATCCCATCTCGCGCCGTGTGGACTGTGGTGAATAAACACCGTGTTCGTGGGTTTCCTTGGGGTTCTCCCGTTTCCTCTCACTTCCTTCATTCCACCATATCATTCATTTCTCATATCGCCGTCTCCTTTAGCCTAACCGGCATAATCGTGGGACGTGAAACTGAAAGATTTCATTTCATTTGCAATCTATGCACTATCACCACAGTTCTACACACACAAGTCTCGTGAAAGAGGACTAAGCTTAGGCACAAGAAGCGTAACACTATTGGTCAAAGTTCACACCACAAATGCTCTTGAAAGCATTCCACTAGACAAACCGAAGTATCATAATGTGGCAGCAGAGAGCTCTAGTAGCTGTCTTCTTGCACACAGTCTCACAGAAGTGGTGTTATTCTGCAGTGACTGGAAGAAGGAAATAATAAACGCAGTTATTCCCTTTTTCTAATCAGCGAGAGATTTCGCCTTCTATATTGGTCATATAGAGTTGCGCAAATATTCCTGTTTTCTACTCAACGATATAGCTATCTTAAAGGAACATATCTGCTATCTCAGTTTAAAATCGTAATAAAGTGTACTTATTCCCTTTTTCCAATGAGTAATTCTAAATTAGCTTTAGCTTAGAGAAGCTACGCTCACAACTAGTAACACTATTTCCAATTGTCAAAAAGACCGAAAAATTATGATAATATTTCAAACAGAAACAAATGGATTAAACTGTTGCATAAATTGTAAAAATTCAAGAGGACCCTTGCCCATAATATCTTCTTTTTCTGATTGGCAGTGAAGGTTTGCAAACGTTCTCTCTTGAGTTCAAACACTTCCTTGTTAACGTCATCAGCTACATTATCCAGTTTGCTCGCGTATTCAAGATCAAAAAGCTCTGATGGTGTTAAGAACCAAATTGATATTCAGTTTATAAAGTTGCTGGAATTCTGTAGAGATCTCTTGAGTGATCTTATCCAGAGACGTAAACACTTGTCTTCTCAGTTACTGTTCGTATGAGGACCCAGTACCTGCAGATCCATCACCGTGAATTTGCTTCTTCCTTTTTGTTCGGCGTGGCGTAAGCTTATCTTTCTTCTTCAGTAAGAACGATTCTAGTGCACTTATTTTTGCTGCATAATCCCGAACACTCAAAACTTATGTTTCCACGTACAACTGAGTGATATTAATTTCCCCAAATAACCCGCTCCAGAGCTCTAGAGAGCACAAAATTACAAACTACTGACTGCATTGAAATGAGATAAAGGGACATCGGATCATGTTGCGAAGCTTTCTGTTCTATTTGTTGAAAGTTGTTGAGGGATGATATTCTTTGTCAACTTGACTGCATTACATTGTGCAGTTCAGCGAGTTTCAATCCAGCGCTATCCTATGATAGGACAGCACCATCTGTGGGTTGACGAGAAGAAGAAAAAAGAAAAGCACAACACACAAAATATTCCCCAAAAATGTGAGAAAATCAACAGCTACGAAGCACGTACACCGCCAGATGCAGAAAATGATTCCTGCGTTTAAGAACTGTGCTTTAGAGTTCACATCTTTGATGCATTGTTGGACTCCAGTATGTATAGAACTCCCTCGTGGCTAGGCGATTAGCATACAAGCTTTTGGAGTGGGAAATCCGGGTTTGGATCTCAGTGGGAGCTCATGTGTTTCGGATTCCACGTTAGGTTATAGGTCCACGTTTCTCATAACCTTGCTAAAATGAAAATCAACTGCCAGCATTGCCGTATGTTTGTTCTCTACAGTCCTGAACATCCAATCCATTTTTATTGATCTTGTTCAAAATCAAAGCTGTCAGATCTTTGCATTCCTCACTATCAGAAGAAAGGAAGGACTTCGTAACTTTCACTTTTGCAATCCATAAAACCACTAATTTGTTCCTTGTGGGAATTGTCAAGAGCCCATGAATGAACTATAGTTTCTCTAATACTTCTTGTGAGGTAATTTTTTAAGGCGCAGATCTGTATTTATGTCACATTTAACTTATTAGTGACTAATTATATTATTAATATTGTGTCATATATTTATAATCTATATTAATATATAGGGCAGATATTCTGTGCTTATAAAACATAATAGTATAACAAATATTTATTTCTGATATAATAATTAAAAGTTCTTTATACCTACCTAGGAATCTTCAAGTATGAAGAGTGCTCCAACCAGAACATTTGTCAACTATTTTCATAAAGTAGAACTTTATTCTTTTGATTAAACTTTTTTAAGTACTTTGTAATTTTGCAGTTATATGCTAATATTTTATTCGTGCAATATATTCCAGAGTGAAGATGTAATTTTAGCAAATTTAACATTTCTGTACATCTGGTTTCAAGTAATTTACAGTGAAATGTACTACGATTAAGTAATCCAAATTCTTTGTTATATTAACTTAAATCAGAATCCTTTAATTTTAAGTGTTATTTTTGACGTTAAGATCTAATTGAATGGAAGTCTGTAAAGGATGACAATTATAGATCTTGGCCAACCTTCCATATTATTCGAAGATTTTCTGTTATTCAAATTAAACTAACTCCCAGTAGAACTTTCCCGATTTTTTACCAGCGAGTTTTTGAATCTAAGAACTACCTAAGTTGTTACAACGATATTTGCATATCTTGGCTAGTATGGTTAAATTCTTGTATATATATATATATGGATATTGGTACTAAAACTGATATTCAGTTCCATCTAATTAACATAGTTTTCTCTCATTTGTAATGATTAAAATTGAAACTAAATTATGAGGTTAGCGTAGGACTTGAGCAGAGGCTGATATAAGTAAAACTAAACTCAATAGATAACATCATTGGTAATTCAAGTATGCAGTGAAACTGGAATTTTGATCTCTTTCATTCCGCAGATAATGTTGAATTTGTACAATAGCTAATGTATGAAGAATAAGAAATAACAATGTTGTAGTATACACAACGGGAAAATAGAAATTTGAATTTCCTTCTCATCATTTCCCAATGTTATTAAGATGAAAGAGTATTTGAAAATAGAATTTATTTAAATCTTTATATTTGTCGGGAAGAAAGTGATTTTTTTTTCTTTTTAGCGTTATATTTCACTGACCGATTAGTACGAGGCGCATATCAAAAAGAGGCGATATATATATATATATATATATATATATATATATATATATATATATATATATATATATATATTAGGGTGGTCCAATATTAAATGTAATAATTCAACTTGTTCAAAATAATCCTCCACATGGCTTATTTTGTTCCTCTAGTCATAAGCTACTTACCTGCTAAATTTCAGCCCTTATGCTCAATATTTACAGGTCGCTTCATTTTAAACTTTTTTGTTCATGTAGTATTACAAATGATATAACGCTAGAATTTTTAGGAGATATACACTCGACCGTTTTAAAAAATATAACATATGCCCACCTCCATATATACTTATTTATTCGTAAATTTAAGGCAAATATATGCTACACTATAAAAAGTTTAGGTGGGTAATGGGTATACTCCACATTATATTCCTGTATACTACATTATAGATGTCAATACTTCAATGTAACTTAAGACAGTCCTTGTGCTAATAGCTGGATAGATATAAGTTCGTACCTTTCAATATGATCAGTACATGGCGACAGAAGTAATAATTCATGAAGCTCCACTTGCCAACTATGCCTCACTCAATGGCATTAACTTTTTGTCAGTTCTGAAATCTTATCTACACGAATCTATTTCCAGTAATGCATATGCATCATTTTCAAGACATCTCTGCTTTTTGCCTAAACATTAATTAGAATTAGCATTTTTTATGACAGAGTATCGGAAGAAACAAAGGAAAAGTTGGTCGATAGCCTGCAGCACTCAACATTACCGAACACTTCACGAGGGTTTAAGCTGACAAAGAAACCCAAAGAACTTAATTTGGAGGATCTGGTAACAGGGATAACACTGTCGATATTTGATGTCCTAATGGAAAAAGGCAAAAGAGAAGTCTCAGTCTGTTCTCAAACTCCACAACATTGGCGAGATAATAATAATAATAATAATAATAATAATAATAATAATAATAATAATAATAATAATAATAATAATAATAATAATAATAATAATAATTATTATTATTATTATTATTATTATTATTATTATTATTATTATTATTATTATTACAGAATTTTGCGAATTAACAAATGGCTGTGGTGGTGATGTAGCTTAAAGACGTACCTATAAGACTCATCTAAAAGTAGATACCTTGACAAAAGATGAGGAAAAGAAGCATTTTATTCTTCGATTGGTTCAAAACCATCATACAAATTTTCCCGCTCCACTGAAGAAAGTGTTTTTTGTAAATTGAGAATACAAGTAATGACATATATTTTCTAAAAGTTTTGACAACTAAAAAAAAATGACAAAATGGAGCGACCTGTGAATATGGCTTAATTGTACTGAAATTTCGTTCGTTCTTTGTATACATCAGAGGAAATTAAATAAGCCTTGTGGATGCACGACCACTGTTAGTTTTGTGTTTTAACCCCCCCCCACACACGCACCCCCCATATATATATATATATATATATATATATATATATACGCTGGGTTGGGAAAATTGATGAAATTGAGCATACACTGAACTCCAGTATTCTATACTTCCAAAGAAAGAGAATCGTCCAACAGGGGTTGTACGTGCGAGTAGCTGTAAGGTGAAATGGATGCCATAATAAGAAATTCTTCCAAATGTGAAGTGAGATATATCATACAATTTAAAAAGAGTAAAATCAAAAAAACAACGTCGGGATTGAGCAAAGTAGGGTGTCGCATACCCTTTCTGCGAATTTTAAAATCTGTCGTAAAATTTTTCGAATAGAATAATTTAATTAAATGTGAATAAAATAAATTGGATTTTATAATTCTAACTTTAAATATTGTTGGGTTGACTAATTCGTATCGGACTTCCGAAGAAATATCAAACTACTTCAATGACCGGGTGAGTAGCGACAACTCCCAGTCACGACCCCTCTTTTCAGGTTTTAGACGGAAATAGAGAAAGAAAGAGTGAGAAAAAGAAAGAAGTAAGAAGGAAGAGGGAAGGTGAAGAAGGGAAGGAAGAAGAAGATAGGAAATCTAAGGAGAAGAGATTACCGCGTAACTATGGAAATATAATGAAGAACTTTGAATAACTTCTGGGAGGTAGTTTGAATTCAAAATGTTATTGCTCAAGGATCGATATTGAAGTGATCCGGAATAGACACATGTTCACTCTTACAACCCTAACCTGGATCCAGGCAACTACGCCAGTGGGAGTTGTCCCGACCCAGCCCGGGTGACGAGAAAGTTTAATTCTATTGTTTATCCATTATTTTAGAGCGAAGGTTACCTAGTATCCAGTCTCGGAAATCCAAGATTCAGAGATCGATCACACATTTGAATCAGCCAGAAAAAAATTATATTGTTTCGAGTATTGCATACATTTGTCACAAATGAAAATTTTGATATTCCTGGAAGACCATCGTTTATTCGGGCATATCCTGTTATTTCGGCTTTTCTCACAGAGCCGATTATAATTTGTTTTAGACTTTATCCTATATAACCTTAGTCATGCATTTTAAAACCTTTACAGTAAACCAACGTTAATGTTACGACTTACAGCTAAAAATTATCACTCAGTCACACACACATACACACAGGACAGCGTATGAACAAGGATAAAATATTCGAAAGGAAACTATCTAACTACATTGTTTTATACATTTTATTACATTTAGGAAAAAATATTAGATGTTAATGACATATTTGAAACATATTAGAAAAATCGGCAATATAGATGAGATTATTGAACAGCAACGTCTGAACGGCGTATGAATATATATTTATACATTTATATACATCTAGACATGTACTAACAAGAAGATTAGTAAGAAACATTCAAGGTACATAGAAATTTATTTACGTATATGAATATATATTCTTATATTTTATATGGTTATAGAGGAGAGAAAAAATAACTTTGTATAATTTTAATTAGTCCTTTCTCATATATAAAAAAATTACGTTTTTACTTGTTCATTTTTTTCTTAGTTCGTTTGTTTACGAGTCCTATCTCGCTGGTAAATATGAATGGTGGTATCACACTGATCATTAGGCACTTCTACAGTGTCCATTCATGTCATTATTATATTTAATATCGTACATATAATTATGTTGTTCGTTATAAACCATATGAATTCTATTCGTATGAGCATTTGTTACACCTTTCGTATTCAGGTTAAAAAGCAAAGTTCTATCTTTCAATTATGGAGACTATCCTCGGTTAGTCAGTCACTGGTTCCACATTCACTAAATCATTCGATAAACGCACATACTACTAACTTAAACTGTCAATTTCTAATTCGTGAGAGATTCAAAACTTTAATATCATTATTCTTTCCCTCTTTCGCTCGGAGATTGTATATATCGACCCACAGAGGTTAGGATAACACACACTGATTAGATGGGAAAATGTTTGTGTAAGAGGAACAGATTTTAGATGAAAGATTGGCATAAGGATGTTATGTTGGTGGACTTAAAAACGGAATTGATGGTACATTAGGGTTACGAATACGACCTGCCCTCATCTCATGTTACATGCAATTTATATTAAAAAAGAACATGAGGTTAAAAAAAAATATCACATATAGCATTCAGTGAATCTACAAAACATAAATAAAAATTATTTTTGTATGCGGCGGTATTTCCAAAATCTATCTTTCACATTTGGCGGATGTCTCGAACTATGGCAACCAATAATCGCTCGGGGTAAGTACTAAACCCTTTATACATATTTACTTTCTCAATTCAACTATACAGTTTATTTCACGTTTCATATACATTCACATTTCATCATATACATATATTTTCAATAATAATCTATACATTATACTTAAAAAAATATAAATAAATAAATAAACCCCCGACATATAATTCAATGATAGGTTGCAACACTTTCAAGAAATGAAAATTTCCGACATCTCTTATAATCAACAGATTTTTTCTGCGCATAAACATAACATTCGTATTTCAATATATAAATATATATATATATTCTGTTTAAGCAGTAGACCCTTGATGTGTAGACAGACGTACACATATTCATAAATGCCTTTGGCGTGGGAGGCCCGGGTTCGATTCCCGGCGGGAGCTCATGTGGTTCGGATTCCACGTTAATCAGTAGGTCCACGTCTCATATACCATGAAAAGATGCGTTAAACTCAAAATCAACTCAACATATTCATAAACCTAGAGTGTCAATTTCACTAGTGGGCTCAAACTACTACAACGTAAGCATTTATTAAACCTTATAGCAGGAAAGTAGAAATAGTTGATAGTTTGACATAGAACTTCAGACGGACCATAATGAAAGAGATGAGAATGACATTACGGTGTACCGGACCATCATTCACCCAGCGGTGGGTCAATTATTATGGTGAATCCATTCCCCCGATACTTCACGTCGATAAATGTATCCACGAGTCATATCTTACGACGTCTCAGTTAATAAATTCGGTTCAAGAGCTATATACTGAATGATCAATATTTATGATGTTCAATAGTTAGGGGGTAAGGTTAAAATAAAATAAAAAAAAAAAACACTTGAAGAACAGAATAGAGAGAGATAGCTGAAAGAAGAGAGAGAGAAAAGCGGCGCAAACGGAATAAGCTAGAACACTAAAACTTCAAAGATAAGTGGTCGTATTTAGACATAGAACAATCCATAGCCAAATATACTTATATACGCCGAAAAAGTGGCCTACTCAAATGCGTGGCCCCAAGGGATCTCCGGGTGCTTAAGTACGAGTTAGTGCACTCTAGGCAACCATCTCACAAGGGATAAACCCTGTGGAATGATTGACTATTAACTGTATCCGGTACCAATTCACTCAGATCACGGCCGGTCCAACCGGAAGGTTGGCGTAGTTTGTAATTTAAGATTTCTAAAATAAAAATATATCCGACCCCTCAGAAAAATAAGAATTCCGAGGACAGTATGGAAAACTAGAGTGAAGTCGTTAAAATAGAAAAATTCTAACTAGAGAATTTGCCAAAATAAAAAAAAAAAATAAAATAAATAAGATAGAATTTTGTACTGGTGATATATTTGTCAAATCTTACCAATGGTTCCCTCTTCGCAAGAACGCACGTCTTGAGATGTCGATTAATTTCAATAGCTATCTAAGTTAAAACTAAGAGAAAAATGAAAAAAAAAAAAAATATCTGCAGGGGAGAGAGGATCGACACCAGAGTACGAAAGTACCGGATTTAACTGTAATTAATTTATAAAAAATGTTTAACTCTATCCATTTTGTCACCTCTACAAACAAAGGTAACTTAGTCGGAATAGGTGACTTGGGAAAAAAATTTCAACGCTGCAGGTTAACCTCAAAACAAATGCATATAATTCGACGGCACCACATTTTAAGCAACTATTGTACTTCCGTGATTAATTGTAAAATAATTCGAATGGTTTATTATTTGATGTTATTCACCCCGCTAGACTCGATTCTCAACGAATAGGTACTATTGCTCCTGATCGCCAAACTGTGAAGTGCTAACATAGTCAGTTCACTAAAACACACCTACATACTACCGTGAGAGGTTATAATGTAGAGGTCGGTGTCCGAAATATCTTTCCTTATACATAAATACTCATTACTTTACCTCGTAGTAAATCAATACATTAAACATACATTCAGGGATGTCCTATTATTCATTCACATTCATTTTCATATCTATCTATCTATCTATCTATCTATCTATCTATCTATCTATCTATCTATCTATCTATCTATCTATCTATCTATCTATCTATCTATCTATCTATATATATATATATTGGCTAAGCGGTTAGCGTACGCGCCTTTGGCGTGGGAGACCCGGGTTCGATTCCCGGCGGGAGCTCATGTGGTTCGGATTCCACGTTAATCAGTAGGTCCACGTCTCATATAGCCTCGCTGCTGAAAGGGACGCTAAACTAAAATCAACAACATATATATATATATATATATATATATATATATATATATATATATATATATATTATTTATCTTCATTACACTCTATGTCGTATATTCACTAGTGGACACCCTATACTTTAAATATACTAGAGACTGTTCAAAGCAGTCATATCATATAATTATAACATACAGTATGTCACATTCATATTCGTACACATGGTGATCATAAAGAAAATAGAGCGGTACGCATAAACAAATGAAGAAAATGTATTTCTGCTTGAACATAAATACTTCTGAAACACTTGTTTGTTATTAAAGATAGGAATATTTGGCGCGGGAGACCCGGGTTCGATTCCCGGCGGGAGCTCATGTGGTTCGGATTCCACGTTAATCAGTAGGTCCACGTCTCACATAGCCTCGCTGCTGAAAGGGACGCTAAACTGAAATTCAACTCAAAGATAGGAATAAACAATGTACAAATCAATATAATATAAAATAAATGCGTAACTAAATTAAGATGTGCAATATTTCGCCACATTGTTATTCGTACAGTTAAGTGTAAACATTCCATGTAAGAAAGAATTATATGAAAGAACAAAGTAACCAATACTTTGTGGCATAGCCTTTGGCTTTAATAACTGCCATACATCGCCGCTGCATAGAATTGACAAGAGTAGTACATGTGGCAGAAGTGATCTTGACCCATTCTTCCGTCACCACCCGTTTTAAGTCTTCTTTTGACGAAACTTTTTTGCTATGAACCCTAGGTTTCAGATAAGCCCATCAATGTTCAATAGGGTTAAGGTTAGTGGATTGGAGAGAGGTGTGCAATTGTTTGGGTACATTCCAAACTAACCAATCCCTATTTATACCTGCCGTATGTTTGGGATCGTGATCATGTTGGAACATATAAGTTGGTAGCATGCCCAATTTTTCTGCACTTTGCTTAACATTGTTCCGAAAAATATCGAGGTACATAACCTTGTCCATTGTACCATCAATAAACTGAATTTTACCAACCTCTTTTGCCGACATGCACCCCAAAGCATAATAGAACCACCTCCATGTTTTACGGTGGGTATCGTATTTACAACATTGTTGTCCGAATTAGGTTTTCACCACATCCTGCTGGCCCCATCAAACCCAAAGAGATTAATTTTAGTCTCATCTGACCATAATACATTGCTCCAAAATTCCTGGCTCTCGTTAACATGTTCTTTTGCAAACTGAAGTCGTAACATACGGTTCTTACGACTTACGAATGGCCTCTTCGAGGTATTCGATCATGGTAGCCGTATTTTTGTAGCACTCGACGAATCGTCTCAGTGCTTACTTTCTTACCTGTAGCACATTCTATTACATTTTGGACTTTTGGAGCACTTAGTAGCGGATTTGCTTTCACCCGTCTCACAATCACTCTCTAGTCCTTCTCACTTAACTTCTTCTTCTTCGAATTTCTTGATTTGTTTTTCACTGAACCACTATACTTAAATTTATTTACTATATATTGAACTGTAATGTGTGTTTTACGTATTAATTGTCCTATTTTTCTTAACGACCACCCCCTTAATGCTAGCTTTATGATTGTCTCTTTGACTTTCTCTCCGAGCTCTTTACTCTTCCCCATTTTGGAAAGGTTTATCTACGTCTGTACACCACGCTTAACACCAGCAGTTGATATGTCCTTTTTGTGTACGTCACACTAGCTATGCTCATGTTCTACTGCTGTTTTCTTTCCTTTTTAGCCTATGAAATGTAAACCTGTGTACAAGTGTACGAATAACAATGTGGCGTAAATTCGGGATTTCTCACATGTTTTCTTTTCTGCCTTTCTATGGTGTGCTTGTTTTGACCCCTTTCTGCACTGAGTATGTCTATCATGATCCTACCTCACCCCTCCAGCAATCTGCTGTCAATATTACTATCAGTATGTTTCATATATAGTGATTTTCTTTTGAATTTAGGTGTGTACGAATATGAATGTGACATACTGTATATGTCACTGTAATGAATAAGATTAATCACACACGGACCAATACACAGAAACATCCCACGAACGCAGACCTTTGGCAATCAAATCCAAACTATATACCACTTCACAATGCATATAGATTCAAAGAACAACAATATTATCAACCATAATATTAATTAAATACGTTTCTATTCTGATGGCAACAATGAGGTTTATGCTAAAGTACGAATAAAAGAAAAGAAAAATTTTGCATCGCAATCTAAAAACGGAAAAAATAACATCATATATCCTAGTTTCTGCTTAATGACAAACGTAAAGTTTATTTTTGCTAATATTTTAATTTCTGGTTCACACAGAGCGTTGTAATTTTGAGGAAAGCTCGATTTGGAGACAATTTACCTAACTGTTCGTTTAGATAGTCCAGAAATAACATTTTCTTATTGTTAATCGTAGAAAAAAGGGTCAATTTCGTCAAACCTAAATCACTAAAACATTGGAGTAACCGAAATGCGAGCAGCGGATGATACTAAAATCGGACACTGCGGCGCTAGGAGTTTATCAACAATAAGTGCACTCTTAGTTACTTCTTGTACTCTGTACATCACTATAGGGAATAACTATTAAATTTTGTTATAACTTAAGGCATTTATTATGATAAACCGGAGTTGAAGAAATTAATAATAATCAATACACTGTCCATACTTAACTTTATCATACTTTTCACTCATTCATTACTACTACTATAATCAAATACTACATTACTAACACACACGCTACATTTCACATAAACTACGAGACACATATTAATACATGTTACTATACATGCTAACGAACACTATTACGCAATTTAACGATACATGAGATAAACCATATCCAGATTTTATCATATTGATAACCGGCTCTGTATATTGGAAAAGAGAGTTTCTGAAATGGATCAGGGCCCAAGTGACCCTTTCCACCAATTAACTGATGGTTCTTTAAGTAGTTGTCAAAATAAGAAACTGTGCAGCTATCAATGGAAAGGGGACCTTTTCCCACAAGGAAAAGAATCCCTAATACTTTCTTCAACCCATGTTTACTGGGACCGTGTTCAATTTAGGAGTAGATGGGAGCCCCTTAGTTTTTGTTTAAACTGACATATTAAACATTATTCTAATTACAAGAAAAACCTAACGCCATGTTAGTGATTATTTTTAAAAAATCACACAACATGCATAAACAAAGCTATATATATGGACAGGTCGCTGAAACCCTAAAACTGAAGTTTGGGAGGGGTAAAAAAGGAATTTGAATATTTAGATCACTGAAACTCCATTTACAACTGAGAATTAACACACAGCACTATGATCCTGTCCATCACCATTAGTATGCAGTAACATGGCGTCCCTGAGTCAAATTTCTATATTTCACTAGGTTTTTGACTGTTCTCACTGCAGAAGTTTACTACTTCGGGCTCCCTTTAGATTCCTCTGAGTTTAATTATCGATTACAACTAGGTTTACCTTAATAATGCAGCTTTTACCTGGCTAATATCCACCTTTTGAGGATCTGAAATTACATGCTATAGCTCGGTTCTTTTCGGTTCTAGAATGGAGATTCTCGCGCCGTAATACCATAGTTCAGGAAATAGTTCCAATCACAGCAGAGATTTTTGGCGGCGGAGAGTACAAAACGAATAGAAAATGGAAATCTGGATCAAACCGAATTGTAGAGAGGATATGGGCATCTCAAGAAGGACGAGGGGGGTCCAAAGTATTCTGCCAAAATTTAGATTGGTAGATTTTTCCAAGACTTCCTGCCCAATAGCGGGCCTAGTTTTTTCTATATAGCATTAAAATGATGATTTCAATGTTTCCCTATTTGGAATACCCATATACTAAATATTATTGTGAAATCACGTATGAATAAAGATGTTATTCCCCAAAATATAGTTACTACCGAATTATCCTGAATTTCCACATTAATTCCAAGTATAATTATAATCAATTGAATATCATATATACATCGAAACCTATTTCGGAAAAATTAGCATGATACAGTAGGTGATAAAATTAGTGGGTCCCTCCGAGTGGAGACCACATTACGTGATTGTAATGGTACATTGCAAATTTCTGAACGCCAAAGGACAGAATACAAGTGACATTAATCAGAAATTGTGCGTCATTTCGGAACTGATAGTAATGAGTGAAGGTCAGGCGATGGTGCAGAAAGAAGGGCGTTCAGTTGTTCATTACGATGAACGTAGCAGAACGTCTAGGTTTCAGACGGACAATCTTGTGGAACGTGTTAACGAGAAAGTGCGTTCCAAGCGCCGGTTCACATATTGAATTTACCAAAGAGCTTCCAGATGTGTCTGCGAAAACAATGCATCGAATTGTGACTGACAGCGTGGGTTATTACAAACTATGTGTGAGGTGGGTGACAAAAATACTGACAGATGCTTACAAGGAGCAAAGAATGACAATTGTACGTGATTTTTTGTGCCGCTGGGGAGAGGAATTAGTGGTGGTTGCTGGAATCTGGACATCGTGCACCACTAGGCATCGAAACAGCGGTCGATGGAATGGCGGCACTCTTGTTCTTCTAAAGCAAAGAAATTAAAGAATACAGTATCAGTTTACAAAATTATGCAACTGTGATTTTAGAACAAAAGGGTGTGATTTTTCGTGGAATTCTTGGAACTAGGAAGAATAATTACACAAGATGGTATTGCCAAACACAAAATAATCTGCGATATTTAAAATCAGCAGAGAAGAATGCTACACTATGGAATTCTTCTGAACCATGACAACGCCCATCCACACACAGCCGCTCGTACTATTGAGACAATTTAAAGATTTCGATGTGAACTACTCAATTTCTTTTACAATCCCTACCTTGTCTCCAGCAATTTTTTCTTTGTTTTCATCTGAAAAAGTTGCTTGTACCAAAGCGTTTCAACGAAAGTGAAGTGTTGAGGACATTAGTGCTGCACTCTCAGGCGGCAGATTTTGACACTTAGAGTTACGGAAACTTGTGCCATACCAGTGCCGTGCCGTGAGGGAAGCGAGCGGGGAGATAGCCTTGGGCGTCAAAGTAAGGGCGCAAAATTCGGGAGAAAAAAAGAAAATAAGGAAAAAGTGAGGAAAAATTACTTGGAATATTACTAGTATATACTTAAAACCTCTTCCTGCTTTAGGAAGTGGTCCTATAATGTTACTCGTGTTAGGAAAATGCATGTGCACATATTTAAAATGGAAGGAAAAAACTGCTTAAATCAAGGAAAAGCAGGATTTATTATTTTTTTTTTAATTTTCGTACGTTTCGCGCTAACCATGGTGGCGCTTCGCGGCGGGTTTGTGGACCTCATTCACATGTACTGGGGCGCCGTCGTATATTCTCTCCCCAGGCGCTGATTTTCCACTGCACGGCATTGTGCCAAATTACTAGAAATGTCTGGAGGTTCATGGTGACTATGTCAAAAAAGTCAAGGTATTTACTTGTATATGAACCCAATAAATTTCTTCTGCTATGTTGCTTTTAATGCACCTGGTAGTATGTATCCTTAGTATTAAAATAACTCACTAATGTCAACAGCATTTCGTGTAATATATCAAGCAAGGATGATATCCATAATTACTTTCATAATTCATGGGGAACCATTCTTCATTATTTATATCTTGGGATTAACTAAGTGGATCACGTCCACCACGAACTCCGTTCGTAACGTTTGAGTCTATACGTTCTGCCCAATATTGATGGTAACAAATCAAGTAATTCTTGAGGTTTTGTGTCTCTCGGACGGATACACGAACAGAGCAAATATACAAAGGAGTTTTTGTTGAATCAAACATCTTAATAAAAATGAAGTTTTAAATTTAACGTCTCATGATTATATCCTTTAAGCTAAAAAATCCGGATGTTAAATAAAAGTGAATCATTAGAAATTTGGAGGTATAAAAGGAAAGGGAGGAATTCTTTGGGAAGCCATGAATACGATGCTGTCCGTTAAAAAGATCTCAACTTTGCGATCGATTTACCTAGCCCTTATAAACAAAGAGAGTACTCTTCCACTGATAAATTGTTCCGCCATCACAATAATGATAGTGAACACCCATACCTGGATGTTTTCGTAGATGTGTGGTGATGAGAAAATGAGAAACTAGAGAAGACAGATATAGAATAAAATATGTTTTGTTCTGTTCGATTGATAGTATATACAGTAAAATGTGCATAATAATACGTATTTTCGTATGTGTTTCATCGGGAATTTTGCAATAACTTTGACATTCTGCTTCATTTCAGTGTTCACAGTCAGGGCATTTCCTTTGTAAAAATGGCGCTAAATGCATCCAGGGTTCTTGGATTTGTGATGGAGACAATGATTGTGGAGATAGATCAGATGAAGACATTTGCGTTCAAAAGGTGAGCTATACTAAACATTATTCAGACAGTTTAAATTATTGAAACCGATTTTCAATTTATTACTAAGCAAAGAAATAAAATCTTCTATATTTCAATGCAAAAATATATTGCCTTTATTGATGCTATGTCACATTTAGGAATTCTTGTGTGTTCGATCTGATGCCAATTATAATTTTCTTGAAAGAGGAAGCATGAACATGTTTATTTGCAATTTACTTAACTCTAAAACTATTACAAAGAAGTAAATTTCATAATAATAGACAATATCTCACAAGGGAAGTACTAGAAGTGGTACGCGACGATCTGCATGTGTTATTTATCGTTGGAAAGATCACACCGAGTACATCACACGTGTGAAATATCTCGCTTGAATGGGGCCTGTAGGGAGCGTGGCGACCATTTAAAGATCAGAATAAGGCACGATCCGAAACACCAGAAAACGTGGACAAAATAGGAAGCTGTGGTGTAATTGTTTTGAGACGTGGTATATATAGATTTAAAACGTAGCTAAATACGAATCTGACATCAAATGTTTACTGTCAAAATGGCGGATCCAACATGCCGGACGCAAATTACAAAAAAATAAGCTATGAATCTGAAATTTAGTATATAGAGATATTCAACGTTCTACCAAATCGGATACCGTATTAATCGGATACCAAAAGTATACAATTCAAATGGCGGATAAAATGCAAACACTACTATGGAACTGAAACATTGCAATGGCAGTAAGAAGGTGCGCGTTTTGGAGTGACAATATACGTTATGCTTCTACAACTGTCTTCCTGGTAACCGTTTACACTTGTAGCCCTAGGTATGCACTGCTGTGGGTAACATGTGTGTAAGAGGATGAGGGAAAGAGTGTAGAATAACTAATAATATGGTAGAGGTCAATGAAACAAGCGTAATACAGGCTTTAACGATAAAATACATAAGAATATGCAATGCAAAATTCTTTCTGCTTGCAGTTATGGCAAATGAGCTCGTTGAAAGAAAAATTAATGTCCTTGTCACCTTGAAATGGAACGTATGGTACATCAAAACCCACTTTGTACCAGGCGTACCTAAATAAGGGGCGATAAAGTGGCGACTGAAATTAGTTCAAAATCAGGCTATGAATTTTCAAGACATTTTCACGCCTGTAGAGCAGTGCTCCATCTCGTACACAAGATGAACGTGGGTTACTGAACCTCTGTCAAACATTAAAGATATCATCTGAAAGAAATGCAAATCTACAGGAATGATTTGTTTTCGTTTACAAGAACGTTTCATGGTCTTTTCTTTTCTCTTTCGCAATTAAAGCAACTATCGGGTGTGTCATTCCTCACGAGGATACCCTCACTCTCATATACAAGTTTAACTCTCACCCTCATGAAGACTACTTGACCCTCACCTTCATCCTCATAAAGATCGCTTGGCTCTCTTCCTCACGAAGATTACATGTCCCACACTCACACACAACTTTCATGAAAAGCACTTTGCCTCATCCTCATACATTTTCACGCTCACGAAGACCGTCTGATTCCATTCTCATTCACTGTCACGGAATTTATTTGACTATCACTCACCGTCACACTTATAAGGATTGCGCGAATGATTTTGCGGAAAGCTCTTATCAGTAGGGATGGTATCGAGACTAGCCTGGGCTCCGTCTTGGTCTCGTCTCGATTTGGAAAAGCATATCTCGGTCTTGAATTCGAGGCGAGATCGAGACTTGTCTCGGTGTCGGTACAATCCCTACTGATGACAGTAGACATTTGTCATACATATGGTTCACAAGTGTGCAGGATATAATGTAATGCCAGAAAGACAGTTATGGAAGCATAACGATGTTCTAAACTCCAACGTGCACTTTTAGTGTCATTGTTCGGATCTTTAGATGGTATCTGCAAATATTTGCAACGTAGCCTAAAGGTGCCATTCATGGAGATGTTACATTAGTCAAGTGTACTTGGTGCAAGCTTTCCAACGATATACAGAGTGATTTAATTTAGGTCTAGAATTTCTAACTGAAGTCCGATTTGCATGCGGCTTGTGGCAAATGATCAAGTAAGGATGGGAGATTTATGGGACTATGTTTACTGGTTTAAATTCATCCGGGGTAATATCAGCCACGCCTCAAGAAGAAACAGCAAATATTCGCCAGTGTACCTTGCAATTGGAATGATGTTTTGAATTTTTGAAGCGAAATTGCAGAATAAAAATTAAGTGTTAGTGAGAATACAAATTAAGTGTTAGCGGTAACACCCAAAAATCGCATGTTGAATAGCTACGGCCGATTTCTTGTGACATACAACGGAGAGATTTCTTGGGTGAGCTAAGGAGTCGATAAATAACATTTTGCATAAGAGCTGCCTACATGGTCCGATGCTTCCCTGTCTCACTCAGAAACGATCCTGTTTCTTCCAATTTATTCACTACTGACCATAGGTATATTATGTTACTATCTGGGGCAGAACGTGAGGCAAATTTGTTTCTAAATGACCTAGATTCCGTTTACCAAAAACTTTTAACGATAAACTCATGTTGCTCCAAAGAGTACACTATTCTCACTGTGTCGTAATTATACTCACACAGTAGCACAGAATTGTACAGCGCAATTGTCAATACAACGGTCCAGTTTCCTATTTCTTATTCTTATTGACCTTGGCGAGGTTTCCATGTACAAGAAAATTCAAATCTTCACACCGCACCGTACCGTACTTGATTCCAATTATAAGGTACACTGGCGAATATATGCGGTTTTTCTTGAGGTGTGGCCGATATTACCTCGGATGAATTTAAACCAGTAAACATGGTCTCATAAATCTCCCATCCTTCCTTGATGATTTGCCACAAACCGCATGAAAATCGGACTTCTGTTAGAAATTCTATACCCAAATGAAACCCATGAGTTCTTTTTAAATCACCCTGTATAACACATACCAATTCCCGTGTATCTCTTCCGGGGCGGGGAGGGAGTTAATGGTAAAATAATTATTGTCTATCATTGCAATCTGTTCGTATCACAAAACTTTCATGTGCGCAACGAAACACGCTCCCTGTTCCTTGTAAAACATCACCTGTCCATACTTGCCCCGTTATGTATTATACGCAATCTCATATGTCCGTTCTGTACATATTTTTTGCACTTTTGTACGCCATACTGGATCTGTCATAGTACATGTTTCACTTTTAACATTGGATTTGTACTCCGCGACCACAAAAACCCCTATCTACCCATTTCCAGATCCATAACAGTGTTTTGCATTTTGTCAGCATCTTGGATCCGCCATTTTAAATTTAACACTTCTGGTGTCTGATTCATACGTAGCGACGTCGAGTATATCCATATACCCGATTTCAGATACATAGCTTGTTTTTTTGTAATTTGTGTCCGGCATGTTGGATCCGCCATTTTGATCTGTGAACATTTGATGTCAGATTCGTATTTAACTACCTTTTAAACATATATATGCCACGTCTCAAAACAATTACATCATTGCTTCCTATTTTGTTCACGTTTTCTGGTGTTTCGGAGCGTGCGTTGTTCTGATCTTCAAATGGTCGCCACGCCTTTTACAGACGCCATTCAAGCCAGATATTTCACATGTGTGGTGTACTCGGTGTGACCTTTCTAACGATATATAACACGCAGATCCCCGCGTACCATTTCTAGTACTTCCCTTGTCAGGGTTGCATGAACTGTAGTTGGAAAAGGAGTGGAATACTAGTATATGTAAATGATATGAAATTTGGACTCAACTTCTGGTTAATATAAATCGGAAATTACTGAAACTATGTAATCCCGAGAAATCGTAATTGTAACTACCAAACTATTTTTCTGTAATGTTATAGAATAATAAAGGAAAAACGGCAATAATTATTACTTAAAACACACACACACACACACACACACACACACACACACACACACACACACACACACACACACACACAAACACCATTTTAAGCAATATAGTAATCTCTACCCGTTTTTTTTCATATCTTTGGAAAGGTTTGAGATATGAAATTGATGTAAATGGCATTATGATCCTTGGATCAATCGAAAATTAGTTATAAGATTGAATGTGATACTTATTTTAACAGTTGTTGGGAAGAAAGTCTTTCGAAATAAGCCGAATGTTTAATTCTTCAATAACTTTCTTTAGTCCTATTCATTAGGAATCTGTAATAACATGAATATAGTATTCGACTAGAAAGTAGGCCTACTTTGGATGTGCATTGCCCTATATTTTTCGTCTCATTTGTCGTTAGAGGCCTCCAACTTTTGGATATTAGTGATGTTATAGAGTTCTTAATTTTGTAACACTGATTAACTAATGTTGTATTGTAAGTTTTTGTTTCAACACGCAAATTGTTAAACTGATGATAATTAAGGGATTTTATCGAGACAAGACGAGACGAGACTGTAAGTCTCGGTCTCGTCTCGGTTGAGGAATACCGGACTCGGTCTCGGTCTCTTCTCCTGTCAAAAAACGTCGTCTCGGTCAACATATGTTTGTCTCGTCTAGAAAATCTCGAAATAAATAGTGTGAAATAAAAATTGCAAAAGTGTCGGTCGTTTCTGCTTCTTATTTTTTACCCTCATTTTTGTCTTAGAATATGGTATCGTGCACCTCTTTGTAGCTAATGCTTTCCATGCGTGTGTTCCAGGTTCAATCATCATTGGGTATATCATACCTGGGATAAAACCCTAATAGTAACCTATATTTCACTTTCAGCAATAGACTTTGTCTCACATGGCCTCAGTACTGCCTACACAATTAAACTGTATTAAATGAACTCCGATACTATACAGTGGTTAATTTTCTTCCTTTGAATCAGAATTGCTCAACACCTCCTAACGGATAACGCAAGACATAGCAGCACGAACGTATTTAATTGTAACGAAATTGAAATTTTACAATACATTCAAATTATTATCCAATACATTCTGCTTTGACTCTTTTTTAAAAACAGAATATAACGTTCATTATCTTAACAAATAGTGTAAATTATTGCTATAATATATTTTGTTTCAAATTGATTAAATGTTTTATTACCGTTTCACATCTTCGTGTTTATTGATACGTTATAACACGAACTTCGTGAACCTTGTGGTGGGAGCTACGGCACTCATCTTTGCTGTGTGTGGTCTCGGGTTGGATCATCAAACAAGTTAGATTCAAAGTCCGATGTTTCACATAGTTGGCGTCTCATTTTAAGTATATTCTGTTGCTTATACAACTTCATAAAGTCGTAATGCATTACATAAGCATATATTCAGTGCCGTAACATACATTAAGCATATTCCTCAGCCCTCAACGGTGCATGCGATCTTTATTCGAGAAAACTAATCGTGTGTTCATTACATGGAAATTTTATATTGATTGAAAATTACTTCTGAAACATAGACATACATATTATATAAGTATATGGGTAATTCGAGCTGTCTGTATCTATTTTCTCTCTCTCTCTCTCCCTCTCTCGTCAAAAGAAGTGATTCTTAACTTTCTACTTTTCTTTTGTATTAATTTTCGTAGGTTTGCAGCAACGTGAAGGATTGAATAGACATTTTTCTTCACTGTACGACTTTCGTTAAATTTTGGATACATTTTGACCCTACCTTACCTACTAAAAGTTATAGGCTATATAGGGTTTCTCAAATGTACGTATACACCCCTGCATTAATCAAGTATAACATTCTAGTTTATGGGTTTATTTGCTTCGTCCCTTGCTAGCTTAAGATGTAAGTAAAAACACATTGAGAACGAATAATAAACTAATAAGTAAGTCTATCTGATCGATAACAATAAGAAATTATATAAAATGCAACGAGCTGATCAGTGCGGTTCTGTATACCTAATTTTGGGCCACCCTATATCTATATCTATATCTATATCTATATATATATATATATATATATATATATATATATATATATATATATATATCACCATCATCATAATTAACCATTATCAATCCACAGCTGGATGAAGGTCTTTCCAAGTTTTCTCTACAACTATCTATCTTGGGCAATTCTTTTCCAGTTTACTCCCCAGCGTTTCTTGATTTCGTCTCACCTTCTTGTATGTGGACGTTTCGTAGGCTGTTTTTGTCTCGTGGTATCCAGTCTAGAATGCTTTCCGTCCATCGATCACAATTTCTGCTTGCAATACGTCCACATAACATGAGCACATTTTCCAGCTCATGTTAAAATTATTTCATTAGTACCAGTCATTAGTTGCCAAATAATTCATTTCTATATATTACTACAAATAATTCAAATCCGCTACTTTCGGAGCACAGAAGTGTTACTTTTTGAGCTTCGCATCTGACAACACTGACTGAATGATTTAAATCATCATAATGTGAGGATCTCCATTTTGTCTAGGGTTAGCACGCTTGACTTCGGTTCGCGTGGTTCCGACTTCGATTCACGTTAGGGGTGAAGTTGAACGACGAAGTGGTTCGGATTCCACTATAATCAATAGTTCCAAGTCTCCTTTAGCCGTTCTAGCATAACCGTGGGTCGTTAAACTAAAATAAACGAAAACAAAAATGAACACAATGTGTATTACTAACTGTAAGTCGTGTGGACTTTGTGGTGGACAAACACCGTGCTCGTGGGTTTTCTCGGGGTTCTCCCGTTTCCTCCCACTTTCTTCATTCCACTATTTCACTCATCTCTCATCTTCACCGTCTCCTTTAGCCTAGCCGGCATAATCGTGGGATGTAAAAGAAAGATTTCATTTCATTCATTTAACTGTAAGTCCTTGAGTAATTGCATATAGCTGTATGGATCGAGTTTGTGGTGGTCGGTGGTCAGATTAAAGCAAATGAAATGTAATCAGGGTGTAATTAGAACTAATAAGTAAGCACGGTTTTAATCTAAAATATACACCAGGCTTAGGGGAAACAACTAGTGTTTCTGAAAAATTATCAGTTACATATATTTCCAGTTACAATTTGCATTTACATATATTACTGGAACGAAAACTTTGACATAAACATTACAAGTAGCCCAAAGGCTATGAAAAACGTAGTCTTTTGAAAACATTCTTGCACCATAAAACAAATTATGAGTAATTTTAAAATATTTAGCAATTTAGCTACGTTATTTGCATTATATTTAGAACAATATTTAGCAATTTATTTAAGTTGGTAACACTGCTTAAAATAATGTAACTGCGACTTGCTGTAATTAAAACTACCAAAAAAAATTGTTGTAATGTTATAGAAACCAAGAAAAGTAAACAATCATTATAAAAAATATGAATACTAATACCTCATTTTAAGCAGTATAACAATTTCTACCCATGTGCTTGGTATCTCTGAAACGGTTTGAAATAATAATTGTTGGAAATGGTATTATGATCATTTAAGTCTTTTGGAAACATCTACATGATGAGACGTGATATGTCAGCACGTTTTCGAAGTTGTTTTTAGAAAAAAATTAAAATTTCCATTTCATATAACTTTGTTTCTTTATTCATTCGAAATACATTATACCAAGATCATAGTATAGGACAGTAAGGGACAGTTGGTGGACATTGCACCGTTCATGCCATTTGCGTTATTAGAGATATCCAAAATGTTGATGTTAGTGATAATGTATTATCCTTTGTTACACTGAATAATATATGTGGTATTGTGGTTTTATTTAATATCTAAATTAGAAATATGTAATACCTTACGTAGCGCAATATGAGAAAATACAATTTTACGTTGCGTTAGCTTGTACACTGCTTGTTTATCTAATGATATTGCAGACTATTTAATATAACATTCCAGAAGTTCTGTATATATATATATATATATATATATATATATATATATATATATATATATATATATATATATATATATGGTGATCAGAAAAATGGAAACACCCGAACGAAATTGCAACTTACCAGATTTATACGGTGTCGGGGAACCTTTCGCCTTCAGAACAGCCTTGATGCGACGTGGGATGGAGGCATAGAGGTCGTGAATGGTAGCAAGTGGAATTTTACACCATTCCTCGTGCAGGGCATCGGCCAGTTCTGTGAGAGAGGATGGAGGTGGAAATCGTCGCCGGAGTCGTGTTTCCAAGACGGACCACAGATGTTCAATTATGTTGTGATCTGGGGATTGGGCGGGCCAGGGGAGGTGTTGAACTTCATCCCGATGTTCCTCAAACCACGCTGCAACAACGCCAACTGTGTGAATGGGTGCATTATCATCCTGGAAGATGGCGTCATTTTCCGGGAAGAACATCCGGACCATAGGATGCAAGTGGTCTCCTAAAATTGCGACATAATCGTTGGCAGTGATTCGTCCTCTAAGTGTGACCACAGGACCCAATGAAAACCATGATATGGCGGCCCACAGCATTACCGAGCCGCCGCCATGTTTCACAGTTGGGTGAAGACACTGCAGATCATAAACTTCTTTGGGAGTTCTCCACACATAAACACGGCTCGTGGTTGGGAATAGGGTGAAGGATGACTCATCCGACCATATCACACGTTTCCAGTCCTAGACGGCCCAAGTTGCATGGTCGCGGCATCATTTGCGGCGTGTGAAAGCGTTATGGTCCCTGATGAGCGGTTTGGCCCGTGCAACACGACCCCGTAAGCTCATGTCATGCAATTCGCGGCGGACTGTGATTGTCGAAACAGGTTGGGGGAGATGCTGATTGAGTTCCTCCGTCACTTGCTCTGCAGTGGCACGACGGTTCTGCCTGACAATGCGCTTTAATACCCGGCGTGACCTGTCACTCATGATTTTCTTCCGCCCACTGTTCCGCTTCCCCGATGTAGTTTTTCCGTGTGTTGTGTAGGCCGTCATCACCTTCGACACTGTCCCACGCGACACACCTAACACAGTAGCCACTGCCGTCACACTTACTCCACATAACCGCGTACCAACAATTTGCCCTCTTTGAAAATCTGAGAGGTCTCCCATTTTACACTACCTCCGTCTGCTGCAGCCACTGAACACTGCTGTTCCACTGCGCCTGACGTAGTATGGAGACACACCACCACCAGCGGTCCGGCGCTGCGGGCGCCACGACGCCACTGTCAACCCATACATCTGACGTGTTGCCAACTACAGGTGTTTCCATTTTTCTGATCACCATCTGTACATATATATATATATATATATATGTGTGTGTGTGTGTGTGTGTGTGTATCGCGTCTCCAAGGGTAGGCTATCGGGCTATAGCCCTCTTGACGCTCAGGTATACACTCGTTAAAATGGGCTTCGATCCTCCTTTCTTTACTCTGGATTCTCTGGATCATATCGTGGAACCTCGTCTCTCTCTCTCTCTCTCTCTCTCTCTCTCTCTATATATATATATATATATATATATATATATATATATATATATATATATATATATAAATGAGTTAATCCATTCTAAGTAATCAATCATGTGCCGCTAGACCATCTCCAAAAAAATCGAATTTTTTCAAGAATGTTTATCCTATATCAGGGTACTAAAAACCATAATTAATTATTTTTTACAACGTCCCATGGCGACGCAGCGGCTGCCGCCATTTTACGTTTCGATTTTAAGTGTTTACGTTGTTTTGAATATCTCAGCATGTATTTGTCTTACCAAATTGAAAATTGCTGGACGTCTTCAACTCGTGCAGAGCTAAAACTTGATCTCATAATATTTTTACCTAAAACCACTTGAAGGGGGTGAAATCAGGGCCTACGGTAGCAACATTTTCGGACATTGAAGAAATGTTTGGGAAGAGGAAACAATTGACATAAAGGTCTGAATTTCTGTCTGTGTTTACAGTCTTAAGAGCGAGTAGGTGTTCACTGATTTCGGAATGCAGATCAAACGAAGGGATGACAATCTCCTGCATCAGTTGACAGTTAAAACAAGAATAAACAGGATTGAATATCATTGATATAGTAAACAGCAAGAGCAAGGAATACTTACGGACTTTTTGTCAAGTGTGCAATGTGACTTTTCTCGCCTTCTGCTGATAGCGGCATTCTTGCCCAGCGCTGCTATGGGTGTCTTAAAACAGTGTTACAACTAGAGGAAGGAAACGAGCTTGAGAGCCTTGACTAGACTAACCATTCATCCTACTTTACTTCACAACAACGAATTTCCAGTTGAATTTATGAACAAAAAACCTCCTAGAGCATGATGTCATTACTTAATACTTTGACCCTTCTGCTCAAAAACACAAAACGCACTTCGTTGTGTGTTATGGTATAATAAAGGACTAACTATTCCCAAAATTTCAGATTTTTTTAAATCCAGGCACATTGGAGATATTGGACAATGAAACATACCAAATTGGCATAATGCCCAACTTTACGATTTTTTCAGGTCTTAAATTTTTGTATATTAACTTATGACCCCGGAGTAGATGCACACTCAAATTAAGACCTCTACATCAGTTGTTTCATTTTTCCCAAACATGTCTTCATTGTCCGAAAATGTTGCTATTATAGGCTCTGATTTCACCCCCTTCAAGTAGTTTTAAGCAAAAATATGAAGAGATCAGCTCTGCACGAGCTGGAGATGTCCAGCAGTTTTCAATTTGCAAAGACAAATACATCCTGAGATATTCAAAACAACGTAAACGCCTAAAATCGAAAAAAAAACGCAAAATGGCGGCAGCACTGCGTGGCCATGGTATGTTGTAAAAAATAATTAATTGTGGTTTTGAAGTATCCTGATATAGGATAAACGTTCATGAAAAAAATAGATTTTTTGAAAAGGTCCAGCGGCAATTTTCCTTTTTTTCTTGATCATTTTTCATGGATTGACCCATCTCTCTCTCTCTCTCTATATATATATATATATATATATATATATACAGAGAGAGAGAGACAAAGCTATATAGATCAGCAGTGGATTTTGTTTCAGGAGAGGGTTGAGGAACGAGTAAAAAACATTTGTGTTGTACGTGCAATGCCAAAAATGATCACAAATTTATTTCGGGAGGGCCTTGAGCCCGGTAACCACCCCCTAAATACACTACTGTACATTAGTAAACCGTTTCCATATTATCTAACAGACCAAGGAAACAAATTTTAAGTAAAGGCAATTTTAATAGATATCAATATCTATTCGGGACGAAACTGAGACTTTCGATACTGGCCTAAATCTCGTCTCGTTTTATAGAGGCCTGTCTTGGTCTCGGTATGTAAAAGTCCGTCTCGGTCTCGGTACTATCTCTATATGATATTGTACAGTATGGGAAACAATGTATCCCTTTTTATAGTTGCATTATGCAAATCTTCAGCGTTCTTTATCGATTAGTTTAAAAGATACAAGGTTGTTTTAAGATAAATGGTCCAAGCTGTATAGGATGTTAACGAACTGTACCGACGAACTGTAAGAAGGATTCCGCACATCAAAATAAGAAAAATGTTCATATGGGCCTAAGTGTATAATGTCGGAGATAGGAACGTCCAAAACCGCGAAAATAAAATAAAAGATTTCAACATGTATTGTTTCGGACATGAGAAACCATGGAGTGGTGATTATATAGCATAAAGGAAGTCCACAAACGCTTTATAAAAATGTATATTTCACTAATGTATATACAATGGGTGCTTAAGGGATTGCCTATAGTGCATATTTTCTAGATGTTCCCAACAAAATTTTGAGGTATATAAAGACACTGGCGAATCCACGGACAGGATGGTGGGTTCAATTTCACTCCCACAAGGTTCATTTCTATGCGTGTATGTATAAAATATTGCACTACATTATAAATCTCATGAGACGTATTTGTGCACTCATATAACTTTACATTTGTTTTAGGTTTTCCTGTGAGGAGGAGGAGAAAAATTTTCTTAAGTTTATCGGGGTGTATATATACGAGTATATAGGGTTCACGTGTTTATGTTAAAGTAGTACAAATTCATTTTGCAGGATCTAACATGGAGAAACGATACATTTAACAACATAAAGATAAAATTAACAAATAGTGGTGTAGAAGTCAATTCTCCAAAAGGAATACGAACGTTTCCCGGAGAAATTAAAGAACCATCAAGCTACAAATACTACATAGTGTCTGGTATGAATGGCTATTATTTAGGTAAGAAGTCAATTTTTTGTACTTTTAGTTTCCTCCTCGTTCCTAATGAGTATGAATTTTAGTTTTATATGTTATCTATTTATAAAATAGTGATGGATAATTTATAGCACATTGGATGGGGGCCAGGAAAAAATAATAAAAATATTTGGGGGTCATTTTCCTCCCCCATTTTCAGCCCTGAGGTGACAGTTCACTAATTACATTTTCTAAATATTCAACGAACTTAAAAAGTTCGTTACCGAATTCTCTGTTTGTGTGTTATGTGTGTATGTGTCTGTTATTTGCGACCTTTTCAATTTTGACGCCTTCCATTCGATAGAGCATCAAAAACTATCTGAGAAAGAGCTGGAATGTTTCGCGTCACTCGTACCGTTCCCGAGATATTGCCCCCCCCCCCCGCAAAAAAAAATGTCGATTTCTGGTCATTTAAGCAGACATATCTCGGAAACCATAAGTTATAGGGAGATGATATTGGTGTTGATCAATACCTAAGAGGATGGCCAAATATTTTTGTAATAAATAGTAATCGGTGGCCACTGTCCAACTGGCTACTGGTTTGGACAGTGGCCACCAGTTAATGTCGCTACCGAAATGTTTACCATTCTCTTTAGATATTGATTAACACCAATATCGTTAACATCAATACCATCTCTTTATGACTTACCGTTCCCAAAACATTGGCCAAAAAATAGTTCCGATTTCGGGAGACTTAAGGAGCCACATCTCAGGAACCGCAAGTCATAGAGAAATTATGATATTTTGCGAACTTTTGCAAGAAACAGAAGAAGGTGCGTATAAATAAAAATACTTTTACATAGAGGAATAATCACAGTTATTCTTCCCTATAAAAACTATAAGAATAACACTCGTATATGTAATATCTTATATAAAATACTCGTTAAAGAAATATTTTTTGAATAAAGTGTTAAAAATAATAATTATTAAAATATAATCTGTATATATATAATATATATGCACCTAGTTCCAGATTTAAGCACTAGATGTCACACATAGCAAATTTATTAATCAAGTCTAATGGAACTAGTTCCAAGTTTAACCAGTAGATGTCATACATATGAAGTTTCATAATCAAATCTAGTAAACATCAAAAGTTCCATACAAGAAAATACAATTAACAGTGAGCTACTTTCACTAAAGACCTACATTCGTCTTCCGTAATTTAGGTAACAAATATTTTCCCAGTTTTCGCAGTAAGTCATATTTTCCCACGCCTTGAACGGTATAATTCTTTCACGTTATTTCAAACCAAAGCGTTATAGTATATATCTAGTACAGGGATGCAAATAACCACTCGCCAGGCTAGTGGTTCATCGGTGCACGCGAGCATTTAATATCATACCGAAGGCAAGTAAATGATTTCTATTGTGGGATGTGGGCTAGTAGCTTTTTTCTTGGGCGAGTAAAATTTTGTTGCTAATTTGCATCCCTGAAGTATTTCAAAATGAAGCAGGTTTCCTGATATGTTTTTAAAAATCGAAAATTTTCCCCTATAATACATAATATTCTATAAATCAAATTAAATAAAATATTTTCAATGAACAAAATTACGAATTAATGTAATCTCTATGTAATAAAATTCTCCATTATAAAATTATAAATGAAATAAAAAATTAAATACCCATGAACAGAACCAGTCATAATATTTAATATAGGAAACGTAGGCACTCCGAGGGTATTAACCAGAGGAACTACAGGGTGCGGCACGTAAAACCGGCCCGTAAAGTGAACACATAAAATGAAATATAATGTATTGAATATAATTAACTACAACACATAAATGAAATGTAATGTATTGAATATGACTACTCATCTTCACAGCAGCCTTCACAGCAGGTGCTGAAAGTGTCCTCCGCCCACTTCAACACACATGTGAGCACGATTGAGAGATTCATATATACCCTTCTCAGTTCTTGTGTTGTAATGCTATTGGTGACATCCTGGATCCTGGTCTTGAGTTCTTCAATTGTGTGTGGATTTGTTTCGTATACTCCTCCCTTTAACAGTCCCCATAAGTAAAAGTCACACGTGGACAAGTCTGGTGACCGAAGAGGCCACAAGCCTAGCTGATTGTCCTCTCTGGCGTAAACACCTCATGCACAAGGGACAATGATGCAGCTGATGTGTGGCATGTTGCACCGTCCTGCTGAAAGTAACATAACTGACGCTCCTCTTCGGTCAAGTGTGTATAAAACTCCTCCAGGATTCCCATATACACGTCACTGTTCACTGTCGTTGTAGAAGGCCGAGTGCCTTCTCCTTCATCTGCATATCAAAATGCAGATGAGGGGCACATTTACATATCATTATTTAAATGTATTAATTTGTGATAAAATTAATTGCTTTTAAATTAGCGTGCATATTAAATATTGTCTTGTTATTATAAATATAAATGGGTAAACACCGAGCGTAATACGGAAGTATTAATACAATATTGATGTATATTGTATTTAATTATGTATGTTATTTCCTTTATAGGCTAATGAACTTTTAGTTTCTTGCGTGCATCTCATTACTGGGACATTGTATTGTATATATTACATATGGAAGTGAAGTGAGATAGTTATTATACTATACTACATTCGATTAATTAAAGAAGAAATTAAAACCTATACTAAGGATTTATGTATAGAAGTTTGAACTTTGGGAGACAGAGCAACGTGGACAGAGAATTTTTTTTTTCTCGGCGACTCTTGGCTGCATCGAGAACTGCATGTGAGGTCCATGACAACTCACGCTTGAAGAAATCACTGAATGAGCAAGAGAATATGACTCATTACATATAGGAAGGATCCTGTTCACTTCCTCTTGTAAAGCAATGCTGGATTGGATACATTGCTGACTGACGCTCAACATGCTTTGTTGAAAAAGTTGTAAAAATTTTAGCGTCAACATGATAGATTTTGAATTTGTTAAGGTGCGATTTCTACACCTTTCAAAAGAATTTCTCGAGTAGCAAGCTCAAAGCGTCATTCCACCCCTCTTCACCAAAGTTCGTTACCCCGTCAGCTAGCGGACCTAAGAAATTTTCCCAGGATGCACAGCAGCTTTGAAAAATTGTATTTTATTTTGATTCATTTTATATGTAAAATATTAATATTAACGTATTACGCTCAATAGTTCTTGGAAAGACCGTTCTAAATTCATGACTATATTTGTCAACGTGTTTCCTTTCGTTCAAGACATTTGGCTCTTGTATTTTTCAAAATTAATAGTAACATAAGATGTTTTCTTCTCTCTCTCTCTTGCAAACATGGCTACGGAGTTTGGTAGCAGACAGTTTGAATGGAAGCCAAAGGAAAGGAGACTTCCTTCTAATACCACGAGAGATGACAGTCCTGTATAATATTATCAATGTATTCTGTGTATATTTTTCTTTATTTTTGTATATAGTATCATGTGTTTCTATAATGCCAAGTATTGGTTTTAGTGAAAATAACTAATGTTTATGTGTAAATGCTATGGACTTCTGTTTTGGTCAGAAACTTTTCAAAGTGACCGCCATCGCACATGAGGGCAGCACCTCTCTTAGGTGTCTGGCCAACTATGCAGTCAGAAGCAAGTTTCTGTGGTCTGTTTATAGGAGACCACCCATGAGATGTTGCCTGCGGCATTAAACCCTTTGTGGGAAGATTCCAAGAAGAGCGAGTCCCGCTTTTCTTGGAATTTCATAGTTTAATAACCTTGTTCAGTGGCTGAACAGGGAAAGTTGTTTGATAGATCTGGAAGAGTACACTTCAAACTATCGTGTGTGAAGTCTTCAATACTTCTCAAGTACCGGGAAGTGTGACCCAGGAAGGTGAGAGAATCGATCCCCAGGATTCCTGTGTTTATTATACATGTACCGACATGTATCGGGTACTTACTTGTACTAGTGAACAGTGCTAATACCCATCTATTTGATTGAGTTACATCAAGTGCTTTCGAACAGTGTCAACCGTCAAAATTTGAAAACTACGTTATACTCATTTACTACGTCTGAACATGACAGTTTCAATCATAAATTTAACTATGGCTCTTTTGCTATCTGTTGGTCAGCAGTACCTAGTAGCCGTTATTCGTCTATAAACTTTCTTAGTAGCACAGTGGTGCATTTCACTAATTCCCAGTATGGAAGTGGAATTATATATATATATATATATATATATATATATATATATATATATATATATATATATATATATATAAAATCTCTATCTTAGAGATTACTGGCCTGTCACGCAATTACGGCAGTGCCATCCTTGGACTCTAGCACAAGGAAACAAGCAGTAGCTTAATTTGCCTGGTTTTACTGACATTCCTTATGTCAGCTCCAGCGTAGTTTTGACTATTCAGCGAATCAGAATCGTCAGGAACATTTCTTTGTTTTAGTGGAATGAGAATGTGGACACTACCTTGGTGATTTTCCCACAGGAACTGTGCGTCAAACCTTTCCGAATGAACAGTGCAGCGAATATATATATTCATCATGTTCTTTTTATTTTATTTTCACGTATAAAGTGTGTATTACTATTTTATGTGCTATTATCATCCTCCTCTCTGAGAGACGGTCAGAGATAGTGAACTTAAAATAATGAGGAGTGCATATTAATGTAGTGTATCAGATCAATTAAGAGATCAAAAAGATCTTCAGTTAAAAATCATTATCATCATTTTTTTTATAAATTTTTCAGTGGAAAAATTGTGTGAAAATTTCAATTAAGAGTGTGTGTGTGGTGCACCATAAGTAATAGAAATTCAATATAAGTGTATCTCAAAATGGAAGTGTTAAGTGTGTCGATTTTCATCTATGGTCTACCAAGGCAACAATAAACCTTCATCTATCCAAAGTATTTCTAGAGGTCTGTTTTTCCTGCATGGTGAGTACCTGATGCTAATTCCTATGTTTTGTTTTCAGGAGTGTGAGTCAAGGAAACATTTCTCCTTGTCTTTGTACATCTGACCATCTCCCTGAATGGGGCCCAGGGAGAATTACGCCCAAAGAACTAACAGAACACAGTCATGAGTATAGCGAGTAATTAACAGGCTGCTACCTGTTTGTTTTGAAACTATATATATTTTTTTAACCTATTGTTTATTTTGAATACTCACTATAAGTAGCTTCCAGACCATGACTGTAGTTCAAGAATACCCTGAGATCTTTTGTTCATTGATATTCATTTACATATGCTCTACCGACTATTAAGCGTGGCAGTGGCGGCTTCCACAGGAGGTCACCTTTATCTCCAAGCAGGGACTTATGTATGCTGATGCATTATTTTTGCATTTTATGTAAATTTTGGTATTATTTTGAATATCCCTAGCCACTCCACCTTATTTGTATCATCTTTATTGTGGTGGTGTTTCTCTGGTATGCTTAGTTTCATCTCTGGCTACCTGCACCTCACAAAATTTGTGGCGCCAACAGCGTTAAGGGCGATAGAGTATTTCTCTTAAATACTCATGGTCAGTGTACTTTTGGATGTAAAATTTTTCGGTTTATGTTTTGTCAAACCTCTCAAAATTTCCAAGAACTGCGGTGTCTCTTATAAAGTTTGAATTTTTATTTGTGCTTATGATTTTGTGTTGTTGTGAAATACTGTGTTTTAGAGAATTCAGGCTTATTGAAGTTTAGGGGGGAAGTAAACCTTTGTATTTAATCTGTACTCATTAATGGTATTAACGAGAGCACAGGCTCCTAAGTTAGGATAGATGGAACAACAGTTTCTTAATGAAGATTTCGCTCAGAGAGCAGACGAGCTCTCAGATGATAGTTTAGTGGTAGCGCAGGGCGCTAACGAGCGCACCGGAAGTGTGGGAGAAAACACTGATGTGGTGGAAACGGTTCCGCCATCCACCGGTAGTGAACCGGAAGTGCTTCTTCGGGGAGATATTATCGAACCGACTGTCAATCCGAGTATGGTTGAAAGCCCAGTCATGAATGAAATTAGTACTATTAGTAGTGTAAACCTTGCGGCCATACTAAGTGAAATTTTACAAGGCCAGCGTAGTCTTGAAAGTAAATTGGAGAAAAAGTTAGAAGAAAGTTCAAAAAATTTAGAGACCAAATTAGAAAGTAAATTGGACGAAAGTACTAAGAAATTAGAAAATAGTTGCGGACAGTTAGAGAAGAGTTTAAACCAGGTCCGAAATGAAACTAGACAGAACAGCGAAAAATTAGAACAGGGTATTGAACAAAGTCTGGAGCAGGTGCATAGAGAGTCAAGAGACATGCACCAACGTCTCGAACAGACGATAGAGTCCAGTAATGCTCGTCTAGAACTCCAGTTGGAGACCGTGAGTTCGAGACTTGAGCAAAGCGAGCGCCAGTTAACGGAGCAGTTGGAGATCGATGGCGCGCGCGAAGAACTGTCCAGTCGTGTAGCCGAAACAGCAAGTAGGCTAGACGAGGTGCAAGAAAATGCTAGCAGTGTTGCCAGGCAGCTTGAGGAAAATTATAATGATCTGAATGATAACATACAGCGTGTCTCGTCTCGGGTTGAACAGACCACGCAAAATCTCAATAACCAGGTCAGGAGAGTGGAAGTGAGCTTCGCTTCCCAACTTGCCAGACTTAGGGGGGAAATCGAGCAAGAGACGCAACTCGAGGAAATACGTTCCGAGTGCAACGGTAGCATCCATCAGATGCATGATACCGTACAAGACGTCTGCACTCAACTTGAAAAGAAGATGGAGGAATGGAAAAACTCCGTGCAGAAAGAGACGAGCGAGGTGATCGAGGGACGTCTCGCGAACATCTCCGTCTCTACTACGCAAGAAAGACCTCCATCACCAAACAACTCCTCAAATCGCGACTTGCACGGTTCTCAACCTGGGAACCTGGCTAAATCCCACGAGACAGACCCTGTACCGTCGACGTCTCGCTCATGTACTCATGAGACGAGACAGAATCTGGCCACCGCGCTAGGTCTCATTCACCGAGATGTAACCTTGCCGGTTTACATGGGGACCGAGTCTGAGACAGAGACTTATAACTTTGTCCAGGACCTTGACCGCTACTTTGAGGTCACAGGGGTACCAGACGAACTACGGCTAAGTTTCATACCCAGGGCGCTGAGGAACACGTCCTATCAATGGTTTCAGGTCAACCATAGTAAGATCCACACATATGATGACTGTATTAGGGAATTTAAGCAATATTATTTGAGTGAAAAACGACTGGCGAATTTGAGGGCAAACATACTCACGTCTCATTTTGACAGTCGAGTGCACAAATCCCCAGCAGAATATCTGCTGGATTTGTTGCATAAAAATAGTATTTTGGAACCGCGGATGACAGACTCAACTCTGTTGAAAGTACTCCCGAGGCGCTTTCCCAACTGGTTATTTCGGGCTATTGTCTCGTCTCGCCCGAAAACTATAGCAGAGTTGCTTAACTTGGTACAAGAACTGCAGTTTTCGATGTCGAATCGAGACCAGTTCTATCAGCAAAACTCAAGGAAGGGGGTCAACATGCTCCAGGTGAGCATTGACAATGAAGAAAATAGCCCCCCCGGCCATAGCGGTAAGCAGCTGGCTCGTACACAAGCAAAAAGAACACGAGAAAACCAGCGTCCTTACCAAAGACGAGGACAACGACAGAACCATAACAACCAGCGCTCGCCACCCCGTAATCAGAGCAACGGAAGTGGGTCGTCTGGTTGGTCACGTGGTGGGAACTCCCACACCCACCAAAACAATCGTGTAGCCCGCGGTAGGAGGGGAGGAATGCGCAACACAGATACACAGCGACGGAACTCCTTTAGAGGGGAGGAGGAAGAGATCCAGTTATTGGAACGTTATGACCGTGCGCCCCCTCCACCGAACCAGCAGAATAATGTTACTAGGAGTAACCAATCCTAATCTCCCTCTTCCAGGTGTGAGGTGCCAGGTAGCCAGAGCCGAAACAACTGTTACCTAAGAACACCAACACAAAATAACAAAAAAAAACAATGAAGGAGAGTGGCTGGGAATATTTAAATTAACTGAACTATTTGCATAGAATGCAAATATAAACTTGTGAAAAAGATTTATTCCCTTTTGGAGATAAGGTTCTTTCCTGTAAGGGCCGCCACTCCCTTATGAAGTCGGTAGAGCAATATTAATTATTTTTGTGGAACAGCAGATCTCAGGGCCATTTGCATAACAGCCATGCTTAAAGATGCTATAATAGTGAGTCAGTTTTAAATTTTAAATAAGGTTAAAAAAAATTTACAGGTAGCAGCCTGTATTTGAGCTCACTATTTTATGGCTGTTATTTGGTTTTTTGGGCAGAATATTTTTTCTGAGCCCCCATACAGAGAGGTGGTTAAACATACACAATTAAGGGGAAAATGTCTCCTTGAATTACACTCCTGAAATAAACATATCATTAGCACAGGTACTTACCCTACAGCAAATTGAATAGACATTGGTTCTGGTAAGAGCTGGCAGTTTTATTTTCCACATAGGAATCAGGAACATAAATATGGTAGAGGTGAAGATATCCACACTTTGATACACTAATATTTATCACCTTTTCGTAGTGCACTACCACACACACTTTAATATATATTGATATGCTTGATATATTTAAACACACTATTCCATTATTATAAAAATAAATAAAAGTAGAGAGAGGAAGAAAACATGAAGGTACAAAGGTCTGTTTGACCTTTAAATAGATAAAAAATAAAAAAAAAAATATGTAGCTATATACAACTTTCTTTTTATCTCCTCATATTCGTGAGTTTTTAGTCTTTAACAGTTTTTAGAGGAGAGAACATATTTTGCACTGAAAACATATTTCACTATCCGTGAATATAAACAACACAGATTGAAGAAACAATAAAACAAAATTAATATGCTGATTCACTGTTCAGATATTCACTCGACGTACACTAGTTTTAAGTTGAATGTCACAGTGTCCTTCTAGATTCTCATTCCACTGCGAAGTAAAATGTTCTGTATGAGATATGGTACACAGGAATACTGATGTGTTATGAGGGAACTTTTAGTAGCTCCTATAATCAAGCAAAAAAAAGTTGTTTGAAGCCTTGTTTTGAAAGTCCAAGGACAGGCACGGCTTAAAGGCGTTACTGGCCTATGTGTAATATCTCTATTTGAGATATCTTAAGTTATGTATTTCTCCCATATTGGAAGAACTGGGTTTTTCCATATTAAAAATGGGATGTTTTGACGGAATTCAAACTACGTGGTTTCTATTGAGTGTTCATGGCACTCAGAGAATGAGTGAAGATTCACTGAACGTAAAAGTTAACTTTCATTTTTTTCCACTAGATTTAATAATTACCACTGAGACGTATTTACTACAGATATGTGCATATCTTACACATTCTGAAAAATGATTATAACTTTATATAGAAAAACTGAGTTCTACACACTCGCGTATACAGTTGTTTACAGGACCATCCAGGGGAACCGGTAAATATGTTCACACCTCGTCCTGGGTATCAATCTCGCTGTAAGAGAAGTCAGGTGACTTCCTTTTAACCGAAAAACTATATCTTGTCGCTCCTTGATTCTAACTTGAACTACCCCGTTCTCTTATGAAAACGAGTATATGTCTTTACCAAAAACAAGGAAACGAAGAAACTCGCTTCGTCAAGAAACCTTTGACAAAGGGTTCTCTGCCTTGCGGCGATATTGCGGGTGGTTCGAGCTGCCAATACAACATGTTCAGCTACCTTCCGTAGCCAAATTCACCCTTTCCTTGCTGACACGTGCTGCCCCTACTTTAAGGAGGTCAACACTGAAGCTTTTGCTCCCAGCAGAAACTATGAGAGTTTTAACACACTTTTGGTTTTTCTTTACTTGTTACCCATGAATTAAATATCAGAAACATATGTTATTATACATTAAAATAAAGGAAAATATACAAAGAATACATATATATACAATTTATGAACTGTCATCTCTCTCAGAAGCAGCAGTACACCCAATTTCTGTGGCTGTCTTTCAAAACTGTCTGCTACTAATGCAGCCATGTTTGCTTGGAGAGAGATTGAGGAAACATCTTTGTTAATTATTTATTTTTCACAAATACAAGATTCAAGTGTCTTGTTCGATAAGGGAAACACGCTGATAAAATAAATTAGAATTTTATGCGGTATTTCCAAGAACGGGTTTAGCTTAGTACGTAAATATTAATATTAAACACAGAAAATAAGTTAAATCAGAGTATACATTTTCAAATTGGTGTTGCATTTCGGGAACTAACTAAAAGCTCGCTAGCCAGGTTTACTGGTCTTTGGTGAGAAGGGGGGAGGAAGAGACGCTTGAGCTCGCTGCATTGGAAATCACACCTATAGAAAACTAAAATTTCGCATGTAGAAGCGAAAAAGTTTATGGCTTTTGAAACAATACAAACTCTGTGTTTCAACACACTGTATCAAACTCAGTGTAGTTCCACCAAGGAAGTCAGTAGGCTACTTCCTGTGTATAAAGATTCTTATTTAGTTTCTATTCTGGTTATATCTTTCCATGGTGAGTTGTGAGAGACCTTACATTTTGTAGTTTAGGCGACAGCAAGTCGGGAAAGAAAAAAAAAACTTCTCTCAGCGCTAGCTCTCTTCCAGCGTTCTGAAACTTCATGTATGATTCCCATGGAATCTGCTCATTTCCTTATTTAATTAATCCTCCATCTATACCTTTAATATCATTTCTTCCATCATCCCCTGTAAGCTATACATTATGCAACGACGCAGTAATTATATGCAACCCATTAATACACTATATAATGCCTATAAATGAAATAAACACAAATGAAATAAACACAATATAATACAATATTGTATTAATATTTACGTACTATGCTAGGTGTTTTACACTTTATTACTAATAATAACTAATAAATATGCATAGAATATGCTAATGTTAAGCAATTAATTATACCACAAAAATAAATATGCATAGAATATGCTAATGTTAAGCAATTAATTATACCACAAAATTATTATATTTACATATCAATATGCAAATGTGCCCCTCATCTGCATTTCGATATGCAGATGATGGAGGACATTGGCCTTCTACAGTAATTTTCCCCCTATGATTCTAGGTGCTGTACTTTCTAGTACAGGACGTAGATCATACGGAGGGCACATTTTCGTTTTTGAAATATTATTTCACAAGACATCCAAGGTTAAAAAAAATATAAGTTAAACACACAGTAAACATAATAAATGAAAATTAATACACAAAAGCTAAATATAGAGAATTCAGTGTTCCCTAAGTTACATAAACATAAATGATATCGGTTCCCATACATACACTTATACACTAATACACTAGTTTACTGAAATACACACTAACACTAACACTATATACACAGGTTGTTAAATCCGGTTACGTGATGCTTATATGTGTGATCTGTTTCATCTTTATTGACCAGTACCACTGTGATCCTTCTCTTCTCTAGAAACATATGGTTGCAATAGAAAAGCATTTTTTGTCATCTTGACTTCTTTAGTCGCTGGATCCCCTAGTGTGTACATATTACGACCAGTGGCGGCGACAATCTGCCATGGTCCCGAGTACAAGAGTAAGAGCTTTTTTGACACACCTGCTAGAGCATCCGACTTGGGGAAAACTTTAGTTAGAATAAGGTCATCCACTTTGTACTTTATAGTACGGTGTGACTTGTCGAAGTTACGTTTTTGTGCAGCAGCATTTTTTTTGTGTTTTTTTTTGCAATTTTTACATAGTACTGCACGTTATGGCGCTGATCCACTTTTGGGATTTTCAACAGCCTGGCTATGTCTCTTGACATAGACTGCCCAAAGTGACATTCAAAGGCTGACACGCCAGTGGTCAGGTGTTTGGCCGAATTTAAGCACTTTTTTATTTTTTCCAAGTATTTGGGCCACAATCTTTGGTTATTATGGCACAATTTACGTAGTAAACGTACTGTTGCCTTGACGGCTACCTTTGCCATTTTCCCTTGCGGATAATATGGCGTCGATGTGATGTGCCTGATACCAAGATCTGCCAACTCTGTTTTCCAGCGGTTAGACTGGAAAGGTGACCCTCTGTCTGTTAAGACTAGTTCCACACTAGGGTTAACTTTCAGATACTCTTTCAGTTTTCTTATGGCAGTGGTAGTGTTTGCCTTTTTACATGCGTACAAGCCTATGAGCTTTGAAAAAGCGTCATAAAATACTAATATGTAATGGACTCCCCCAATTCCCTTGGTTAGAGGCCCTAACCAGTCAGCGCAGACCAAATAGCCTGGCTTCTTAACTACGACGGGATTGAGTGGCCCCGGACGATAACATTGGGGAGGGTTGCTTTTTTGGCATAATTCGCAGGAAGCGCAAAAACGCCTTACACTTGCTCTCATTTTTGGCCATACGAAAAATTTTGATAGAAGCGGAAGTAGTTTGCTAGCCGACATGTGCCCTCGATCTGAATGGTAATAATCGAGCAGTGGAACTATTAACACTTTTGGGATGCATATTTGGACTCCTTCCCGGTCACGCTTGCATAAGCGCCCGTTCAAAACTTCAAAACGGTGACAAGAACCATTCACCTTTGGTGAGTCCGTTTTCTCTTTGACATCTTTCTTGATCTTGCCATAGACAGGATCTGAAGACTGCATCTCCGGTAGTATGGCTATCATCTTCCTTAACTCACATGGGATTTCCGTCAGGATGGACATCAGCGACTCCTGGAGGATAGGCTTCCGTGCAACACTGAGGTTTTTTTCTGTGTGAGGAGGGTACCTAGAGTGATAATCACTCAGATTTTTATTGGACTTGACAAACTGTAATTTGAAATTGAAATTGGAGAGCAACATCGCCCACCGGGTGATGCGCTGGTTTGTAAGTTTACAATAGAGAATAAACTTAAGTGCAAGGTGGTTACTGCGTATTATGAATTTAGTACCAACTAAGTACTGTTTAAACTTCACAACCCCATCTATTAGTCCATAAAATTCCTTTTCCGTTATCGAATAATTTTGTTGCGCGGCATTGAACACACGAGATGTAAAAGCAATGACACGAATGTCATCATTGTCATCACGCTGGTACAACAGAGAAGAACACGCGATATTACACGCATCACATTTAAGAATTAATTGCTTGTCAGGCAGGACGGTTTTCAGTACTACTTCCTCCTGGAAGATCTGCTTGATCCTGTCCATCGCTGCCTGATGTACTGGTTTCCATTTGAACCTAACATTCTTCTTCAGAAGTTGGAACAACGGATGGAGAACTTCTGAGTACTTCCTACTAAAACAACGATAGTACTGGCAGTAGCCAATGAAGGAACGCAGTTCCTTTACGTTCCGTGGTGTCCTAAAATTTAACACCGCCTTCACTTTCGCCGGATCTTTGCCGATACCGGATTGCGAAAGATGGAAACCAAGTATGTTTAATGATTTTCTGGCAAAATTGCACTTTTTCAGCCTTAGAGTTAGGCCGCCCGCAGTGAGTAAACCCAACACTTTGTTGAGGTGTACTAAGTGATTATTGAAGCTCCTGTTGGCCAAAATTAAATCATCAACATAAGCGCCGCAGTACTTTCTAGCTTCTGATCCAATCAGCATATCTAATGCTCTAACGCAAGAAGCAAGGCTCTGTTTTGTTCCAAACGGTAGTTTTTGAAAAACATATGAAATTCCTTCATGTAGGAACCCAAGATATTTCTGGTCACTTTTTTTTACTTTAATCTGCAAAAACATCTCGGTTGCATCGACACAGCTGAACCAAGAGTTGTCGCAAATGTTTTGGAGAACAGAAAGGGGTGGCATAGGTCTGTCGGAGAGATCCCCTGAAATTTTGGCCAGAGCTCTTCCATCAATACAAACTTGAATGCGTCCGTCACTCTTCGGCGTCACTACCAGAGGGTTTATATAAGCTGTAGGCATCTTCTTGATCACACCCCAGGCCTCCCAACGCGAAATTTTATTTGATACTAAATTCCTGAATTTCTTTGTGTAAGGATACAATTTAGTTTTTATGGGACGTTTGTCCGTTACTCCAATTTCATGCTCGTAGTTAGCTATGCAACCTGGCTTGACATCAAAAAGCGCCTGGTGCTTTAAAAGAACAGCTTTCAAGTTTTTTCTTTGTGAGGCAGAGAGATCTGAGTAGTTTGAGACAAACTCCTCTATATCTGAATGGGAGGCACGTGTGTTCACTTTCAACCACTCTTTTGGTGGGAATACATGAACTGCCATTTTTTGGGCACTTGGGAATTTACCATCATCCAAGTTTGGGGCACGAGCGGCCTTTTTTTTTGTAGGTCTTATGCTCATTTTGTGCGCTAACCCGTATGGCCTTCCGTCTTTTGTTTGACGGGGAAAAATTACATTGAAAAGTATCTACTTCCTCTATGAAACTATATGGTTTCTCGCACTCACCATTCAATTTTAAACAACGAACTACTAGATCCTCAGTCTCGCAATCTACTGATCTAAATTTCACTTCTACATCATGAGGATGTTTGAGATGTAGAAGGCCGGTGTCATAGTCTAACACGGCACGAGATTCTGTAAAGAAGTTGGAACCTAAAATCAAAGATTTGTTCAGACCTGAAATAATAATGCCTAGAGTATGAAATTCCTTCCCATGTATCTGAATGACTAACAGCGTCTGGCCTATGATCGTCGCTGATTTACTTCCGAAAGCAGACGTAACCCGTATATTCTTAGCACTCAAAAATGCGGGTGTGGGGTGGCTATTTGAAACGGAGTCCCAAATTTTTTTTTGAAATGGCGGAGCAAGTAGCCCCTGTACCTAATAAAGAATTAACTTCCTTTCCAAACAAAAGTACATTAATCTCTGGCAGTGAAATGACGTTATTACTAGGTAGTTCTTCATTACTTGAGTCAAATAAATTTTTAACAATGCCATTGGCCTCTTCATATACAGCCCTATCTAAATCGATGTGTTCTCCAGTCCTACTTAACAAAGTTATCTTATTTTCTAACATGCCTTCACTGAAATGCTTCTTTGCCTTAATTTCTAAACAAATTTTACAATTTTCTTCTTCTTTTCCTTCTACATTTTCAAAAATTTCTTTAACTGCGGTTTCACATGAATTTTCATATAAGTGTATATTCTCTAGGTTCTCTTCTAAATGACGCACATACTTGGAATTTATATTTGTCAACTCAGATGTACTCGTATTCTCCATATCCATCTTACCGTTGTTCCAAGCACATGCGGACAATCCTCATTCTCTGGGAGCAGAAGAAGAGGATTGGTTACTCCTGGTAATGTTTTGGTTTTGGCTGGTAGGAGGAGGCGCACGGTCATAATGTTCCAACAACTGGATTTCCTCGTCCTCGTGACGGAAGGAATTTCCTTGTGGTCTATCCGTGTTGCGCATTCCTCCCCTCCTACCACGGGCTCCACGAAAGTTGTTGTTGTGAGAGGAGTGGGAGTTTCCCCCACGTGACCAGCCAGACGAACCACTTCCGCTGCTCTGATGGCGAGGCGGGGATCGCTGGTGGTTGTTTTGATTTGTGTTTTGATATCTCTGTCTCTGGTAAGGACGCTGGTTTTCTCTCGTTCTATTTTTCTTACGAGCAGCGTGCTTACCACTGTGGCCAGAGGGGTTATTGTCCTCATTTTCCACGCTCACTTGGAGCATGTTGACCCCTTTCCTTTGGTTGCTCTGGTAAAACTGGTCGCGATTCGTCATCGACGACTGCAGTTCCTGTACCAGATTTAAAAGTTCTGCTATTGTTTTAGGGCGAGACGAGACTATCGCCCTAAATAGCCAATTCGGGAAATGACGCGGAAGTACCTTCAGTAATGTAGCATCAGACATTCTTGGCTCTAATATGCTATTCTTGTGTAACAAATCCAGCAGATACTCTGCAGGGGATTTGTGTACACGATTGTCGAAGTGGGAGGTGAGAATAGTTGCCCTTAGGTTTGCCAGCCGCTCTTCACTAAGGTAACACTGCTTGAAATGTTGTACAAAATCTTCATATGAGCGGATTTTGTTCCGATTGACTTGGAACCACTGATAGCAAGTGTTTCTTATAGCTCGAGGTATGAAACTGAGTCTCATCTCGTCCGGTACCCCAGTGACCTCAAAGTACCGGTCGAGATCTTGGAGGAAATTATAGGTTTCAGTCTCTGATTCGGTCCCCATGTACACAGGTAAAGTGACGTCCCTGTGTATGAGACCAAATGCTGTAGCGAGAAGCTGTCTCGTCTCATGATTACATGAGCGAGACGTCGACGGGACAGGTTCTGTCTCGTGGGAAGTAGCGAGGTTCCCAGGTTGAGAACCGGGCAGATCGCGACTCGAGGCGTTGTTAGGTGACGTAGGACGTTCTTGTGCACTGGAGACTGAGATGTTTGCGAGTTTCCCCTCAATCACCTCACTCGTCTCCTTTTGTATGGAGTTCCTCCACTCCTCCATCTTCTTTTCAAGTTGCGTGCACACCTCTTGCACGGTATCCTGCATCTGTTGGATGCTACCGTTACATTCCGATCTGATCTCTTCGAGTGGCGTGTCCTGCTCTAGTTCCCCCCTGATCCTTGCTAGTTGGGAAGCGAAACTCACTTCCACTCTCCTGACCTGGTTATTCAGTGCTATCGTGGTCTGTTCGACACGAGACGATACCTGTTTAACACTTTCAGAAAGCTCAGTGTAATTTTCCTCTAACTGTCTGGCTATGCTAGAAGCATTCTCCTGAACTTCATCTAACCTACTGGCAGTTTCGGTTACACGAGTAGACAGTTCTTCTCTGGTATTGTGTAGTTCCCCCCTCAGCTCTGCAGTTGTGAGCTCCAGACGCTCTGTCAGCTGACGCTCACTTTGCTCCAGTCTTGAACTCACGGACTCCATCTGGAGTTCAAGACGAGCATTGCTAGACTCAATCGCTTGTTCTAGTCTAAGGCAACTTGTTTCTAACGTGCTGTTACTTTCTTCTATTTTTCTTTCTAACTTTTCCAATCCCTTGGAGCTTTCCCCTAATTTCAAATTCAAATCTTCCTTTAAACTTCGATTATTTTCTTCTATTTCTAACTTTAATTCCTCCTTTAGTTTCTTTTGTCCTTGCAAGATCTCGCTTAAAATGGCCTCAAATTTTAAATAACTTCTCTGTTCCACCATGCTACCCTCATTGACTGCGGTGCTAACACTATGATCTGGCATTCTCGTAGTTTCTGTGGTTACCTCCCTTTCCTCCCGCAATGATACTTCCGGATCCCTACTGGGGACTGGCGGAACCGTATCCACCGCAGCAGCGTCTCCCACAACGCTGACCGGACGCTCGCTAGCGCTCTGCGTGTCATCAACACTATTCTCTTCGGAGAGCTCCCCAGCTCTCTGAGCGAACTCCTCAAATACTAACTCTGTGTCCATATTTCCTACTCTTCGAGCCTGTGCTCGCGTTACAACCATTTACAAATACGAAACGGGATTACAAAGTTTCTTCCCCCCAAAGTTTTAAATAAACTGAAATCTCTAAGACACAGTGATGGTAAAACAAAAATATTCAAGACAGAAATAAATTTCAACACACAAGACACCTTCGTTCTTGGAAATTTTTCGGGAAGAGAAACAAAACATATACCGAAATTTTAACACAAACTGTATGTTGACCATTGAGTATATAGAATTATACTCTCATGCAAAAGCGTGAAGTATCGTGCCCTGCAGCTGGGTAGCCACTTCTTTTGTGAGGTGCCAGGTAGCCAGAGCCGAAACAACTGTTACCTAAGAACACCAATACAAAATAACAAAAAAAAAAACAATGAAGGAGAGTGGCTGGGAATATTTAAATTAACTGAACTATTTGCATAGAATGCAAATATAAACTTGTGAAAAAGATTTATTCCCTTTTGGAGATAAGGTTCTTTCCTGTAAGGGCCGCCACTCCCTTATGAAGTCGGTAGAGCAATATTAATTATTTTTGTGGAACAGCAGATCTCAGGGCCATCTGCATAACAGCTATAATAATAGCATCTTTAAGATGCTATAATAGTGAGTCAGTTTTAAATTTTAAATAAGGTTAAAAAAAATTACAGGTAGCAGCCTGTATTTGAGCTCACTATTTTATGGCTGTTATTTGGTTTTTTGGGCAGAATATTTTTTCTGAGCCCCCATACAGAGAGGTGGTTAAACATACACAATTAAGGGGAAAATGTCTCCTTGAATCACACTCCTGAAATAAACATATCATTAGCACAGGTACTCACCCTACAGCAAATTGAATAGACATTGGTTCTGGTAAGAGCTGGCAGTTTTATTTTCCACATAGGAATCAGGAACATAAATATGGTAGAGGTGAAGATATCCACACTTTGATACACTAATATTTATCACCTTTTCGTAGTGCACTACCACACACACTTTAATATATATTGATATGCTTGATATATTTAAACACACTATTCCATTATTATAAAAATAAATAAAAGTAGAGAGAGGACGAAAACATGAAGGTACAAAGGTTTGTTTGACCTTTAAATAGATAAAAAATAAAAAAAAATATGTAGCTATATACAACTTTCTTTTTATCTCCTCATATTCGTGAGTTTCTAGTCTTTAACAGTTTTTAGAGGAGAGAACATATTTTGCACTGAAAACATATTTCACTATCCGTGAATATAAACAACACAGATTGAAGAAACAATAAAACAAAATTAATATGCTGATTCACTGTTCAGATATTCACTCGACGTACACTAGTTTTAAGTTGAATGTCACAGTGTCCTTCTAGATTCTCATTCCACTGCGAAGTAAAATGTTCTGTATGAGATATGGTACACAGGAATACTGATGTGTTATGAGGGAACTTTTAGTAGCTCCTATAATCAAGCAAAAAAAAAGTTGCTTGAAGCCTTGTTTTGAAAGTCCAAGGACAGGCACGGCTTAAAGGCGTTACTGGCCTATGTGTAATATCTCTATTTGAGATATCTTAAGTTATGTATTTCTCCCATATTGGAAGAACTGGGTTTTTCCATATTAAAAATGGGATGTTTTGACGGAATTCAAACTACGTGGTTTCTATTGAGTGTTCATGGCACTCAGAGAATGAGTGAAGATTCACTGAACGTAAAAGTTAACTTTCATTTTTTTCCACTAGATTTAATAATTACCACTGAGACGTATTTACTACAGATATGTGCATATCTTACACATTCTGAAAAATGATTATAACTTTATATAGAAAAACTGAGTTCTACACACTCGCGTATACAGTTGTTTACAGGACCATCCAGGGGAACCGGTAAATATGTTCACACCTCGTCCTGGGTATCAATCTCGCTGTAAGAGAAGTCAGGTGACTTCCTTTTAACCGAAAAACTATATCTTGTCGCTCCTTGATTCTAACTTGAACTACCCCGTTCTCTTATGAAAACGAGTATATGTCTTTACCAAAAACAAGGAAATGAAGAAACTCGCTTCGTCAAGAAACCTTTGACAAAGGGTTCTCTGCCTTGCGGCGATATTGCGGGTGGTTCGAGCTGCCAATACAACATGTTCAGCTACCTTCCGTAGCCAAATTCACCCTTTCCTTGCTGACACGTGCTGCCCCTACTTTAAGGAGGTCAACACTGAAGCTTTTGCTCCCAGCAGAAACTATGAGAGTTTTAACACACTTTTGGTTTTTCTTTACTTGTTACCCATGAATTAAATATCAGAAACATATGTTATTATACATTAAAATAAAGGAAAATATACAAAGAATACATATATATACAATTTATGAACTGTCATCTCTCTCAGAAGCAGCAGTACACCCAATTTCTGTGGCTGTCTTTCAAAACTGTCTGCTACTAATGCAGCCATGTTTGCTTGGAGAGAGATTGAGGAAACATCTTTGTTAATTATTTATTTTTCACAAATACAAGATTCAAGTGTCTTGTTCGATAAGGGAAACACGCTGATAAAATAAATTAGAATTTTATGCGGTATTTCCAAGAACGGGTTTAGCTTAGTACGTAAATATTAATATTAAACACAGAAAATAAGTTAAATCAGAGTATACATTTTCAAATTGGTGTTGCATTTCGGGAACTAACTAAAAGCTCGCTAGCCAGGTTTACTGGTCTTTGGTGAGAAGGGGGGAGGAAGAGACGCTTGAGCTCGCTGCATTGGAAATCACACCTATAGAAAACTAAAATTTCGCATGTAGAAGCGAAAAAGTTTATGGCTTTTGAAACAATACAAACTCTGTGTTTCAACACACTGTATCAAACTCAGTGTAGTTCCACCAAGGAAGTCAGTAGGCTACTTCCTGTGTATAAAGATTCTTATTTAGTTTCTATTCTGGTTATATCTTTCCATGGTGAGTTGTGAGAGACCTTACATTTTGTAGTTTAGGCGACAGCAAGTCGGGAAAGAAAAAAAAAACTTCTCTCAGCGCTAGCTCTCTTCCAGCGTTCTAAAACTTCATGTATGATTCCCATGGAATCTGCTCATTTCCTTATTTAATTAATCCTCCATCTATACCTTTAATATCATTTCTTCCATCATCCCCTGTAAGCTATACATTATGCAACGACGCAGTAATTATATGCAACCCATTAATACACTATATAATGCCTATAAATGAAATAAACACAAATGAAATAAACACAATATAATACAATATTGTATTAATATTTACGTACTATGCTAGGTGTTTTACACTTTATTACTAATAATAACTAATAAATATGCATAGAATATGCTAATGTTAAGCAATTAATTATACCACAAAATTATTATATTTACATATCAATATGCAAATGTGCCCCTCATCTGCATTTCGATATGCAGATGATGGAGAAGGACATCGGCCTTCTACACAGGGAATGAGAATTGTCCGCACGTGCTTGCGGCAACGGTAGGTTGGGCACGGAGAGAACTTGTTCTCTCGAGTTGACATAATTACATCCCAAGTATGTGCGTAATTCATTAACCAGTTTTAATAATGTAAACATAGAGAATTCTTGCGAAACTGCAGTGAAGGAAATTTATACTTCAGAAGAAAAAGAAGAAGAAAATTGTGATTTTTGTTTAAAAATAAAGAACACGAAGCACTATGATGAAGGCAATTTAGAAAAGAAATTAGTTTTATTAAGTAGGAACGGAGAACCCATCGACATAGACAGGGAAATTTATGAGGAAGCTAATGTCATTTTTAAGAACATCTTTGACACTAGTAATGAACCGTTACCAGCAAATAACGTCATTTCACTACCAGAAATTAATGTTTGTTTATTTGGCAAGGAAGTAAATTGTCTTTTGGACACCGGAGCGACCTGCTCCGCGATCTCTAAGGAATTTGGGACACCGTCTCAAATAGCCATCCCCCACCCGCCTTTTTGAGTGCGAAGAATATAAGTGTAACGTCGGCTTTTGGAAATAAAGCAGCGACACTGGTAGGCCAAACTCTGTTAGTCATTGTGATACAAGGGAAGGAATACCATACTTTGGGTATTATTATTTCAGGCTTAAATAGGTCTTTGATACTAGGTTCCAACTTCTTTACAGAATCTCGTGCCGTGTTAGACTATGAGACCGGACTTCTACATCTAAAACATCCACATGATGTAGAAGTAGCGTTTAGATCTGTAGATTGCGAGACTGAAGATCTAGTAGTTCGATGTTTGGAGTGGAATGGAGAGTGCAGCAAACCATTTAGTTTAATGGATGAAATTGAAAATGTTAATTTTAATTTTTCCCCGTCAGACGAAAGACGGAAGGCCATAGGGGTTAATGCACAAGATGAGTCTAAGACCTCCAGAGAGCAGGCAACTCGTGCACTAAACTTGGATGATGGAAGATTCCCAAGTGCCCAAGAATTGGCGAATTACGTATTCCCACCAGAAGAGTGGATGAAAGTCAAGACTCGCGCCTCCCATTCAGATATAGAAGAGTTTGTATCGAACTACTCAGATCTCTCAGCCTCACAGAGAGATAGTTTGAAAGCTGTGCTGCTCAAGCATCAAGCTCTGTTTGATGTCAAGCCAGGTTGCATAGCTAACTACGTGCATGAGATTGGAGTAACGGACGAACGTCCAATCAAGACCAAACTCTATCCTTACCCTAAACGTTACAGAAATTTAGTATCCAATGAAATTTCGAGATGGCTCGCGTGGGGAGTGATCAGAAAACAGCCTACTGCATATATCAACCCACTGGTAGTGACAGCAAAGAGTGGTGGACGTATACGAGTATGTATCGACGGTCGAGCTTTGGCTAAGATATCTGGTGATTTATCTGACCGACCAATGCCTCCCTTGTCTGTTCTCCAAGACATCTGCGATAATTCTTGGTTCAGTTGCGTGGATGCAACTGAGATGTTCCTTCAGATTAAGGTCAAGGAAAGTGATCAAAAGTATTTAGGATTATTACATGAAGGTATTTCCTACGTGTTTCAGAAATTACCTTTCGGTACAAAACAGAGCCTTGCTTCATGTGTTCGAGCACTAGATATGCTTATTGAAACTGAAGCGCGAGAGTACTGCGGCGCGTATGTCGATGATCTGATAGTAGCCGACAGGAGCTTCAGTGAACATCTTGTACACCTCGACAGAGTGTTGGGTTTACTCACTGCAGGTGGCCTAACTCTCAGGCTGAAGAAGTGTAACTTTGCAAGAAAGAAATTAAACATACTTGGTTTCGAACTTTCTCAACACGGAATTGGAAAAGATCCGGAGAAAGTGAAGTCGGTGTTAGAATTCAGAACACCCAGAAACGTGAAGGAACTGCGTTCCTTTATTGGCTACTGCCAATATTACCGGTGCTTCAGCAGAAAATACTCGGAAGTTCTCTATCCGTTGTTCAATCTGCTGAAGAAAAATGTGAGGTTCAATTGGGAACCCGAACATCAGGCAGCGATGGAGAAGATCAAACAGATCTTCCAAGAAGAAGTTGTATTGAAGACCGTCCTGCCTGATAAACAACTGATCCTAGAATCCGATGCGTGTGATTTTGCGTGTTCTGCTCTATTGTAGCAGCGTGATGATAATGATGACATTAGGGTCATCGCTTTCACATCACGTGTGTTCAACGCAGCACAGAAAAATTACTCAGTGACTGAGAAGGAATTTTATGGACTTATAGATGGGGTTGTAAAATTTAAGCAATATTTAGTGGGAACTAAATTTAAAATTCGCAGCGACCACCTTGCTCTTAAGTTTATCCTGTATTGTAGACTTACAAACCAGCGCATCACCCGGTGGGCGATGTTGCAGTCCAATTTTAATTTCGAGTTCGAGTTTGTAAAGTCGAATGAAAATTTGAGTGATTATCACTCACGGTACCCTCCTCACATAGAAGAAGACCTCAGTGTTGCACGGAAGCCTATCCTCCAGGAGTCGCTGATGACCATACTGACGGAAATTCCTTGTGAGTTGAGAAAGATGATAGCCATACTACCGGAGATGCAGTCTTCTGACCCTGTCTACGGCAAGATCAAGAAAGAAGTAGAAGAGAAGACGAACTCACCAAGAGTGAATGGTGCTTGTCACCGTTTCGAAGTTTTGAACGGACGCTTATGTAAGCGTGACCGGGAAGGAGTTCGCATATGCATCCCAGAAGTGTTAGTAACTCCACTGCTTGATTATTACCATGCAGATCGAGGGCACATGTCGGCCAGTAAGTTGCTGCCACTTCTGGCTGAATTTTTCGTATGGCCAAAGATGAGAGCAAGCGTGAGGAGATATTGTGCTTCCTGCGAATTATGTCAAAAGAGCAACCCTCCCCACTGTTATCGTCCGGGACCATGAATCCCGTCGTCGTGGAGAAGCCAGGCTACCTGGTATGTACAGATTGGCTAGGACCAATAACCAAAGGAATTGGGGGAGTCCATTACATTCTTGTGTTCTATGATGCTTTTTCAAAACTTATAGGTTTATACGCATGTAGAAAAGCAAACACTGCCACCGCAGTAAGAAAGCTGAAGGACTATTTGAAAGTAAAACCTAGTGTGGAACTTGTCTTGACAGACAGAGGGTCACCTTTCCAGTCTGAACGCTGGAAAAATGAGTTAGCAGACCTTGGTATCAGGCACATAACTTCTACTCCATATTATCCCAGGGAGAAATGGCAGAAGTCGCAGTAAAGACAACCGTACGTTTACTGCGTAAATTGTGTCATGATAACCAAAAATTGTGGCCCAAACACTTGGAGAAAATAGAGAAGTGTTTGAATTCCGCGAAACATCTGACCACTGGCGTGTCAGCCTATGAATGCCATTTTGGACAGTCTATGTCTAGAGACATAGCCAGGCTCTTCGAAATCCCAGAAGTGGATCAGCGCCATGACGTGCAGTACTACATAGATATCGCTAAGAAAAATCACAAAAAGAATGCTGCTGCACGGAAGAGAAATTTCGACAAGTCACACCGTACAGTAGAGTACAATGTGAGTGACCTTGTATTATCTAGAGTTCTCCCGAAGTCGGATGCTCTAGCAGGTGTTTCTAAGAAACTCTTACTCCTATTTTCTGGCCCATGGAAAATTGTCGCTACCACGGGCAAAAACATGTACACGCTAGCGGATCCTGCGACAGATGAGGTCAAAATGACCAGAAATGCTTACTTACTCAAGAAATATGTTGCTAGAGAAGAAGCAAACAATGGTGGTACTGGTGCAATAGAGACGCAATAGATACTCACACCCGACGCATCGAACCCCGGATTTGACAATTTGTGTACATAGTGTGGTGTTATAGTGTTAATTTTAGTGTATTAGTGTATTGTGTGTATTATGAGGAACTTATGTATTCAGGTTAAGTAAAGTAGGGCTTCCTGAATTCTCTGCATTTAGCTTTTCGTTTATTTTCTTGTAATGATGTTTATTGTGCAATATCTTGTGATTTACTTTGTATGTTTATTTTGTGACTTATGTAATATTTTGCTTAAATTTACAGGAAGATAAAATGTGCACCCGTTATGATCTACGTCCTGTATTAGTAAATACAGCACCTAAAATCATAGGAGGGAATTGTAGAAGGCCGAGTGCCTTCTCCTTCATCTGCATATCAAAATGCAGATGAGGGGCACATTTACATATCATTATTTAAATGTATTAATTTGTGATAAAATTAATTGCTTTTAAATTAGCGTGCATATTAAATATTGTCTTGTTATTATAAATATAAATGGGTAAACACCGAGCGTAATACGGAAGTATTAATACAATATTGATGTATATTGTATTTAATTATGTATGTTATTTCCTTTATAGGCTAATGAACTTTTAGTTTCTTGCGTGCATCTCATTACTGGGACATTGTATTGTATATATTACATATGGAAGTGAAGTGAGATAGTTATTATACTATACTACATTCGATTAATTAAAGAAGAAATTAAAACCTATACTAAGGATTTATGTATAGAAGTTTGAACTTTGGGAGACAGAGCAACGTGGACAGAGATTTTTTTCTCGGCGACTCTTGGCTGCATCGAGAACTGCATGTGAGGTCCATGACAACTCACGCTTGAAGAAATCACTGAATGAGCAAGAGAATATGACTCATTACATATAGGAAGGATCCTGTTCACTTCCTCTTGTAAAGCAATGCTGGATTGGATACATTGCTGACTGACGCTCAACATGCTTTGTTGAAAAAGTTGTAAAAATTTTAGCGTCAACATGATAGATTTTGAATTTGTAAAGGTGCGATTTCTACACCTTTCAAAAGAATTTCTCGAGTAGCAAGCTCAAAGCGTCATTCCACCCCTCTTCACCAAAGTTCGTTACCCCGTCAGCTAGCGGACCTAAGAAATTTTCCCAGGATGCACAGCAGCTTTGAAAAATTGTATTTTATTTTGATTCATTTTATATGTAAAATATTAATATTAACGTATTACGCTCAATAGTTCTTGGAAAGACCGTTCTAAATTCATGACTATATTTGTCAACGTGTTTCCTTTCGTTCAAGACATTTGGCTCTTGTATTTTTCAAAATTAATAGTAACATAAGATGTTTTCTTCTCTCTTGCAAACATGGCTACGGAGTTTGGTAGCAGACAGTTTGAATGGAAGCCAAAGGAAAGGAGACTTCCTTCTAATACCACGAGAGATGACAGTCCTGTATAATATTATCAATGTATTCTGTGTATATTTTTCTTTATTTTTGTATATAGTATCATGTGCTTCTATAATGCCAAGTATTGGTTTTAGTGAAAATAACTAATGTTTATGTGTAAATGCTATGGACTTCTGTTTTGGTAAGAAGCTTTTCAAAGTGACCGCCATCGCAGATGAGGGCAGCACCTCTCATAGGTGTCTGGCCAACTATGCAGTCAGAAGCAAGTTTCTGTGGTCTGTTTATAGGAGACCACCCATGAGATGTTGCCTGCGGCATCAAACCCTTTGTGGGAAGATTCCAAGAAGAGCGAGTCCCGCTTTTCTTGGAATTTCATAGTTTAATAACCTTGTTCAGTGGCTGAACAGGGGAAGTTGTTTGATAGATCTGGAAGAGTACACTTCAAACTATCGTGTGTGAAGTCTTCAATACTTCTCAAGTACCGGGAAGTGTGACCCAGGAAGGTGAGAGAATCGATCCCCAGGATTCCTGTGTTTATTATACATGTACCGACATGTATCGGGTACTTACTTGTACTAGTGAACAGTGCTAATACCCATCTATTTGATTGTGAGTTACATCAAGTGCTTTCGAACAGTGTCAACCGTCAAAATTTGAAAACTACGTTATACTCATTTACTACGTCTGAACATGACAGTTTCAATCATAAATTTAACTATGGTTCTTTTGCTATCTGTTGGTCAGCAGTACCAAGTAGCCGTTATTCGTCTATAAACTTTCTTAGTAGCACAGTGGTGCATTTCACTAATTCCCAGTATGGAAGTGGAATTATATATATATATATATATAAAATCTCTATCTGAGAGATTACTGGCCTGTCACGCTATTACGGCAGTACCATCCTTGGACTCTAGCACAAGGAAACAAGCAGTAGCTTAATTTGCCTGGTTTTACTGACATTCCTTATGTCCGCTCTAGCGTAGTTTTGACTATTCAGCGAATCAGAATCGTCAGGAACATTTCTTTGTTTTAGTGGAATGAGAATGTGGACACTACCTTGGTGATTTTCCCACAGGAACTGTGCGTCAAACCTTTCCGAATGAACAGTGCAGCGAATATATATATTCATCATGTTCTTTTTATTTTATTTTCACGTATAAAGTGTGTATTACTATTTTATGTGCTATTATCACCCTCCTCTCTGAGAGTCGGTCAGGGACAGTGAACTTAAAATAATGAGGAGTGCATATTAATGTAGTGTATCAGATCAATTAAGAGATTAAACAGATCTTCAGTTAAAAATCATTATCATCATTTTTTTATAAATTTTTCAGTGGAAAAATTGTGTGAAAATTTCAATTAAGAGTGTGTGTGTGGTGCACCATAAGTAATAGAAATTCAATATAAGTGTATCTCAAAATGGAAGTGTTAAGTGTGTCGATTTTCATCTATGGTCTACCAAGGCAACAATAAACCTTCATCTATCCAAAGTATTTCTAGAGGTCTGTTTTCCTGCATGGTGAGTACCTGATGCTAATTCCTATGTTTTGTTTTCAGGAGTGTGAGTCAAGGAAACATTTCTTCTTGTCTTTGTACATCTGACCATCTCCCTGAATGGGGCCCAGGGAGAATTACGCCCAAAGAACTAACAGAACACAGTCATGAGTATAGCGAGTAATTAACAGGCTGCTACCTGTTTGTTTTGAAACTATATATATATTTTTTAACCTATTGTTTATTTTGAATACTCACTATAAGTAGCTTCCAGACCATGACTGTAGTTCAAGAATACCCTGACATCTTTTGTTCATTGATATTGTTTATCCAAACGACGGTTTGTTGTTTTAACATACATAAAAAACAGCGTAAAAACGGTTGATAATTATTTAATAGTAACATTAATAAGAATTACACAATTAATGGACTGTATTTAGTACACAAAAGATTGATAGTTATTCCAATCGAAAAGGAATGTAATTTGGTCCTCCAAGCACGATCGCGGTAGCGCGTTGCACACATAAGCTCTCACTCCCACACACTGACAAAAGATGCTTGGACGCGTCCTAACTGTAAATTTTGAACAATGGGAGGAAAGGAACCAGTATGCGAAACTTCGGGGTAGAGAAAAAGTCACCCCAAGAGCCATCTGTACACAAAATTTGACACTACATACAGCATGACACTGTCAAAAATTGAATATAAGGCTGTTAGAAAAATTAATAATAATTAATTGGTAGAGAACAGAATGGCCCAAACATAGCCCCACCTTGAAACGCTCAAGTTTCAAAGAAAATAGTAACTTCACAAGCCTTGAATCACACAAATCACATACACTCCATAAAACTAATGAATATTAATAAGCTGAAACATGAGAACACTATTTACAAATTATAGGACAGCAGCTAATGCACTTGTCACAACACCACTGCCATGACCTATTTATTTTCGGAATTGAACGGGATTAAACACAGTTTCACAATAGGACGTTTCAGTTCACCCTGGGCTGTTTTAATTGTGACTACACGCACTGCTCCATCGCGGCCTGAGTGAACTTCCTTGATCCTCCCAAGCTTCCATTGTAGTGGGAGGAGGTTGGATTCCTTTATTATCACCATGTCGCCCACCTTCAGGTTATCATGTAGCGTAAACCACTTTGCCTTTTGCTGGAGGCAGGACAGATACTCTAATGACCAGCGACGCCAGAAATGCCTCACAAGCTGTTGTACCAGCTGCCATCTTCTAAGGTGAGAGAGGTTAGGGGACGAGCAGTCTTTCTCTGGGAGGGCCAAGAGGGATTCCCCGACTAAGAAGTGAGCAGGGGTAAGACAGGAGAGATCATTAGGATTCTCTGACAACGGTGTGAGAGGACGCGAGTTCAGAATAGCTTCTATTTGGGCCAGCACGGTGCACATCTCTTCGTAACACAATGTTACATTTCCCATTATTCTTTTTAAATGGTGCTTTACACTCTTCACGCCGGCCTCCCATAAACCACCAAAGTGAGGGGAAGATGGAGGATTAAAATGCCATGTTATTCCCCTTTCGGAGAGGAATGATGTGGTCAGGTTATTTTCCTTGGAATGCGCACTGGCCTTCAACAGCTGATTTAATTCTTTACTAGCCCCCACAAAATTTCGACCACAGTCACTATAAAAATCACTTGGAACACCTCTGCGGGCTATAAATCGCTTCAAAGCGGCTAGAAATGAATTGGTGCTGGCATCAGATACCAATTCAAGGTGTAGTGCCTTGGTAGCGAGACACACAAACAGAACAATATAGCCCTTACCCTTAATACGGCTTCTTCCATAGCTGTTTTTCAAAACATATGGCCCCGCGTAGTCCACACCAGTCTTGGAAAAGCACTTGCCGGGATAACCCGGGATGCTGGCAGTGAACCCATAATTTGAGTCTGAGTTTTTGTATTGAAACGCTGACACCGTACACATTTGTGAATGACATCACGCACTAAACTTCTGGCCCCCAGCACCCAAAACTTTGTTCGCAGGGTAGCCAGCACTAATTGAGGCCCACCATGCAAAGTGTTTGCATGATCACATTCCACCAATAGACGAGTAAGTTTATGCTTTTTAGGCATCAAAATAGGGTGTTTCCTATCCACAGACATCTCGGCATTCTGCAACCTTCCACCAACACGTAAAATTCCATCACTGTCAATAAAGGGAGTTAAACATAACAAACTGCTTTTGCGGGGGAGGGGCTGTTCATTCTGCAGACACTTGAGCTCTGTAGAAAAAACACTTTGTTGCACTACCTTGACCAGGCACAAAAGACTTTCTTCTAATTCTGTCGCGGTCAATGAACCACGAAGCTTCTGGTTGGGGTTTCTGCAATTGTAAATAAACCGCCGACACCAGCTCACCACTCTTTTCAACTTTGACAGGGAGGAGTAGCGGTTCGCAAGGTCATTTTCGGTGTTTACACACATGACTGTGACACATCTTCTTCTTTCTTCCTCAACTACACTTGAGGCAGCCGGAGTACAAAATGACGCTGGCAACACTGCTTCGCGCATCCACGAAGGACCCTCCCACCACAGAGGGTGACCTAAGAGATCATGGGGCATGACCCCCCGCGTAGCACAGTCCGCTGGATTGTCTTTACTCTCGACATGCCTCCATTGGGAGGCAGGCAGAATATTCTGTATTTTAGCAACGAAAGTTCGCCATTTATCCGGTGACTGAGCTAACCACGATAACACGACCATAGAATCTGTAAAGGCTCTAGCTTCCTTCACATCGAGATTAATTGCATTAGCAATTGTTTGTAGTAGCTTAGCCAACAATAATGCTGCACACAGCTCCAAGCGGGGGAGGGACACAGCTTTGATGGGCGCAACCTTAGTCTTAGCCGCAATGAGGCTTACGCCCACACCCCCGTCTGCACATTCTGATCGTAGGTAGGCCACTGCACAATAAGCTCGTTCGCTAGCATCACAATGACCTATCAGCTGACAGCTGACAGCGTCAGATGGCATGATGCATCGCGCTACCTTCACCTCACGTAACAAAAATAATGAGTCACAGTAGGCTTGCCACACTGCACTGGTTTCAAGAGAAAGGGGTTCATCCCAGCCTAAGTTTTCCTTCCATAAGGATTGCAATAGTATCTTAGCCTTGATAGTCACTGGGGAAAGAAGACCAAGAGGATCGAAGATTTTGGCCACTTCCGATAGTACCTTCCGTTTTGTCCACATAGCGGGAGGAGGAGGGATGGATACACTGAAACCAAATTCGTCACTTACAGGTGACCACTGCACCCCGAGAGTCTTAAAGTTGCCTTCTTCACTGAAATTGAAGGGCACATCCATTTCGCGCAAGTGGGGGGGGGGAAGGCCTCAAGCACTTCTGGTACACTAGATAACCATTTTCGAAGCTCAAAACCGCATTCCCGTAACAGTTGAATTATCTGCTGCTGCAACTCAATTGCGTCCCTCACACTGCTCGCACCTCCGAGGTAGTCGTCCATGAAAAAATCCCGTTTCACGGCTTCGGCTGCTAGCGGGTATCTCTCCCCTTCATCTTCGACCGCCTGGAGCAGGAATCTCGTGGCAAGGAAGCTAGCAGGAGTTGTACCATAAGTGACGGTAAGTAGGCGGTAGTCCTGTATAGTTTCACTTGGCGAGTTTCTCCAAACAATCCTTTGATAGTCCACATCGTCCTTGTGCACTCGTATGGCCCGGTACATCTGTTTAATATCAGCACATAATGGCACACGATGTTCGCGAAAGCGAACTAGAATAGGAAAAATGTCTTCCTGTAACTTCGGGCCCACCATGAGCCTTTGATTTAAGGACACCCCAGAAGTTGTTTCTGCACTTCCATCGAAAACCACTCGTACTTTCGTGGTAGAGCTGGTAGGTTTTAAGACCGCGTGATGCGGCAGGTAGCAGCCTTTTTCGGGGGGCACATTTTTCTCACTTGCGGGGATAAGCTCCATATGTCCCAATTCAAGATATTCGTCCATGAACTCACGATACTGCCGCTGTAACACAGGTTGTTTCGCTAATTTACGTTCCATGTTCAATAATCTCTTAATCGCGATCTCGCGTGATTCTCCTAGTTCTGGCGCGCTACCCCTGAAAGGTAGTCTTACCACATAACGTCCCTGTGAGTCACGGTGGTGGGTTTTCAGAAAATGTTCCTCACAATCGTTTTCTTCTTTGGATAAGTGCGTTTGCTGAGGCAGCTCTTCTAGTTCCCAGAACCTTTGAAGGGCAGAATCTATTTCACATGATACACGGCATGATGTCACTGTCACGTTGCTGGCTTTAGAGCCCACACTTCCGGATAACACCCATCCCAGTGTCGTTTCAAGAGCAATAGGTGAGCCTGGACGCCCGACCCGCTTTCCCCCGAGCATGAGAGACGGAAACACGTCAGCACCGAGAAGAATGTCAATGGGCCCCACCTCATTAAAAGTGGGGTCCGCCAACCTTAAGCCTGTCAAATGTGGCCAGAACGTTGCTTCGGGACATGGCTGTTTTGGTAGATTTGACGTCACCTTGGGCACCACAACAGCCTTAGTTTCGAATGTTTCGAAACTTCCGCCTAGAGGTTGAAACTTTAAATTCACCATCGCACTGGCAGTTCCTACCCCTGCCCCAGTTATACCGGAAATCATCACTCTGGATCTGATTTTTCGAAGACCAAGTTTCTGCACGCAATTTTCGGTGACAAAACTGCACTCTGATGCGGAATCGAGCATACACCGGAATGGCTATGGCACACCATCCTTCCCTAATATTTTCACGATAGCAGTACACAGTAGGACATGGGGAACACTGACTTCGGAAGTCACATGAGAGGCAACACTGGTTTCCTGAGATTGTACTGGGTTCGACGTCGACTCACTTCTGTTAAAATGTAATAATGTATGATGTTTCTTATCACACTTTCGACATTTGCTGGATGAGCATTTGTTCTTCCAACATGCTTTGCGCATGCAATTAAAGCAGAGTTTTCTCTCCTTCACGAACGCGACACGATCTTCTACTGTTCGTTTGGTAAATTCGGCACATTTGTAAAGCGGATGGTCAGAACTACACATTTCACATTGAGTTTGAGTTCGTTGAGCGGTAGTGACATAAGACGACGCTGATTTCTTTTCGCGGCCTTTCATTGGCTCACTAGTGGTGGGTGGTTGTCTCGGCTTGTCATTGGCTGCAACAGCAAGAGCGCGGGCTCTGTTGTTCAAAAATGCCGCGAGTTGCTCAAAAGATGGCTGCTCACTTGAGTTCAAAGAAAGCTCCCATTGTCTACGTGTCTCGTTGTCTAATTTGTCCGCTGTATGGTACACTAAGAGCGCATCCCAATGGTCGACTGGTTGTTCCAACACCTTAAGAGAACGCGTACACTCCATGGTGGTGTCTATCAATTTTCTTAACGCGGCTGCTGATTCCTGTTTAATTGAAGGTTGTGTGACTAACCGTTTCAAAATCGAGTTTACTATTTCTCGCTTATTATGATAGCGCGCGTTTAACATGACCCATGCTTCCTTATAATTACTGTCCGTTATCTGCATAGCTTGTAAAAGCTGTGCCGGTTCCCCTTGCAACGATGTTTTTAAATACTGCATTTTTTGAGCACCTGTCAGTTTCTCGTTATTATGCACAGAGGCCACGAATAAGTCATGGAACGAAAGCCACTCGAAGAGATTTCCAGAGAACACTGGAAGCTGGAGTTTGGGTAACCTAATGTCACTCACTTGTTGCACTTCAGACACGGGGTTTGGGGGAGGGGGTTGTGACACTTGTAATCCAATTAATGACACCCGCAGTTTCACTATCCTGCTGTCCATCTCCGCAATGTCCACTTCTTCCCTTGTGTATTCTTCGTCTGTTGCCACCGACGCACATTCTTCCAACAACATTGAGCATTCTCGTTCAAGGTCCATCACTTTTTCTTTGTGAACAAGAATGGCGTTCACTTCACTTGTTGTCAAAAGCTCAACGGCTTTTTCAGCTCTTGTGATTTTGGACTTTAGGGTCCGTTTCTTCACAGCAAATGTCTCCATCTTAGCACACGAAACACTTTAACCGAAATAGAATGTTCACACTGTTCGTTTAAAACTGCTCATAACGGTTACGAATCCGGCCCGAAAAGAGGACCATCTATATGTTTATCCAAATAACGGTTTGTTGTTTTAACATACATAAAAAACAGCGTAAAAACGGTTGATAATTATTTAATAGTAACATTAATAAGAATTACACAATTAATGGACTGTATTTAGTACACAAAAGATTGATAGTTATTCCAATCGAAAAGGAATGTAATTTGGTCCTCCAAGCACGATCGCGGTAGCGCGTTGCACACATAAGCTCTCACTCCCACACACTGACAAAAGATGCTTGGACGCGGCCTAACTGTAAATTTTGAACAATGGGAGGAAAGGAACCAGTATGCGAAACTTCGGGGTAGAGAAAAAGTCACCCCAAGAGCCATCTGTACACAAAATTTGACACTACATACAGCATGACACTGTCAAAAATTGAATATAAGGCTGTTAGAAAAATTAATAATAATTAATTGGTAGAGAACAGAATGGCCCAAACAGATATTCATTTACATATGCTCTACCGACTATTAAGCGTGGCAGTGGCGGCTTCCACAGGAGGTCACCTTTATCTCCAAGCAGGGACTTATGTATGCTGATGCATTATTTTTGCATTTTATGTAAATTTTGGTATTATTTTGAATATCCCTAGCCACTCCACCTTATTTGTATCATCTTTATTGTGGTGGTGATTCTCTGATATGCTTAGTTTCATCTCTGGCTACCTGCACCTTATTTTTAAACAAAAATCACAATTTTCTTCTTCTTTTTCTTCTGAAGTATAAATTTCCTTCACTGCAGTTTCGCAAGAATTCTCTATGTTTACATTATTAAAACTGGTTAATGAAGTACGCACATACTTGAAATGTAATTGTGTCAACTCGGGTGAGCAAGTTCTCTCCGTGCCCAACCTACCGTTGCCGCAAGCACGTGCGGACAATTCTCATTCCCTGGAAGAGGGAGATTAGGATTGGTTACTCCTGGTAACATTATTCTGCTGGTTCGGTGGAGGGGGCGCACGGTCATAACGTTCCAGTAACTGGATCTCTTCCTCCTCCCCTCTAAAGGAGTTCCGTCGCTGTGTATCTGTGTTGCGCATTCCTCCCCTCCTACCGCGGGCTACACGATTGTTTTGGTGAGTGTGGGAGTTCCCACCACGTGACCAACCAGACGACCCACTTCCGTTGCTCTGATTACGGGGTGGCGAGCGCTGGTTGTTATGGTTCTGTCGTTGTCCTCGTCTTGGTAAGGACGCTGGTTTTCTGGTGTTCTTTTTGCTTGTGTACGAGCCAGCTGCTTACCGCTATGGCCAGGGGGGGGATTTTCTTCATTGTCAATGCTCACCTGGAGCATGTTGACCCCCTTCCTTGAGTTTTGCTGATAGAACTGGTCTCGATTCGGTCATCGAAAACTGCAGTTCTTGTACCAAGTTAAGCAACTCTGCTATAGTTTTCGGGCGAGACGAGACAATAGCCCGAAATAACCAGTTGGGAAAGCGCCTCGGGAGTACTTTCAACAGAGTTGAGTCTGTCATCCGCGGTTCCAAAATACTATTTTTATGCAACAAATCCAGCAGATATTCTGCTGAGGATTTGTGCACTCGACTGTCAAAATGAGACGTGAGTATGTTTGCCCTCAAATTCGCCAGTCGTTCCTCACTCAAATAACATTGCTTAAATTCCCTAATAAAGTCATCATATGTGTGGATCTTACTATGGTTGACCTGAAACCATTGATAGGACGTGTTCCTCAGCGCCCTGGGTATGAAACTTAGCCGTAGTTCGTCTGGTACCCCTGTGACCTCAAAGTAACGGTCAAGGTCCTGGACGAAGTTATAAGTCTCTGTCTCAGACTCGGTCCCCATGTAAACCGGCAAGGTTACATCTCGGTGAATGAGACCTAGCGCGGTGGCCAGATTCTGTCTCGTCTCATGAGTACATGAGCGAGACGTCGACGGTACAGGGTCTGTCTCGTGGGATTTAGCCAGGTTCCCAGGTTGAGAACCGTGCAAGTCGCGATTCGAGGAGTTGTTTGGTGATGGAGGTCTTTCTTGCGTGGCAGACGGAGATGTTCGCGAGACGTCCCTCGATCACCTCGCTCGTCTCTTTCTGCACGGAGTTTTTCCATTCCTCCATCTTCTTTTCAAGTTGAGTGCAGACGTCTTGTACGGTATCATGCATCTGATGGATGCTACCGTTGCACTCGGAACGTATTTCCTCGAGTTGCGTCTCTTGCTCGATTTCCCCCCTAAGTCTGGCAAGTTGGGAAGCGAAGCTCACTTCCACTCTCCTGACCTGGTTATTGAGATTTTGCGTGGTCTGTTCAACCCGAGACGAGACACGCTGTATGTTATCATTCAGATCATTGTAATTTTCCTCAAGCTGCCTGGCAACACTGCTAGCATTTTCTTGCACCTCGTCTAGCCTACTTGCTGTTTCGGCTACACGACTGGACAGTTCTTCGCGCGCGCCATCGATCTCCCCCCTTAACTCGGCGGTGGTGAGCTCCAACCGCTCCGTTAACTGGCGCTCGCTTTGCTCAAGTCTCGAACTCACGGTCTCCAACTGGAGTTCTAGACGAGCATTACTGGACTCTATCGTCTGTTCGAGACGTTGGTGCATGTCTCTTGACTCTCTACGCACCTGCTCCAGACTTTGTTCAATACCCTGTTCTAATTTTTCGCTGTTCTGTCTAGTTTCATTTCGGACCTGGTTTAAACTCTTCTCTAACTGTCCGCAACTATTTTCTAATTTCTTAGTACTTTCGTCCAATTTACTTTCTAATTTGGTCTCTAAATTTTTTGAACTTTCTTCTAACTTTTTCTCCAATTTACTTTCAAGACTACGCTGGCCTTGTAAAATTTCACTTAGTATGGCCGCAAGGTTTACACTACTAATAGTACTAATTTCATTCATGACTGGGCTTTCAACCATACTCGGATTGACAGTCGGTTCGATAATATCTCCCCGAAGAAGCACTTCCGGTTCACTACCGGTGGATGGCGGAACCGTTTCCACCACATCAGTGTTTTCTCCCACACTTCCGGTGCGCTCGTTAGCGCCCTGCGCTACCACTAAACTATCATCTGAAAGCTCGTCTGCTCTCTGAGCGAAATCTTCATTAAGAAACTGTTGTTCCATCTATCCTAACTTACGAGCCTGTGCTCTCGTTAATACCATTAATGAGTACAGATTAAATACAAAGGTTTACTTCCCCCCTAAACTTCAATAAGCCTGAATTCTCTAAAACACAGTATTTCACAACAACACAAAATCATAAGCACAAATAAAAATTCAAACTTTATAAGAGACACCGCAGTTCTTGGAAATTTTGAGGGGTTTGACAAAACATAAACCGAAAAATTTTACATCCAAAAGTACACTGACCATGAGTATTTAAGAGAAATACTCTATCGCCCTTAACGCTGTTGGCGCCACAAATTTTGTGAGGCGCAGGTAGCCAGAGATGAAACTAAGCATACCAGAGAAACACCACCACAATAAAGATGATACAAATAAGGTGGAGTGGCTAGGGATATTCAAAATAATACCAAAATTTACATAAAATGCAAAAATAATGCATCAGCATACATAAGTCCCTGCTTGGAGATAAAGGTGACCTCCTGTGGAAGCCGCCACTGCCACGCTTAATAGTCGGTAGAGCATATGTAAATGAATATCAATGAACAAAAGATCTCAGGGTATTCTTGAACTACAGTCATGGTCTGGAAGCTACTTATAGTGAGTATTCAAAATAAACAATAGGTTAAAAAAATATATATAGTTTCAAAACAAACAGGTAGCAGCCTGTTAATTACTCGCTATACTCATGACTGTGTTCTGTTAGTTCTTTGGGCGTAATTCTCCCTGGGCCCCATTCAGGGAGATGGTCAGATGTACAAAGACAAGGAGAAATGTTTCCTTGACTCACACTCCTGAAAACAAAACATAGGAATTAGCATCAGGTACTCACCATGCAGGAAAAACAGACCTCTAGAAATACTTTGGATAGATGAAGGTTTATTGTTGCCTTGGTAGACCATAGATGAAAATCGACACACTTAACACTTCCATTTTGAGATACACTTATATTGAATTTCTATTACTTATGGTGCACCACACACACACTCTTAATTGAAATTTTCACACAATTTTTCCACTGAAAAATTTATAAAAAAATGATGATAATGATTTTTAACTGAAGATCTGTTTAATCTCTTAATTGATCTGATACACTACATTAATATGCACTCCTCATTATTTTAAGTTCACTGTCTCTGACCGTCTGTCAGAGAGGAGGATGATAATAGCACATAAAGTAGTAATACACACTTTATACGTGAAAATAAAATAAAAAGAACGTGATGAATATATATATTCGCTGCACTGTTCATTCGGAAAGGTTTGACGCACAGTTCCTGTGGGAAAATCACCAAGGTAGTGTCCACATTCTCATTCCACTAAAACAAAGAAATGTTCCTGACGATTCTGATTCGCTGAATAGTCAAAACTACGCTGGAGCTGACATAAGGAATGTCAGTAAAACCAGGCAAATTAAGCTACTGCTTGTTTCCTTGTGCTAGAGTCCAAGGATGGCACTGCCGTAATAGCGTGACAGGCCAGTAATCTCTCAGATAGAGATTTTATATATATATATGTATATATATATATATATATATATATATATATATATATATATATATATATATATATATATATTCCACTTCCATACTGGGAATTAGTGAAATGTACCACTGTGCTACTAAGAAAGTTTATAGACGAATAACGGCTACTTGGTACTGCTGACCAACAGATAGCAAAAGAGCCATAGTTAAATTTATGATTGAAACTGTCATGTTCAGACGTAGTAAATGAGTATAACGTAGTTTTCAAATTTTGACGGTTGACACTGTTCGAAAGCACTTGATGTAACTCACAATCAAATAGATGGGTATTAGCACTGTTCACTAGTAGAAGTAAGTACCCGATACATGTCGGTACATGTATAATAAACACAGGAATCCTGGGGATCGATTCTCTCACCTTCCTGGGTCACACTTCCCGGTACTTGAGAAGTATTGAAGACTTCACACACGATAGTTTGAAGTGTACTCTTCCAGATCTATCAAACAACTTCCCCTGTTCAGCCACTGAACAAGGTTATTAAACTATGAAATTCCAAGAAAAGCGGGACTCGCTCTTCTTGGAATCTTCCCACAAAGGGTTTGATGCCGCAGGCAACATCTCATGGGTGGTCTCCTATAAACAGACCACAGAAACTTGCTTCTGACTGCATAGTTGGCCAGACACCTATGAGAGGTGCTGCCCTCATGTGCGATGGCGGTCACTTTGAAAAGCTTCTTGCCAAAACAGAAGTCCATAGCATTTACACATAAACATTAGTTATTTTCACTAAAACCAATACTTGGCATTATAGAAACACATGATACTATATACAAAAATAAAGAAAAATATACACAGAATACATTGATAATATTATACAGGACTGTCATCTCTCGTGGTATTAGAAGGAAGTCTCCTTTCCTTTGGCTTCCATTCAAACTGTCTGCTACCAAACTCCGTAGCCATGTTTGCAAGAGAGAAGAAAACATCTTATGTTACTATTAATTTTGAAAAATACAAGAGCCAAATGTCTTGAACGAAAGGAAACACGTTGACAAATATAGTCATGAATTTAGAACGGTCTTTCCAAGAACTATTGAGCGTAATACGTTAATATTAATATTTTACATATAAAATGAATCAAAATAAAATACAATTTTTCAAAGCTGCTGTGCATCCTGGGAAAATTTCTTAGGTCCGCTAGCTGACGGGGTAACGAACTTTGGTGAAGAGGGGTGGAATGACGCTTTGAGCTTGCTTCTCGAGAAATTCTTTTGAAAGGTGTAGAAATCGCACCTTTACAAATTCAAAATCTATCATGTTGACGCTAAAATTTTTACAACTTTTTCAACAAAGCATGTTGAGCGTCAGTCAGCAATGTATGCAATCCAGCATTGCTTTACAAGAGGAAGTGAACAGGATCCTTCCTATATGTAATGAGTCATATTCTCTTGCTCATTCAGTGATTTCTTCAAGCGTGAGTTGTCATGGACCTCACATGCAGTTCTCGATGCAGCCAAGAGTCGCCGAGAAAAAAAATTCTCTGTCCACGTTGCTCTGTCTCCCAAAGTTCAAACGTCTATACATAAATCCTTAGTATAGGTTTTAATTTCTTCTTTAATTAATCGAATGTAGTATAGTATAATAACTATCTCACTTCACTTCCATATGTAATATATACAATACAATGTCCCAGTAATGAGATGCACGCAAGAAACTAAAAGTTCATTAGCCTATAAAGGAAATAACATACATAATTAAATACAATATACATCAATATTGTATTAATACTTCCGTATTACGCTCGGTGTTTACCCATTTATATTTATAATAACAAGACAATATTTAATATGCACGCTAATTTAAAAGCAATTAATTTTATCAGAAATTAATACATTTAAATAATGATATGTAAATGTGCCCCTCATCTGCATTTTGATATGCAGATGAATAAGAAGGCACTCGGCCTTCTACATCGTCTCAAAGAATATGGGCCCAATAACGCGTGTGGCGGAAATGGCACACCAAACACCAATCTTCTCATCATGCAAGGGTACCTGGTGGATTGCGTGTGGATTTTCTGTCGACCAATACTGGTTGTTTTGGGAATTTACGTACCCAGACAGGTGGAGCCACGCCTCGTCACTCATGATGAGCATTAGTGGATCCAAGAAACCACTGGCAACATTGCTCAACAGCCATGAACAAAAATGCACCCTCTTCTGCAGGTCAGGCTTCTTCAGTACTTGCACAACACTTATCCGGCACGGTTTTAACTTCAGTCCCCTTAAAACACGTCTGCAACTTCTCTCACTCGCATGAACCTGTTGACTCAATCTCCTGCTTGACTTTCGAGGACTTCTTGTCATTAACTCCTCCACCTGCATCTTTAATTCAGGTGTGCAGACAGATGGTCGTCTGTTCCTGGGAGCATTTTGAACCGATTTTGTACGCCGCCATTTTTCAATCAATTCCTGAATGGTGCTTTTTGCTGGCACAGAACGTCCTGGAAATTTTTCCCGAAACAAATTCTTTGTTTTCACAAAAGATCCGGTGAGAATGAACCCTTCAACAATGGCAACACGCTCGGGTATCGAATACGGCATTATCACACACTGACACTCACCCGGCTTAACACAATGAGGCGTTTTTCTCAACTGGTTTCGACAAGTTTCACTGGCTGCGGCTGCACGTGACTGCTGCAGGTCACGTAAGTCGACCCGACCTCGACACGCCATCTCTTGGTAGGAAGGTAGATTATTTAAGTGTTGCCAAAAACACAATATACCAGAATATTACGACGGGCCGGTTTTACGTGGCGCACCCTGTATATCTAACGGTTCTCGAAAAAAGAGGAAGCATGCAAGTCTCCTGGCGCCGACAAATATCAAAAGAGAATGTAAGTAAACATTTGAAGTATTTTAAAACCTATCCTAGTTTTAAGCACAACTTAAACAAAACTTAAGAATACTTACTAGGGATGATTCCACACCGGGACCAAGAACCTTTAGGAAACCTATATATTGTCTGAAAGCTCTTGCCATGAGAAGTACGAAACCGTTTTCAAATCACGGTCAAACCCGCAACTTGACCCTATAAGGGTTCGCTTTGTTGGTGTTTGTAACCCTATGTATGGCATATTCGACAGAATAGAAATGAATGTTAAGATGTATCACGCGTAAGCGCCTGAGCCCATCATGTTCTCTTTCGGCTCATTGCTAGAACGTGATTTGGGCAAGGGTTTGATAATATCACTTTGTACCCTGACGTACCCATTTGGTCAGTGTTGCCAACGAACTGTAAATACAATGTGGAAGATGGTTTCTGTACCACTGGATGTATATCCATGAAACGTGGCATAAATATCTTTAGTCATTGGAGAAAATATACTGTGGAGGTATTCCTCTCCCAAGTACTCCAGTTTGTCAGTGTTGCCAACCAATTGTCAAAATGAGAAGTTGTAAAACAGTTTCCGTACGATGATACGTTTATACTCGAAACTTGAGAGAAACATCACACGACACTATAGCAAAAAGACTTTGAGTATTACCGTCTCCCAACCATCCTAGGTTATCAGTGTTTTCAACCATTCTAAAATATATTTTCTCGAAAGGTTGCCTCACCATGTCATAATGAAGCACCTATGACCATATGTATGCATGACTCATCCAACCCTTTCTTTCTACACGAGCTACTAATCAGTACTGTTCGTTGCTGCACGGTCAACAGTCATGTTCCATGATATATGTTCAGCCACATGTTCATATTATTAGAAAATATAAAAACACCGCCAAGCTCGTACCGTATACTGCTATTTGAAGAACTTTCATATTGAAAACTTTAGCAATACTGACAGACAGGTGCTTGGGGAATGGTACCAACCACAGTATGTTTGCTGTTGTGTCAAATGATGTTTATTTCAAGTTTTGTCTCTATGCATGCAATGGTCAGGCAACCTTTCGAGAAAATGTATTTTAGAATGGTTGGAAACACTGACACTATGAATGCTTATGAGTTTACACTTACATATTACAAACTAGTATATGTTGCAGTCTAATTATGTCCGTCAATTCTGTCGACTTCATGTGAAAATCTTGAATGTTCGCATTGGTTGGCAACACTGCCAAACTGGGGTTTTGGGAGACGATAGATTCATTCACACTATGTTTTCCATTGTCCAATACTGCATCTGCCACATTTGTTCTATATACGTTCAATGGCACACCATTTGCAACATTATAATATTTACACTTGGTTGGCAACACTGACAACCTACGATGGTTGGGAGACAGTAATATTCAAAGTCTTTTTGCTATAGTGTCGTGTGATGTTTCAGTCAAGCTTGGTGTATGAACGTCTCATTGTACGGAACCTGTTTTACAACTTCTAATTTTTTTAGAAAAAAAATGGTTGGCAACACTGACAACCTGGAGTACTTGGGAGAGGAATACCTCCACAGTATATTTTCTCCAATGACTAACGATATTTATGCCACGTTTCATGGATATACATCCAGTGGTACAGAAACCATCTTCCACATTGTATTTACAGTTCGTTGGCAACACTGACCAAATGGGTAGGTCAGGGCGCAAAGTGATATTATCAAACCTTGCCCAAATCACGTTCTAATAATGAGCAGAAAGAAAAAAAGATGATATCGCTTTTCGTGATACATCTAAACATTAATTTTTATTCTGTCGAATATGCCATACATAGCGTCACAAAAACCAACAAAGCAAACCCTTATAGGGTCAAATTGCGGGTTTGCCCGTGATTTGAAAATGGTTTCGCACTTCTCATGGCAAGAGCTTTCAGAGGATATATAGGTGTCCTAAAGGTACTTGGTCCCGGTATGGAATATCCCTAGTTAGTACCCGCACCCTATTTCTTAAAATAAAATTGCGTACAAGTAATAGTAAAATTATAATCACAGTACAAGGCAAATATGTAATTAAGGTACAATATAAATTTGCAATTAATTCTAATTAATGTAATTGTAAATACTTATTATCGCAATTGAAATGTAAGTGCACTCTTCTTACGCTTCATACTGTAGAATCACAGTCTCTGCGCGGTGCATTATGGGAGAAATCACTAAATCTAATAACTTTAGACAAGAAATATGAAAGGAAACCTCTCGAAAGACATGAAAATCATCAAGTTTTCGCAGTTTCGGTCAAAATTATCGGATAATTAGATTTTAAAAAGGGGACCTTTCTTGTGAATTGGAACAATGTTTTTTTCTTTCCACTCTTGTGACAATTCTTTCTTGTTCCAGATAAGGAGGATGAGTTTGTGTATCTTGTTCCACAAGTTTTCGCCTCCAACTAAAATTAACTCAGCCGGAATTTCGTCTACACTCGGAGATTTATGTTTCTTTAATTTCTTTATAGCGATTTCTACTTCTATTCGGTTAGGTTTTTTAATATACGGTTCTGCGGTGTGTATTTCCTTTCTCTACGCACGTTAGTTTATGGCTGCGTGTTAAGCAAATCGTCAAAGAAATCTTTCCATCTATTTAAGATGCTATCTGTATCATTGAGAACTGTTCCCTCAACTTTCTTTAATATATAAGGACAAGGTTGATAACCTTTTTAAATTCGTTGATCCCCTTATATATGTCCCGAATGCTTCTGTTTTTACTATTATCTTCCAGTTTCTTAATTTTAGTTTAAAAAAAAAACGAATTTCTTTGCCCTAAAAGTTTTGGAATTTTCTCGCCTGATATTTACGAAATTTTGTGTAAGAGTTTAATGTTTTCCTGGTCGAGCCATGGGTTGTTCTTATCTATTTCCGGGTGTCAATTTTTCTCTTCTTGAAAGTTTAATGCTGATTTAATTTGATTGTGTTTTTCCGTCTGGTGATGTCCAAGTGTATTTATGAACGTCGCGATGTGGGAATTTTGCACTCTTCACGATATGGTTTTTGGATGCTGTAAAGTTCACGAGTCTAAGACCATTATCATTACTTTCGTTATACAGACTTTCGTTCTCTATAATCGGTTTGAAAATATCCTCTAGTCGTACCGTCGGATTGAAATCCTGTAATAGTATTTACATATGGTATCGCGGGAGTTGGTCAAATATCCGTTCCACTTTTCTGTAAAAACTGTCTTTTATATCGTCAACCTTATCTTCTGTTGGGACATGTATCTTTAAAACAATAATATCACACCACTGACCCTTAAGAGTAGTAAGAGAAAGTTTATCAGTAACCAACTCAACCCGCTTAATTGCTGGTATTATTCGTCTGTGATCGAAAAACCCTCTTCGTAATTAGTCATTTTTATTTCCTTCCTCGTAAAAGAACGTAAAATTTCCGGAATTCATAGTTCCATTTCCATCCCACCTAACTTACTGAACTCCTACTAGGTCCATCCTGTATTTCTCTAACTCAGTCGTTACGGATTTTAACGCGCCTGCTCTATAAATACTTCTAATATTCCATGTTCCAAATTTCACGTCTTTTGCTGAAAGCGTGCCAAGTTATCAGTACTGGTTCGAGGCTTCTGTAAAAGTTTTTGAAAAGTGCCTTTTTAACAAGATGAGGGTTTTAGCCTCGCCCAACCCCCCAAGCTGGAGGACTACACTTTGTTGTCTTTCCGCAACTTCTTATTCAGTATATTCGCATCTAACCTCATATGTAGAGGCTCTGTCCTCGATCCGTAACCTGAGGACGCGCCATGCCGTGGTAAAAAGAACCTACTTTACACGGACAACTTACTCGCCGGGCGAGTCTGAATTTCAGAAGTTCTGGTAATGTATGTTTCTTAAAAAAATCTACAAGAACTTGTGAACAGGACAGAGGTTAGATTTGTTTGCTAGTCACATATCAAATCTACAAGTTAGCTGACAAATACATAGAAAAGCAAGAATATATTTAATAAGTGAACGGACAAAAATATTGCAGGCGTTCCAGGTCCATGAATTCGCTGGAGCACAAAAAAAATCATATGTTCGAGGCAGAATACCAGTGTGGTAATTGGAGGGGGAAAGGGGGGACTTCCAGGCACCTCTGACATTTTTCCGGAACCTCATTCCCTTTGTATTTTCTAAGAGGGGACTTGGTAATAACATCAAACCTTCATGTGTAATTACAAAAAATAAATTTAGAAACAAATAAGAAACATTTAAGTTTTTCGACTTACGACTAAGGAATCTGTATCGAAATGGAATTTACTCCGAGAAGACAGAGTACAAAGTTTTAGCATGTGTGTGGTGATAGAGAGGTTTGAATACGGTCAGTGAATGGGTATGGGCATGTAATCCAAGAAGTGTGCTGCATACAGGTTGCAAATCTGGACACTATACAGCGGAAAGCCGCAGTAGTGATAAAAATACAACGTACATAAGATGTATAATTTCTGAAAACTCTCTGATGAGGATAGGCTAAATCAGTAATAGGTAAACTTTTTTTCTAGGAGAAGGCGAAAGGAAAATGAAAAAAAAAAAACTTTAGACAGGCGAATATAGTTTATGAAAAACATTAACAATGCCTTACTCAAATGTTAGCATAACATTCCAGTACCGTGATCTGTGGTTACGAAGTAAGACATGAAAGAGAGGAATAAATAAGAAAATATTCCAGAATTATTGATTTACCTTAATGCTCTTTCTTGTCATTCATCAGATAAGGAGTCATGTCGCGGGTCGGATGCAATATTTCAGGTTTCCGTGCCCAGCCGCCCGCGAGCCGTAATTTGCGCATCATTGGGCTAAACAATGGTTTCTTTGTTTCTGCATAATGGCTAAGAACAGGACTAGTATGGAAAAGACCGAATATCCAGGTGATAAATTGTGTCATTTTTAAGCAGTGATCAGAGCCGGTTGACCTAGAGGAGGACGAGCGGGCTGGTTGACCCGTGCGCTGATAGCAAGGGGCCGCCGAAGAAGCAAGAAAAAAGGAAAAGTGTTGGAAACGAGTAAAAGACGCGTTGTCCCCAAAAAGTATTGGCACCCTATTAAAGCAATATTGTTGTCAGTTTGCAAAGAAATAGATTTGCTATAAATTTTCTTGCTCGCTCCGCTCGCAACCCAAACTTCTTAATAGGAATCATAAGGGTTTACTCTTACTTAAAAACAAAATATTATATATGATTTGTTAATGACGATGTGATATAGAAGGTACAAAGTAATGAGAATTAATGTATGAACATGAGACTTGTGAAGAGACATATGCAAGCTGCTATTTGCGCGGGAATATGAAAAATGAAGGTAAACAAGGGGAATAATAACATTTTTCGAACTTCAAGTAGTCGTAGAATAGTGGCTTAAAGGGTCAGAACTTAACCCAACGAATTTCGTCTTTTTCAAAATCTGATCACTACCAGTGTTTTTCTTATTCCAGGATTTTTTCTGTATACGTATCTAGTTGTGTGATACTTTTTACATACAAACACGGTATGTCAAAAAGGACTTTGCAATTTTAAATGAAATTGTATTGAAATAACTTTGAGAATCGATATAGGTATCAATTTGTAGCAAAACACTTCAAGTTTGACTCACGTAATGCCGTAGTACAACAGTTCGTCCCCGCGAACACCACCGTAATGCACCTTTAAAATGGCGAATTTCACTGGTGAGGAAAGTGCTCGGTGTGGCTGTTATTTCATGAGACGAACTCTGCAATAGCTGTTCAGCCTAGATTTCATAAGGAACAAGATAGGGAACCTCCAAATAAACCTACAATTTATAACTGGCACAAGAAATTTGTTGAAACTGGTTGTGCTGTTCGTTATGTGAAATCATCATGTCGCCTGCCTGTTGCTGCTGCTGTTGTCGAACAAGTTAGGGAAGACTTTGCCAGTAGTCCCAAAAAATCAACGCAGCGTGCGTCTAGCGAGACAGCCACTTCACAAAAGACGGTTTGGCGTGTGCTACGTAAACGTTCACATTTGAAACCATATCTACATATTTATAATGGTACAGCAAATTACTGACGTAGATAAGGTTGCTCATGGATAATTCTTTGTGAAAATTTTGGATCGGACAGAGGAAGACGAGACACTCCTTAACACAATTCGGACTTCGGATTTTAGCATATTTGCATGTTTTTTTTTTCCTGATGTAATATTGATATGCTCTTTAAATAGAAATTCGTTTCAGCTGTTTTATGGGGCGTTTACACTTAGTCGATTTGCGTTCGATTCAGTTGAATTGACGTCACTTTCAACTTAATCGACCGTGTAAACGAGACTTCAACTTAATCGCTTGTTGATCGAAGGCGACTAATCGACTGGCAACTGAATTGAAAGACGTTCTATTTTCTGTGGTTGAAATAATTGAACACATCCATCTATCTGATTCGGCCTAGTTGCTTCGATTTAGTGGCAAATGCAGCGAGTCGATTTAGTCGTGCAACTAAATCGACCAAGTCGTGCGACTAAATCGACCAAGTGTAAACGCCCCATTAGGGTTAAATAACAGAGTTTTATAGTGCATGCAAGGGTGCCGATTTCTCTGTAATTTTGGGAGGGCCCATTCATAAAAAAAAATACATATGACAATAAATGCAACAATAAAAACACATATAAAACGCATATTCATAAAAATACATGGGGGCTTTTTATGAGCTTTAGGGGGGGGGTCCGGGCCTCCCCGGCCCCCAGGATCGGCGCTCTTGCATATATGTGCATAGTTTGGTGGTTAGTACATGTTTATATCGTTACTGCATATAAATGCATATTTAAAGGAATGATCAAATCGATAATTTTTAACGTCCAACAACTTTTTTCATAAATATAATTCGTCTAATATAAATATAAGGCCTTGAAATGGTTCATTGTTGTCAGTTTAGAATAGGGATGCAAATAACCACTCGCCCGGGGCGAGTGGTTCATCGGTGCGGGCGAGTATTTAACATCGTATCAATAGTAACTAAATTATTTCTATTGTGGGATGTGGGCTAGTAGCTTTATTCTTAGGCTAGTAAAATTGTGTTGCTTATTTGCATCCCTGGTTTAGAATATCTTCCAAGATCATGTGATGAGAGAATAACAAAGAGGTGAGTAATTCATCCTTCCGGCAGTGATGCATGATTAACACCTTTTTGGAAGAAAATATTAATAACGGTGTCAAATCACCTACAACAAAGTTACTACGTCATCCATCTCGAAGTTAAAGTTGCTACTATTGTGTGTGTGTTTGGATTTGAAATTGTGTGGTCTTGTGACAATATAAGAATACAAAAAGAAAAACCATCCAGAAGTTATCTGCTGAAACAATGGATTGAAGGCGATGAGACGGTAATAATTCAAGGAAAAAAAATATATTTCGCAAAATGTGTGCTAAACAAGTACAGTAAGTAATACATTCTATGTTCTGAAAGTATCCGAACTTAATTATATGCAAACAATTTGTTGATGACAATTACAACTGCTGTTAATATTCTTCAAGCGAGTGTAGCAATGATTCCACCTTTCGCAGCAGTCCTGGAATTCCTTGACTGATATTCTCTTTATGATGGGGTAGTAGTGGCTTGAACCTCTTGAATTGACGAAAAATGCTTCCCCTTGAGCTCCATTTTTATCTTGCGAAACAAGAAGAAGTCGGCCGGTGCCAAGTCCGAGCTGTAAGGGGATGAGACAGCGTTGCCACGCGTACTTTGGCCAAAAACTTACCTTTTGACAGTACTATGTGAGCCGATGCTTTGTCATGGTTGAAGCGCCAACCTGTCGACGATGTCAGAACGGACACGCTGGACCCTCTGTCGGAGATCTAAAGCACTGTTTTGTAGTAACCTGCATTCTCAGTGGCCCCATCAAGTACAAACTCTTTGTGCACGACTCCCTTCGCGTCGAAAAAGACAATGAACATTGTTTTCACCTTTGATTTGGACATATGGGCTTTCTTTTGACGAGAAGACGCGGGCGGCGTAGTGTTACTCTGAGCTTTGTCTGTTGCTTTTGTGGTCGTACTAGATTAGCCAAGTTTCATTCCCGGTTAACACTCGGCCGAGAAAAGTTTCGTCGCCGTGCAAATGTTCCGTTTCGCGGGAAATTCACACATGACATAGAATTTGATCGTTCGTCAAAATATTCAGAATCATTTTCCGAGATTTTTCGCATGTTCAAGTTTTCGGTAACATAAAAAAATCCTTGCGTTTTCGCCAGTCCTATATCCTCAGTAATCATGTGGAGACAAACGCCTGTCTTTGTCTTTATCTAAAAGAGCTTTCAGACGGACCACATTTTCCTCCGTTTTTGCTATGGAAGGCCTCTCTGAGCTTTGTTCGTCCTCGATCACCTTCCTTCCCTTGCGAGTGGGACATCACTTTCACATCACTTTCTCTCTGTAAACCTTCCGTAACAGGGTTAAAGTCTTCGTAAAGTTTTTTTTTTCAACTTAACACAAAATTTTTACAGCGTAGCACTCTTCCAAAGTGCGCTCCATTTTCACCAAATACAAATTCTCGACGACGTTGTTTCGGTGTACAACACAACACGAGTGATAGCACCTTAACTACTGCTGGTATGCAACTCAGCGAGGCCGTGTTTTGAAGGTTAACTCTTCTTTCACATTGAGGCGGCGATTTGCCGTCGCCGCTCGAGGCAGCTTGCCGCGTGAGAAGTGTACCCTTTCCTATTACGCGGCTTTTTGACGCGAATGAAAACTATGCGCAAAACCTTGTAACTCTTATTGTGTTGTGGTGGTAACAATGGCCAGACGCAAAAAGTGTCTTCTACTCGCCTTGTTAAGACAGAGAGTAATAAATAAATAAATAATAATAATAATAATAAAAAAAACAGTAAGAGAAACATATGGGTTCACTTTTATTTTTTAAAGAGAAGTGGTACCTTGAAAGAGATTTTTCTATACTGTTTCTACAATTGATAGACTTGAGCAAAATAGCGGCATAGCTCTGGATATTTAAAATACCATCCCGATATTCACCTGTTGTGACTGGGAAAACCAGCATAAAGTCCTTTCGGGATAGTCGGTGATTGAGATCTATCCCAGAATCCCAAGTCAACACTCAACTGAACCCAGGGCTGGTCTGTTGGTATATTATTATTATTATAGTATTTCAGGTTTATTCGTTTGTTAAGCGTTCCGACTATTGACTCAAGTCTCTTTAAAGCACTGCTCTACTCCCTGAATTCAAAGGACTATTCAAGAAATTACAACCATAGAAGTGTTAAGATAGTTATAAAATATATAAAACACGGTACATTTATCAAATATCACGTAATGAATTCTCTCTTGCTTTGCTAAGGTACATTACTGTATTATTACTAAAATTCGGGTTACGAATTTTTATGTAACAAGCAACATAGTACATAAATATATAACAAAAGACTATAAAATATGTAACATTGTTGAAATATTTGATATAAAAATATTTAAATTTAAATTTTGGAGTACCAGAAATTTATAAAATTAGAAGCTCGTTTGCCCAGCGTTGCCCGCACATTTATCCCAATCTTCTATTACATAGATAAAAAAAAAAGTATTGATTTCGACTCTTTTTAATCAACGACCTTTAGATTCGACACTTCGTAGTATCGGTCGTTTTCGATTATTTTTACATGTCATCTTTTCCCATATATTGTATGTAACAAGTTTGATTAAAAACAGTCGAGGTGCCCTAGGCTAGAACATAAAAACATACATAAATACACAAACACACACACACACACACACACACACACACACACATATATATATATATATATATATATATATATATATATATATATATATATATATATATATATACGTAAAACACCCACACATACAAATTATCGCAACCACTCTCTACTCTTTCCTGGCAGAGGGGCGCGGTGGCTCAGTAGTAGAACGTTCATTTCCGGTGCTTGGGGTCCCTGGTTCGATCCCAGCTCGTGCCGTGTGGACTTTGTGGTGGACAAACACCGTGCTCGTGGGTTTTCTCGAGGTTATCCCGTTTCCTCCCACTTTCTTCATTCCACCATCTCACTCATTTCTCATTATCACCGTCTCCTTTAGCCTAACCGGCATAACCGTGAGATGTAAAACTTAAAGATTTCATTTTTCTTTCCTGGCAACACTTGCTCCCTCCTCCAACACCCAAGAGGCAGATCACCGCCTATATGTAAAGAGCTCCATTGCTTGCAATGCCCCGCTTGACTGTACGCGGCAATCTGCCGCGCCGCTTTCTAGCAGGGAGAGGCCGCTGTTTTTCCTCACCGCGAAAATTTGCGGTGACCGCCGCGCGCGGCAGTTCGCCGCCAAATGAGAAAGGGCTGTAAGATCCTTATTGCAATCTGGCGCCGCTTACTCGCACCTTCAACCGATTCTCGCTCATCGCTGCAGACAGTTCGGGTACTTTCAGAATGAATCCTGTATTTTCAAAGTAAGCAAGCTTATTTTCACAAGAGGACATTTGTATTTTGTTCGACAGCAAAACCTCAAACTTTACTGTCCTTCTAATATTTTCATAGCAATTTCAAGTCTGGTAAGGAAATCATACATCTATGAAACAATATAGTGCTTTTTTTTGTGCGTACTCCGACAGAGTTCATCCGAAAGTAACCGTTGAAAAGTACATATTTCGGGAAATGAACAACCGTTTTGAAAATAAGTTCAACCAATCAAAATAAATAAATTTATTTGCTTTACAAAATCTAAAACTTGTCGCAACAGTTACTTTCTGAGATACGTTCCCGAGTTTTCCTTTAAGTGAATTATCATAGTATTTTAGTATTTAAACCCAAGCTTGTATTACTTTGATATGAATTTCGATCTCTAGAAACGTAACTCTTCTACTGTCTTCTCTTATGTTTTCGATAACGTTACCTTCCTCTCATTCAAGTCTCACTCAAATCACTTTACTCCATTTAAAATATCAATATTATACATCGTAAAGTATTGCTGTTTGAAACGGATAATGTTACACTAGAGGAAAATATCTAGGATTTACACACAATAGGATACAGAAAGTAATTTCAAGTGGATCTATTTTCTTTTAAGCAAGAACACAAGCTTTTAGTACAGTAACAATTACCTTCAACGGACCTCTTATTAAACATAAATTTATATTAAAGGGAATATTTCATGGTCCCATGAATTTAGAGGTAAAAAATGTGCTAAATACCCTTGATTAGGCGAAACCTATGTTGCGAAGAAAAGATATTAAAATAAGCTTTATGACGAAAATTTTCAAGTTCCGGAATTCAGCATTTAGAAAGTTTTTCAACAGTTTGTAAGGGGTTACGTATATGAATTATGTTGTTCGTAAAGGTCTTTGGTTTCTTTTACCTTACACATTTAACCTTTAGTCCACCAAGCCTGTTCCGGCATATAATTTTAGAATTAGGATTAGATTTCTGGGCTTTCGACATCTATGGCCGTGTTAGCCCGCCATGTATAAGGGATGACGTCCCTCGGCGAACACACTATCCAAGGAAACAAAAGGAAGAAAGGATTGTCGAAGGAAAGAAGCGGTCTTGGACCTATATGTTAGGCACCATTTCGGCATTTGCTTGGTGTGAATGAGGAAAGACCAGAAAAATCGCATTCAGGATGGCTGGCTTGAGAAAGCTTTTACACTTTTTCGACCGAGTGTACCCACTGGAAATCGAAGTGCAATTTTCATAGAGTTATTTTCAAATTCCAGTAACTCATTCTCTGGCTAGTCTAGAGAATGGAAAAGAATCGTAATATACACAATAGATCAAAAGGAAGCTAAAAGCAGAGAGGGGAGTGCGAGAAAGGGCACAACATCTATTTTTTTGCATTGGCTTTCGAAAACGGTATGTAGTTTCTTTGTTCACTGTAAGTTTTATGTGTATTAATTCGTAGCAGAAATAAATACTGTAATTGAAAACGGTATGTACAGCATTTTATATTATCTCATCATGTCCAATATGTGTATGGACATTATTTTTTAAGCATAGATCTATCTTCGTTAAGCAGGAAATCTTCCACGGATATTTTGCGAGTCCTGTTCAATTACACTACACAGATTTTACTGTATGCATATGCCAGAAATGTTTATTTACTTTCTCAGTATATTCATTCTTCATTTACATATACTTGGCGCATTCTAATCTTTTTTATGTGTATATAGTAGTTTTAGAGGGACCGCGCCAAGGTTAGACGACGACAAGCCTAGACACTTTTTGTGTCCAGGATTGTCGTTGTTCAACCTTGTCGTCAGCGACCCAAAATGAGATATGTCAAAGCATCTCGGGGTCGATCCCGACAAGCCTGGACACCTTCAGGAATGTGTCCAAGCTTGTCGTTGGCCAACCTTGTCGTCAGCGACCCAAAATGAGATGTGTCCAGGCTTGTCGGGATCGACCACGACAAGCTTCGACACCCCAGGAATGTGTCCATTCTTGTCGTCGTCCAACCTTGTCGTCAACGACCCAAAATGAGATGTGTCCAGGCTTGTCGGGATCGACCGCGACAAACCTGAACACTTGAGTAATGTGTCCAGGCTTGTCGTCAACGACCCAATTTGAAATGTCTGTTCCAACAAACTTTACCAGTTAAGGCGTTTCCAGTTCATACATACATGCCCTTCAATATAGAGTTGCATGGCTCGCATCTATATCGCTATTGGCTGATTCTCGCCAGTCAGCTACTGCCCTCTACTAGAGGATTTTCGAGTTATTTTAAATTTATTTATCTTTTATTAAAAGAGATTATTATTATTTACAAAATTTTCGTTTTACTTTAATAATTTACTTAAATAATTATTAAATAGGATGTGTGCCCTTGTACATAAAATTTTCGCCGAACTGAGCTGGCGCCGATACGGTGTCGTCGAAACGTAGCGGCCCCAAAGCCTGATGGCTTGAATAGGTTTGATCCCTCATGTTTGTGGTATTTATTACGATTTTTATGAATATCACGGTAGTATAAAAATTACACTGCAGTATAATCAGAGAACAGTTGCCCTTGTACATTGATAACACTAACTGCCCTTGTACACCCGTATAAGTGAATAAACAGTTGTATTTGTCAGATCTACGTGCTTTGAATGCACCAATCCGGCTCATTGGAATGTGTCCAGGCTTGTCGTTGGCCAACCTTGTCGTGAGCGACCCAAAATTAGATGTGTCCTGGTTTGTCGGGATCGACCACGACAAGCTTGGACACCCCAAGAATGTGTCTAGGCTTGTCGTCGTCCAACCTTGTCGTCAACGACCCAAAATGAGATGTATCCAGGCTTGTCAGGAACGACCACGACATGATTGGACACCTCAGGAATTCGTTCGAGTCTGGCGCAAGAGGATAAATTGAGAAGGTCCAAGCTTGTCGTTGTCCAAGCTTGTCGTCGTCCAACCTTGTCGGGAGCGACCAAAATTAAGTGTCCAGGCTTGTCGTCGTCCAATCTTGTCTGCGTCCCGTTTTAGATTACAAGAGATAGATATAGATACGTAGATTCGTTTTAATTTCAAACACTAAGCTGTTTAAATCCCGAAGAAGCCAAATGTATTCAAGAAGCAGTGGACGGTTGCGGAGCTGAAAACAATAAAAGCGAACTTGCCTTTATCAGTGCTCACTTTTCATTTAAATTCCAAAGATCATAACGTGGTTAGAAGAGTGGAAATTAGAATTTTGTAGTGCGTTTAAGCTGTTTGGAGCAATAACGAAACAGACTTCTTCAGGACCAATCGAAAATTTCTAATTTAACTTTAGCTTTTGCTTGGTGCGTATTTTCCCTTTTTAGTGCATATTCGCATATTTTCAGTGCATTTTTTCATGATTTTTATCGCATATTTGGGTGCATATTTTGGTGGTTTTTTTAGTGCATATTGATCCGAAGTCTTTACGTAAATAGAAATTAAATCTTTTAGGCAATATACCCTCACTGCATTACAACAATTAGATTGCCGGTATGTCGAGTCAAAATCATAATAAAACATACCGTCTCTGCTTTCCCCCCACTTCGAACACTGCCTACAGCAGAACTGCATAAGCTCCTGCCAGGAATCGAATCCGAGTTTCCACCCCGTAAAGGCATACGCTAACCATATAGCCATTAGAGAACTTTGGACCGAATGATCCTCATGGATCCCCATATGACCATGAAGAAAACACAATCAGCATCACCTTTGGTGGGAAAGTACAGGACGTAAATCCCAGCTAAGATTTCGTATATGTAGTATCCGCGTTAAATGACGATCAAAAATCAAGCTTAAAAATCGAATCATGTCAACAAATAAGAAATAGTGTAGTCGAGGTACAAGTACAGATCAGGAACCCAAGTTCGTTGGCGACAGAAGCGTATATACTGAGTTTTTTGGCCCGAAAATTGAACATTCGTAGCGTATGACAAGAGAACAAGTTGATTCAATGTAAGTTGAAGCTTTCGAGTAATACCGCGAAAATATCTGAAATGAGAATAAATAACTAAATCGACAACATTTGATTTTGATTTCATTTTGAGTTTAATCTCCCTTTCAGGAGCGACGCTATATGAAACGTGGATCTACAACTTAGCATAGGATCCGAAATACATGAGCTCCTGATAGAAATCAAACCTGGGTTTCCCACACCGAAAGCGCGTACGCTAACCACTTATCAACGAGGGAGCTTCGACAACATACAGCAGATCATAAACAAAAACATGAATCTGAGGTTGAGCACTGTTGACAGCGATTGCTAACAGTGTGTCACTAAAAGCCTGCATTAAGGATTAGCACTGCATTAGTTTTCCTGTACAAATTACTCTGGGAGACTTGAACATGCACGCTGTCTTAAATCACATTCATCAAGGAAATTAGTTGAAAATTTAGCCATATGGCCAGGAAGACCCCCAGCAATGCATATGTGTTAATATTGCACAACACCAAGTTTGTCATAATCCTTCTCGGCATGAAAACATGGTGGCAAGAACTCATGAATCATGATGGCAAATGCTAGGTGAACATCCTAGCATTTGTAGAACGCATGAATTTGACTGTCAAGATGAGCATGATTATTATTGATGGATCGTAAAGAGCGAAAACCAGACAAAAATTTGCTTAAGAAAAAGTTTGACTCAGAATACCACGCTAGAGGCTTGCTTTCCCTGTGCTCAAATAATGGTAGGTGAAATGAAATCTTTAAGGTTTACGTCCTACGATTATACCGGCTAGGCTAAAGGAGACGGTGATAATGAGAAAGGAATGAATTGGTGTAATGAAGAAAGTGGCAGGAAATGAAAACCCTGCCAGAAAACCACGCACACGCTTAAATAGTTCACAGAGAAATTTGTAACATCAATAGATCTATAGCCCGTAGCTCGTAACTATTGTAGCGCTTTTATATGCTTTTTCTGGAAGATTGGAAGGACCAGTGCCTCATGCTGTGGAGGTGGGTACATCCTCGACCAGATGTCTTGAAATAGCTGCAATAGCGTAAGCTATGAGTTGCGCGAGGCGTTACCCAACATATCGTAAGATATATAATTAATAACTGTAGCTGGATTGATGATTTGTGTAAGGCAAAGTCAAAAGCCTTGGAAACGACGTTATGATCTTCAGTGTTAGTGCTACTCAAATTTTAAGTATTTATCTCCACATGAATGCAAATGCGATTAAAGTCGTTGGATCAATGTGCAGAATCAGAGGTAGAACAAATGTGCCGGTTCGAAATATTAGTTATCTTTGTAAGGTTAATCTCCAAGACTTCGCTTGCTAATAGAGTAGACACCTTAGTAGTCGAACAGTAAAAATGCCGTGAACGCGACGCGAAACTGTATCCTAAAAAAACTGAAGGACGTTATGTTATTTTTCCAATTTTGAAGCTATGAAGATTTAGGCAGATACGCGTACGTAGCACAGGTACCAAGAATGCGATGATATTGGATATTCTCAGTAGTTGGATGCCGATTGTAAATGGCATGAGCACGCCGACGAGCCAGATAGCTACGAGACGAGACTTTGTACAATCTCAGTCTCGTCTCGGTTAGTAAATAGCGGTCTCGATCTCGTCTCGAGTCAAAAATCGCCGTCTCGGTCAACAGATGCTTGTCTCGATCTCGGTCTCGAGAGCCAAGTTTCGGTCTCGTCTCGAAAGTCTCGAAATAAATAGTGTGAAATTAAAATTGTGAAAGTATTATTATTGTACAATCTGTCGTTTCCGCTTCTTATTTTTTGGCCTTCATTCTTGAATTATTGTATGGTGTACCTCTTCATAGCTAATTTGCTAGCACTAATGCTCTCCATGTGTGTGTTCCAGGTTCAATCATCAGTGGGTATATCATACCTGGGATAAAGCCCTAATAGTAACCCATATTTCACTTTCAACAATAGACTGTCTCATATAGCCTCAGTACTGCCTATACCATTAAACTCTATTAAATTAACTTCAGTACTATATAGTAGTTTATTTCCTTCCTTTGAATCAGAATTGCTCAATACCTCCTAACGGATAACGCAAGACATAGCAGCACGAATTATTTAATCGTAACGAAATTGAAATTTTACAATTTCAAATTTATTATCCAATACATTCTGCTTTGACTGTCATTTTAAAAACAGAATACAACTTCATTATCTTAAGAAATAGCGCAAATTAGTACTATAATATATTTTGTTTCAAATTGATCAAATGGTTTATTACCGTTTCACATCTCTGTTTTTAATTGACACTTTATAACACGAACTTCCTGAACCTTGTGGTGGGAGCTACGGCACTTACCTTTGCTATGTGTGGTCTCGGGTTGATCACCAAACAGTTAGATTTAAAGTCCTATGTTTCGCATAGTTGGCGTCTCATTTTAAGTACATTCGGTTTCTTATACAAGTTCATAAGGTCATAATGCATTACAGAAGCATATATCCAGTGTTTTAACATAGATTAAGCTTATTCCTGAGCTCTCAGCGTTGCATGCGATCTTTATTCGAGAAAACTAATCGTGCGTTCATTACGTTGAAATTTCATACTGATTGAAAATTACTTCCGAAACATGGACATACATATTATATAAGTGTATAGGTAATCCGAACTATCTGTATCTATTTTCTCTCTCTACCAAAACAAGTGATTCTTAACTTTCTAGTTTTCTTTTGTATTAATTTTCGTAGTTTTGCTGCAACACGAAGGATTGAAGAGTCAAAAATATATATATATTTTTTTGCTGTACGACTTTCGTTAAATTTTGGATCCATTTTTACCCTACCTTACCTCTAAAAGTTATATAGGACCGGATCCAGGATTTCTTGAAGGGGATGCACCAATAACTACCACTACCCTTGTTTTAAATTTTTAAGTTTTTAAATGCCTTTAGGCATCTGTGGTATGAATGAGGAATATTACTTTATTCAGTGAATCCTTTTCCTTCAACCTTCAGAAAATCGACTTAAACTATTGCTTTTGTAAAACTAAGCTTTCTTTTAAGCCTTAAACGGATACATGACAGCAGAAAGTTTCGGAGAATGTTACTTTTTCACTGCTGGGTTCTCATTTTAGATAGGGTATATTTACAGTGAAAGAGGGTGCATGTGTTTCGGTGCACCCCCTAAATCCGACACTATATATATATATATTTAATAATTTAGAGGTAGACTATGCTAAGTTATTTTCTGATCAAAATTGAGTTAAGAATACTTTTTTAATAGGCAATGTTCTTTCTAGTAGTGTAATAATGTAAGTCTAAAACTTACTACTTTGTAACTACTTAGTATACAGACACTAAGCATAGAACAACAGTACTATAGGTCTTACTTAAGGAACCGGGTTTTCGCCTCTTTTGTAAAATTACGAAATTATGACTTCGTTTAGTTTACCTCAGAGGTCCAGATATAATAAAAAATCATTACCATCATCATAATCAACCATTATCAATTCAATGTTGGATGAAGGTCTTTGCAAGTCTTCTCCTCAACTATCTCTCTTGGACATATCTTTTTCAGGATACTGCCCAGTATTTCTTGATTTCGTCACATCGTCTGGTATGCAGACGTTTCCTAGGATGTTTTTGTCTCGCGGTATCCAGTCTAGAATTGTTTTCGTCCATCGATCATAATTTCTTCTCGAAATATGTCCAGCACATTTTCCAGTCCATGTTAAAATTATTTCATTAGTATCAGTCATTATTGCGAAATAATTCATTTCTGTATACGTATTTGGGTTACAAATAGTTCAAATCCGCTACTTTTGGAGCACAGACACAGCAAAAAGTTTCGGAGAATGTTGCTTTTTCACTGCTGGGTTCTCATTTTAGATAGTGTATATTTACAGTGAAAGGGGGTGAATGTGCTTCCTACCTTCCTTCTACCTTTTCTACCTTTTGATCATCTGATCTGGCAACACTGACTCAATAATTTAAATAAACACAATGTGACGACCCCCATTTGGTCTAGCAGCCAGCACGCTTGACTTCGGTTCACGTGATCCCGAGTTCGATTCCCAGTGGGGCTAAAGTTGAACGACCGAAGTGGTTCGGATTCTACTATAATCAGTAGCTTCACGTCCCCTTTAGCCGCCTTGTCACTTAACAGGCGTATGACCTTCAGCGCTGCTCTCACGTCGACCAAAACAGTTGCAGCGACGTTGCCAGCGCAATAAAGTGGAAGACTGCTTCGGCCGGAACTAAAATAGAAATTTGATATTTTAAATCTAAAACAGTAACCGAGAGTTGTAGAGGATATATATATAATATTGGTGAAACCACTATGTTTCTAGCTTATTTTTTTCGTACTTTACAGCTGTTTTCATTTTCCTGTGATTTGTTATTGTGATTATTGCATCATGAAGAAAGTTCATTTTGGCAATGGCAATTAGTTTTAAAATGATTATTTTTTTTATATCTCCTGTAATTTTAAAGTTCCATAGTGCAAAGCACTGGATCACATCGGTGATTTTATTAGACTTTTTCAAGTGGGACTTTGAATTAACGGGGAGGTATTTGTGTGTGAAAGTAGTATTGCTAAAATAGGATAAGCCACCCATTGAGGACGATCGGAGAAATGCCTTGGGGGTGATTTCCCCCTGGGCTTCTATTGAAGTCATCACTGGCCATTAGCCACCTATTTGGTCTTTGTCCTCTACATGCTTCTTCTCCCAATAGTTTTTGTTCTTAATTTTAAAAAGAAGAAAAGGGAAACCCCCTTTTTGTCACGCGAGTGATGTAAAGAGACGAAAACTAAATCCGATGTCTAAACTTCTGTTTTCTTTTCGATTTTATGTTTTCTTACCTGCTTGGTCAAATTCGTGGGCGAAGCTGGTAACTTACATACCAAAACGCAAATCCACAGACGAATTTCGGGGAATTGTATATATGAGATTTATGAACACATACCGCATTGTATAGAACATATTCATTCATTCTGTTATAAAAGCTTTCTCCCCTATGCAGTGCCATTAGCGTTTGCTTTTATATTTATCGTTTGCTCGTGTAAAATGGTCCATTAGAGTGTTTTGAAATTTAAAGTATATGTAATATAAGTATAAAGTATATACTTATAAAGTATAAAGTATCTATCTATTTATCTATCTATCTATCTATCTATCTATCTATCTATCTATCTATCTATCTATCTATCTATCTATCTATCTATCTATTAAAATGCTACAATAGCAATTAAAAGATTTTTTTGTAAGTTAATGGATTAGGTTTAGGAAATTTCTTTAATCATCGATTTTTGTTTATATAATCATACTTGGCTTCATATCAAAGAGACTAACCCCAGCCATTAGAGGGTTACGCCCTCTGTTTGGCATAGGTTTCAATACGTATTGGTGTTGCTAATACAGGAACAATAGATGGTCTAAGTGCAATACAAAAACAATAAATTGAGAAAAGAAGAAAAACTACGTAATATTAGTCTTGAAAAAACAAAACAATATATATAAAATATATATAAAATGTAGTGCAAGATATAAAAGTAATGGTGCAAATATACAAATATAATATAATTAAAGGATAAATGTAACAAGGTATATAATATATATATAAACAGGTATGATGATGATATGAAGTTAATTGACGTCACAAACACATTGGGAACATTAGTTGAGACACATGATGGTTATATCTTCTGTCTCGGGGCGACTCGAGACTGATGTAAGACGTAATGATAACCCAATGTTAGTGATGAGTGAAGAACATGTGCTAAAATGGAAAAATATGAGGTATATGATCCCTGACGACGTAAATGTCAAATATAGCTGTCTCTGCGGCGTCCAAGTTTGTTGTCTTAACATAGATCGTGGTGAGTACATTGAGCGGTTAGTGCTGGTATCGAGATGGAGCATCTGTAAGGGTATCAAGTCTTAAAGTGTCCAGATAGAGTGGATGAGCATTTGTAATGCGTGACTGAATGTATTTTGTCCGGAGTGTGGCAAGATGGTCGAAAATGGCGGGAAAGTCTATGTGTTCGTAGATCATGTAATTTGGATATGTTAAGCGAATCCGATATGCCAGGCGAATAATATGGCGTTCCATAACTGCTAACTTCTCGTAGAGTTTAGATGGAGCGTGACACCAGGCAATGTGACCAAAGGCGAAAAGAGGTCGGAGGAAAACTTTGTATGTCTTTAGTAAGACATCCACACTTAGTCCCCAAGTTGTGCCGGTAAGGCGGCGTATAAGATTTAATCTAATTGATGCTTTTTGCGCCAGTTTTTGAAAGTGAGGCTTCTAGGTGAGTTTGGTATCGAATACCACACCAAGATACGTAGCAGAGGCGCTTGGTCGAAGAAAATGCCCGTCAACTGATATAGAAAGATTAGCAGGATTTCGGCGTACTTTAGTTGTACGTTTGGGTGGAAGGACAATAAGGGCTTGTGTTTTCTCTGAATTGACAGTTAATTTCCACTTCCTGCACCAGATGAGAAAATTGTCGAAAGTCAGTTGTAGGCTTATGCTGATCTGAAGCATAGTTTTATCGAGTGATAAAAATGCTGTGTCGTCAGCATGTTGGAAAATATAGACATTAGGCGGTGGTCGAGGCATATCTGAGGCATATAAAATATATAATAATGGACTAAGTGCAGATCCCTGAGGTACGCCTGTGTGCGGAAAATAGGTCTAGATAGGACATTTCCTATTGAAACATACGCTATTCGATTACTTAAAAAATAGTAAATGAAACGAATGTAGCAAGTGGGTAATCGGAGTGATTGTAGTTTGCGCAGCAATCCATAGTGCCATACCTTATCAAAAGCTTTTTCTAAGTCTATAAGGACTAGACATGATGGAAGAGCTTTATTATATTGATTGGTGATAACCGTGGTGAAGCGTAGCTGTTGGTCGCTAATAGAAAAGTTTGGCCTGAAACCTGCTTGATGTGTGGGTAACAGATCGTGTTCTTTAAGATGAATATGTAGTCTGTTGAGGAGAATCTTTTCAAATAGCTTGCTGAAGACAGAAGTTAACTGAATGGGCCTGTAAGAACTAACATCATGAATAGGGTTGTTTGGTTTATGAAACATGCACACCTTTGAGACTTTCCAATGTAAGGGATAATATCCAGTGCTGAGAATGAAATTATAAATAGATATTAATAAAGAAATAAAGAGAGGCGGGGATTCTTTCAACATTCTATAAGAGATGCCATCTATTCCTGGAGCTGTGTTGCGTTTTCCTCGGAGAGCGGAATGTAATTCTGGAGCAGTAATTGGTCTGGTAAGAGGATGATTTAAGGCTATTTGATGTGTTACAGAGGTTTGTAGAGAAGGTACACTGGAAATATCAACACGTTCGCTCTGGCATGGAGACTCAGTTGGAGTGAATACTGCTTGTAGTTGATCAGCAAAAGAATTGGCTTTATCTGTGTCTGATAGTAGTGGAACACTATTGAGATGGAGCGGATATGTTGTAACAGTATTCTTTCCCGTTAATTGATGAAATTTCTTCCAGTAGCGGGTAGGATGTGCTTCGTCTCGCAACTTATTGCAAGCACTAATCCAGTACCTCCGTTTATATGCAATTAGGTAGTTTTGTACTGCTCGTTGCCATTGTCTATAGCAATGAAGATGTGCTTCGTTTCCAGTACGATGGTATTCTCGAATGTGATGGCGTGCACGTTTTACAATGGCCAGATATTGAGGCGGTAACTTTGGTCTGTGGGGACAAATTTTGTCTGTAGGAATAGACGCTTCAGCATTAGAGGTTAAGGTATCTGTAAGTCTGGAGATAGTATTATACAATTCAGATTCTGTAGTGGGTGCTGTAAGATCAGTAATATCTTTTTCAATAGTTGTCTTATACGTATTCCAATCAGCTTTATCGTAACGTTTGACGGTACGGAATACCGAAGTAGTATTGCAGTAACGGCCCTTATTGAGCATTAGTTTCACTGGGCAATGATCACTGTCTATTGTGTCAAGTACCTTTATATTGCAATCGCCAACCAGATTAAGTGACGTAATTACAACATCTGGTGTTGTTTGGCTACTTGGTCTGGTATGACTAGGTAAGGCATGAATATGTAGATGTAGCTGTTGAGTTACGTAGTCGATAAATTGTTGTTTTTCTCGGTCGCTGCGACTGTGAATATTGATATCAGCCATAATGATGATATTTTGAAAATTATGGGCAATGTAATTGAAAAAATCAAATGGTATTGGGTGCCTCAGCCGGTTATAAATTGTAGCAACGTTGAGAACAATGGAGGGATAATAAACGGACAATAGAAGATGTTCTGGATGATTGTCAAAAGCTTGTGGATGATATTGTCGGAATGGTAATTTAGGTGAGAAACCCACTGCAACTCCACCTTGAGCTCTGGCGGCAGGTCCTATATAATCATGTCGGTGAAGGAGATAACCCTTGATGCGAGCTGTGACATTAGGTTTGAGTGCAGTTTCATTGATTGCAAAAATATCAATTTGTTCTTCCAGTAAGAGATGTTCGAATAGAAGTTTATGTTGCTGGAAACATCGAATAATAATAAACAATAAATTCATAATTAGGATCAGAAAGGAAATGGCTTTAAACGACGGTTTCAAGAGGCGCGATTTGAAAGTGAGCATACTGTGGTGAATATGTACCATGCATATTGATGTTAAAGAAATACTTTGCAGTGGCAGTTATGGTGCGAAGTATATGATCGCGTTGAAATGGCAGAACGTTCTGGACCACTATAGTGAAGTAACGAAGAAAATCTTCGATACTGATTGGATGTAGAATCGATTGAGCTGGAGGTGTAGTTTTATCAGAACTTCGAATGGGTGCAGTAAACTCCGGGCGAGTAGGTTCTGCAGGGGGCTTTGCCTTGCAGCGGTAGCTGTATGTGGGGGGCATCTCTCCACATGTGGAACATTTTGGAGGTTGTTGTTGATTTTGGCACAACCTGGTTTCATGTTGGTTGCCACAATATCCGCATCGCGGTTCATTTGGACAACTATTTGTGAAATGAGCGTTGTAGGTGTGACATCTCTCACACCGAGAGACACTGGCCCAGGAGTTTTAGAAGGCTCTACTCTATGAATTTTCTTATAAATAGGTGCACCGTGTGCCAGAATATGCTCGATAGCCTGCTGGTTTTGGGACAAAACACGTATCATATACGTTGGCCCATTATTGTTTTTAATGCGTATGCATTTGTCAATGTTAATGCCTTCTTGAATAACCTCTTCGCGCACTTCATCGTCCGTAAACTCTGGAAGAACAGCACGAATAACAACAGATAACATTGGCAATTTCTTAGGTGGTGGTGGTTGTTTAAGCCTAGAATCAGACTTTTTTGTTAATTTTGCGTTTTTCCCGAAGATTTCATAAAATGCCTTATTACGTAAATAGGTTCCAAAATTTGGATCTTTTGATTTTATAATGTATCCATTTCTAGTGTGGACTATTTGTTCTACATTTGCACGTGGAACGTATTTAATGATCTGGAGAAAGATCATCTTTGGATGTGTGTATTTCGGGTCAAAGTCAGTTAGTAAAAAATTGTAAACGGGACCCGGATTTATGTTGAGACTTTGGGATAATGAGTCAGAAGGTAACGGTCCAGTGTCCATTAGTTGGATGTTAGAAGATAGATATCCGCCACGAAATCTCTTAGCAGACTGAGTTGACTCAGTAGATGGATGTCTCTCTTTTGATATGCTTGCTACTGGTTGACTTCCCCAAGAAAAATGTCGGGTGCGACTGGTTGTTCCAATGGGTGCAGCTTGAACACGCGAAGTGTTTGCAGTTGTAGAAAGAGAGGCTGGTAAACTCGTATGTCGACCGAGAACCGATTGTCCGTTAGTAAATTAAAGGAGCCCGAGCTCCAACCTATAACTTTGGCTTTCAAATCTTTCATTTACGGTTATGTGTGATTTCACGTTTAACAGAGACAAACATTTTAAATACGAGTACTTTAAACAAATCAGTTAACTAGATCTTTTTCATAAAGTTTATGATATAAAATTATTGTTCAAAGCCTTTGTATTTTCATAAGCCTTCTCTAAAATCAATGCACTTGAATTGTGCTTCCATCTTCCGAGTTCTTTTAAACTATATGTTGTGGATGTTTATATGTTTGTGGTCAATCCTTTCGACAACGAGATCTCGGAAACTGCAGGCTGTAGAAAGATGACGTTTTCACTGATCGATTAGAAATTTTGCGTAGATTGTCCAGTTGTAATTGAATATTTAAGAAGCATGGCCATTATTTCTTTATTACATTTTTAAGAGTACACTGGAAGCGTTGAAATTAAAAAAAACTAAAGCATCATATCCTATGCATTATACATTCCAACACCACACTGTTATATATAGGAGTTGCATATGTCTGAGACGTTTGTTTCATGGCCAAATAATAATGAAAAGGAATGATAACCATCTCTCCAGTCTAAGCAGTAAGATGATGGTTATCTTTATTTTTGGAGTTTTGCGCAATGAACACCATATATAACTGCCATTATAATTAATTGTGTATGTAATGTATTTGGTTATTGCATACTGCATACAAGAAGAAAGAAAACACTGGTTATTCATGAATTAGAAACTCGAACTGGAAATAGGTTCAAATCTTGCAAATGGTGCGAGATATTGAGAAAAAAAAATAATCGATAAAATCTCCTCTTTATGATACGCCTTGCTGATTTTTTTCAAGACTTCTTTCACTTGTGTCTGTAAAGGGACATGTACAGATATGAGAAATGAAAAGGATATTTATGCTCATGCGAATGATGCGCTGTGTAGAGAGCGCAGGTTCAGCTAGTATATTTTAAACACGCAACTGTGGCTCAGTGGTAGAGCTCTTACCTTTGATGTAAGGGGTCCCTTGTTCGATCCTAGCTCTCAAAGTGTGCTCCGTGGAGGACAAATACCGTTTGCGTGGATTTTCTCGATGTTTTCTCGTTCCCCCCACTTTCATCATTCAACCATATTTCATTACATCTTTGTCTTCCTTAGACTGGGTGAATAATCGTTGGACGTTAAGTTAAAAAAAAATACATTATTAATTCAACGTACAGCGGTTATGCTTTGTAGGTTAATGCAGAGAAATAACTAATAAGTAAAAACTAAGGGAGATCTAAGAATTAAAGCTATTAAAATAATGGGAAGAAATGGGACAATCTAGATAAACCTATAAACACGTTTTCATCACTAACTAGTAAGGGTCTTAATCGAATCAAATATGCTTATCATTGGAGGTGAGTTCCTCATCACTGGGTCACCGTGCATTCCGTTTCTATATTTTATGAATTAGTGTATAACATATAGTTGTTTTCTTATTGCGAGACTTTCATTGTCTCCGATTAAAAAAAAATCAAAATGGTAGGGTATTGTCATTCGGTTTGCGGGGTCCTAACTTTGATCCTCAGATGGATGTAAACGGGGTTATAAACAACACTACCTAGCCAACTAATATCAAGTATTTGTATATTAATTTGCTTATCTTGTGAATAAAAAGCTGAATATTCCAACCAAACGAAATATAGTATTCATACCACATTTGTAACAGAATATAATATTATTGATAAGATATATACATTAATGATCGTATTAGTGTCGAAGTTTTGCATTGTTATAACATACTGGATGTTGTTAGTGAGAAGTATACATATGATACATGCAATATGCGCCCTCGGGAAGCTCACTTTCTCACCGGTGGTTTGACAACATCGCGCTGCGAACTCATTGGTTGACACCATACGCCAGTTCGGCTGACTCGAACCAGTGGCTTATTTAAGGGGGGCTGCCGGGCTTAAGCCCCCGAAATATTACTTACTATAGTAAAGTAAATGAAATATCTTGCAGAATTTTCACATTTCCAGGCAAAGTCGCCCCCGAAAGTTAGCAAAGCCCCCCGAAACATAATCGTAAATACGCCACTGACCGGACTATAAAACAAATCACACCAAATATCAGTACAATGTGTATTACTAACTGTAAGTCTTTGAATAATTGCATATAGCTACAGTATATGGTATGGATCGAGTGTAAGGAGGTCGGTGGTTAAATTAAGCAAGTGAAATGTAGGGCTACCAGGCCTAAGGCTTAGGGGAAACAACTAGTGATACTGAAAATTTATCACTTACATTTAATTTGTTACAATTTGCATTTAGGTGTATTGCTGGAACGAAAACTTTGATATTAACATTATATGTAACTCAAAAACTATGAAAAACGTTGTTCTTACAAAACATTCTTGCACCATAAAACAAATTATGAGTAATTCTAAAATATTTCGCAGTTTAGCTACGTCATTTGCACTATATTTAGAATAATATTCAGCAATTTTTAAAGTAGGCAACACTGCTTAAAATAATGTAACTGCGACTTGTAATTAAAACCAGCAAAAACTATTGTTGTAATGTTATAGAAGTAAAGGAAATCAAAAATCATTATAAAAATTTAATACAAATACGTCGTTTTAATCAGTATAACCATCACTACCCGTGTGTTTGGTATATCTGAAACGGTTTGAAATAACAATTATTGTAAAAGGCATTATGATCATTTAAGTCTTTTTTAAGCATCTACATGTTGAGACGTGGTATGTCAGCAAGTTTTCGAAGTAAAGTGTTTAGAAAAAATTAAATTTTCCATTTCTTGTACTTTTGTTCCTTCATCCATTCGAAATACGTTATACCATGATCATAGTATTTGACGCTAAGACCATACCATTTGAAGACTAAAGCTCTGAGACTGGTATAATTGATGCGCATTGCACCGTCCATGCCATTTGAGTTATTAGAGATCTCCAAAATGTTGGTGTTAGTTATATTGTATTGTCCTTTGTTACTCTGTGGTTTTATTTAATATCTAAATTAGAAATATATAATACCTTACGTAGTGCAACTTGAGAAAATACAATTTTATGTTGAGTTAACAACATTGCTAGTTTGTCTAATGGTATTGCAGAGTATCTAGAAGAATTTCGCCTTCAATATTTCATACAACTTTGTACAAAATTTCAGCATTTTTAATATATATATATATATATATATATATATATATATATATATATATATATATATATATATATATATATATTAAAAATGCTGAAATTTTAATATATCGCGGATCCAAGGGGCGGGCTATAGGGGCTATAGCCCCCTTTGATACTGAGGCATACACTGGACAAAATGGGCTTCAATCCTACTTTCTTTAAACTGGATAACTTTAGCAGTGGATTTTGTTTCGGGAGAGGCTTGGGGAACGAGTAAGAAACATTTTTAAAAAATTGTTAAATGATAAAAAATGATTAAATTTAATTCGGGAAGGGTTTGAGGTCGATACCCACTCCCTAAATACGCCACTGTACATTAGTCAACCGTTCCCATATTATCTAACACAGCAACGAAACAAATTTTGAGTAAAGGTAATTTTAATAGCTATCAATGTAAATATTCGAGACGAGACCGAAACTTTCGAGACTGACCTAAGTTTCGTCTCGATTTATAGAGGTCTGTCTCGGTCTCGGTCTCGTCTCGGTATATAAAAGTCAGTCTCGGTCTCGGCTCGGTATATAAAAGTCCGTCTCGGTCTCGGTACTCTCCCTCCTAGATAGCTTTGTGGATTTCCGGTTACCACCATGTAACTCGCCATTGTGACCATCGTTTCCGTATTCTGCAATAGAAGGGTGTGTAGCGTCAATAAGAGTTCTCTGGAATAAGAGGACTAATAATAGAATGGTGTAACACACAGGAATTCAGAAATGATTGCCAATCAGTACGCTTTTACAGATAGCTGAAGCATAGAAAATGTTATGAATAATTAATTGGCAAACCATAGTTATTACATGAAAATTATAAAAGCAAAAGAGACCTGGATGCATTCTCCACATGATGAAAGGAACAAGGGAGGTACTATACAGCAAGAAATCAATGCATGGGAAAGTACCGGGTTCAATAAAAAAAGTGAGTAGGATCACTATCCTTAAGGACGAGAATCCGACTCTCATCAAGGAATTTCGTTATGTGACAGCCACGATCATCAGTTGGGGTGGATTCTAAAGACGATGGTGTGCATTTATAAACTTAACCAAGAAAGTTCTATCACTTTGTGGGTGTCTGTGTTCAATTGGCCCTCACACCGTGAGCTGAATGCGAACAGAGATGAGGCGAAGATCAGTTGTTGCTGTGAGTATATCCAACATACTTTGGGGAGGGTATCGTAAATACGCAGATGCTGCAGCATTGGTTTAACAAGTTTACGGACGGTGATAAACACTTAAAGACGCACCCCGTTGCGGAAGACCAACACATGTTCAAAATTAACCCTGCAATACGCGCGCGGGCTACCATTGTAGCCCAGCGTTTTTGTTTTCCTTGCCGCAAGGTAATTTGAGATGCTAACACAAAGAGTGTCTGTGTACCTTTCTATCAACTATCATTCTGCATGTTTAGTGTGTGATCGAACGTAAAATCGAAACGAGCTCATAGTTATTCTGCTTGAAAGTTTCATGGGCTACATCTGTAGCCCGCGCGACTATTGATGTCACGGGTGTTCTAAAGCGTATAAGTTTTTTCATTATAGTTTGAGTGTTGATCAGATGGTCAATGAGTTTGCAAAATGCCAATTCTGATGAGGAATGTTTTCTAGATCGCGAAAGTGAAGGTGAAGAATATTTTGGGACGGAAGAACTGCATTTTTCGGACACAGTAATAGTAAAAATTCAGATGTTACTGAGAATTCCGGGTGGCAGGAATCACTGATACCTGTTGATGATAGTGATAATAAATACAGTTCTGAAGTAAATTATTATGTAGCAAGTACGAATGTTACGAGTACTCGTAATATTTGTACTCGTGCTCATAATATTTTGCTTAGTTTTCCTGGACCTAAAGGTGAGGCCAGGTCTGCGTTGTCGTAACTTGAATGTCTAGAATTGCTTTTAGATGCAAACATTTTCATACTTATAGTTGATTGTAGCAATATTTACATTGACAGAGTTAGAAAGAGATTTGTACGTGACCGTGATGCAGAACTTACAGACGAGACTGAAATACGTGCCCTTCTTGTTATTTTGATGCTTTTGATGGGTGGTCAATGCTTGAAGGATAGTGCGCATTGACCACTCAATCACTTGTGTGCAGGACATGCTTCGAGGATCTTAAAAACAGAAAAATAAAAATATATGAGAGTAAATAGCATATGTATCATTATGCAAAATCGTAATCAAACTTTTGATAGCAGGAAATCATAAAAAGTATTTCCATGAAAAGGTATATGTTTTGTCGATAATACTTTATCTGTAACCTTTGTAAACTTTTGGTAAAATAATGCGTATTTTTAAAAAGAATTCCGCCATATATATTTACGATGAAGAAAAGTTCGAAATGTACAAGGTTGGTGCATTTATTGCTTAACACAAATAACTTTTACAGTCCTATTCGTGTATTACTTTTGAAAAATGAATGGCGTTGATCTCCTTTGTATATACATAGGTTTCAAAATAAATATATTTCTCAAATTGGGTAGAAGACCCTTAAAAGGGTTTATAAATACATTTCTCTACAAGAAAGATAAAAATATTAACAAACTTGCCAATATAATAAAATAAAAACAAATGGGCTACAGTGGTAGCCCGCGCGACTAACCATGTCACAAAAATCCGCGCGCCTATCGCAGGGTTAAGATATTCAGGCAGCAATTGAGGCGAGCAATGGCCAGACATATGAGGAACTGGAACTACAATTCAGTGTGAGTGGAAAAATCATTCAGCAGCACCTCCATGAATTTGGGAAGCACTACAAGTTCTGTCGATGAGTCCCACCTTATATGACTCCGGACTAGAAGGCAACGCGAGCAGAAACCTATGTTTCTTTGCTGTTTTGTCTGATCAACGAGCCATTTCTGGACAGGGTGTTGACATGTGATGAAACGTGGGTCCTCTACGAAGCTCCACCGTGCCTTTATCATTGGTTAGCATCCCATGAACCGGTTCCTAAACAGCTGAAACCAGCACTGCACCAGAAGAAGGTCCTTCTGTGTGTTTAGTGGACTGTTCGTGGCATCATGCATCGGGAACTGCCGCTAGCTGGTCAGAGCATCAATGCAACTGTCTGCTGTCATCAGGTGAGCCGTGTAAAAGAAAAACTCAAAAGTCTGAAGCCAGCACTTCTGAATCGCAAAGGGGTCCTCTTGTGACATGACAACGCTAAGGTAGGATGATCAGGGACACGCCTTGGATGGGAAACGCATCCGCCATACTCCCCGGACGCCAGTTCAAATCCCTAGTAGAGGTGCAAAATGTACTTGATACCTCCTTCTCTTCACGGTCCACCAAGTTCTATCGCGGTGGAATTCATGGCCTTCCAGTTGTTGGCAGAAGGTTGTCGATGCTGATGGGTACTTTTTTGATCTTTCAGGTACCTCTTAGGTGATATATTGATATTCTAAGGTGATGGGTCAAAAGCGACAGAACTTTCTTGGTTACCTTTATAGATAATTAATTAAGGAACAGATTGTAATTGTAGAGTAAAGAAAATTCACAGCGCAGCTTTTCAGATGTAGGAGACAACAAAGAATGAAGATTACCGAGTACAGTGGCGTGCTGTGAGGGGGCTAGCGGGGCAATGGCCCAGGCGCCGAAGTAAAGAAACGCAAAATTCTGGGGAAAAAAGAGAAAATATATATAAAATGGAAGGAAAAAGTAATAAAATGTGATCAAAATCAAGTAAAAGCGGGGTTTATTTTTGAAACTTTTCTTACGCTTTGCGCCAACCATGGTGGCGCTTCGCGGCTAGTCTCTCATTCATATGTACGGGGGCGCTGTCATATACTCTCACGTCGGGCGCTGATTTTCCACGGCACGGTACTGACTGAGTACAGCAATGGCTACACCGACAGTACCTCCACTATCCGTTGGGTTATCATTTATAATTCTGTAACAAGATAAAACGGGAGATTGAAAATTAGTTTCCTGCAAGCAGACCACAGCTAATTAGTGGTCAGACTCCAATTGATTCAATATCTCAAGATGACTGCTGAAGGCGTTATGATGAATTTGGAATTTGGAAAGATTAAGGTTCAGGAAGGAGGTTGCATCGAGAGTCAATTACCATCCTCTCACTATGCATCAGTTCGTCATCCATCATACATTATTTCAGTGAAATTGAGGGTCGTTGAACTGATGGAGATTTTGATTTTCTCTGAAATAGGACAGAGTTGTTAAGGTAACAAAGTTTGTAGTGGCTTAATTTGATTCCAGCAAGATATGGTGACTGATAATGGGTTTGCGTTGGCTGAAGGTCTCCTTTACGAACAAGTCCTTAGATAATGCAAAAATTGAGGTTTCGTACTTAGGACACTTTAGTGGAGAGGCTTCAGTACAAATATGGTGAAACGTAAGATGTCTGAGTTGCCGTAAATTTCCTAAAACTAGCGGCAACTGAAGTTGAAGTGATGGGAAGCGAGGTTTGAATGCTTTCTTAAATGTGACGTTTATTATCGGCTGCGGAAATCTTTTCGATAACCATGAGCTCTCTGTTGTTACGCTTTTCTTATTGAAAGTCGGACGGTCCATAGACCAGGCAATTTATCATCCTTAGAGCTGACACAGGAAGCTTATTTACTGTACATTACTCCACATCATGACTTCCTTAAGAACTCCCTCGTGTCCATATGGTTAGCCTATATGCTTTCGGAGTGGAAGACTCGGTTCTTGCTGTTGGTTGGCATACATGTAGTTCAGATCCTACGTTAAGCTGAAGTTCTAGATCTATAGCCTCCATGCTGAACGAGTCGCTAAACTCCAAATCAACCGATTACAATCTCGTTGGTTACAGTTTACGTAAATGGAAGACATCGCTTTTCTCCAGTTGCTATTGTTCCCAAAATTGTGCTATTTAAAATAAGAAAGAGGATTAGGAGTAGTGTCGCTTTTCTCGGAGGTAATATCCAACCTTCACAAATATCGAGAGTTTAGTCAAATTCACAGTAAGAATCACTGAGTTGAAAATAGTTCACCTGACTTCTTACCTTTAATTCGAACTTCTTCTTTGAGATAATCAACTGGTCCAGATTTAATCTCATTATCAGCGGCGTTCAGAAGATCTTAAAACGAAACTACCCTTTACTGACGGTAAGTTTCTCCTGAGATCAAGTGGTCCAATGCTGTCCAGTTTACGTAGCTTCATACTTTATTCCTCATTTACCATTCCTCATTTATTCCTCATTTAGTACCATTTTTTAAGTTTCCCGATGTATTTAATCATTCCAATTATGTAGATATAATTATCTTGTTAATAAATGTGGATAAGTCGATAATACCATTGAATGGTTAGATTCAAAACTCACACTACCATCATCTTTGTTATTAACTACAAAATATCGTTATACAAGATTAGTACAAAATATCCTTATACAAGATACTCATCTTTTCCAAATTTTCTGCAACGGGCTGAGTTTTCTAATTTACATCGGATTTGGGTTTTTACTGAGAATGATCTCATGACCCGAAATTAAAGATTTTCACATATACAATTTGTGTAAAACTAGTGAAATAAAATAATGTGCATTTGCTGCAGCACCGCACAGGGGCGTTCACAAAGATAGCTAAAGTTATTATCCTAGAGATTCCGTAACAAGCTTTTCCTGTAGAATGGGCGTGTTACAAGTGTCTTCATGGAGAGCGAGGGCTATATCAAACAACTATTTAATCGATAAGAATACGTGACCTCGTATATTGAGAAAACAGCGGCGAAAACCAAACCTGAATTTCCAAAACCACAAGGCTCACCACCCAAAACAAATAACAAATAGAATTATACCCATTATGTTTTCCATGTTTGCTATTGTTTTGTTTATAATGTTTTATATACGCAGAAATAAATAAAAACTATACTCACATAAATGCGGATCAGAATTGTGCACGATCTACTGAGCCAGTGGGAGACCCAGACTCATACCAACTACATACGAGTCCTGCAGCAGTATCCGCAAATAAGACGGCAGACATAAAACATACATTTGAAAGGTGTTTGACTAAATTATAAATGAAGTCATTCATTCAGTCCATCTCTTCTTCGCATTGAGAGTGTGCTTCATGAAGAGGAAGAAATAAAGTTGTAAAACACTGTTCCTAAAAGGATATTTGCTCTTCATCATTAAATGATTACATTCTTCTGATTATGATAGACTTTCAGAATTTGGAGACTGAGTTGCAATCTGAAAGTTAATTAACCGAATTAAGCAACTTATTAGCTAAGCTCACGATCCAGAACACTGAGCTAACATCAAATCCTGGATAAATACTGACTTATATAATAGCACTGACTTAAAGAGAGTTAATTATTTGGTCTCTTTAGCGAATCAGAATGTTAGGAAGGTGTGGACAAACATGGATTAGAAATAAACACGAGGTCAAGCTTGTTGAATGAATTATCACAATGATTGCAATAATATAGTATTACATAAATTTTCATGTTAATTTTTAAGATGAAATCGATTCCATTGTTATTACTGTTATAAATTAATGGTGTACTTAATTTCTTCTTTTTTAGATGCAGAGCAATATTTTGCTAATTTAGTTGACAATGAAGCTACTCTAAGAAGTGTACCCATATTTGTTACCAACGGGAAACTCTGTGTTTCAATTGTTTATTACATTACACCCAATACTTCGAGTTCGTTAATAGTATATCTCGAGCTAACAAATCAAACCCAAATTCAGCTTTTCGAAGGATTTGCTTCAGATTCTAAAGTAAGTATATTATACTAAATTACATAAATAATTACTAATGTTAATGTTGTGTAATACAGTAAATAAATTGCGATGAGTGCGTAAGTAATTGCTAATATTCGTATTGGAAAATAGGTAAATTGTAATGAATTATACAAGCTATTGTTAATGTTTATATTGCAAAGTCAGTAGATTGTACTGAATTGTATAAGTAATGGCTAATATTGATGATGATGAACTAATGTTTATCCGATCAATTAAACAATTGTTCTGAAAGTAAAATCTCATCTCATCGCTGCGCCTTCAAAAACCGCTATGTATAATTCTTAATTTTATACGAGAGATAACAAAACGAATGCATTGTTTGTTAAAAGGCAGGAAGAAAATAAGATATGTGCAAATCTGTAAAAATCGCATTTTGAACAAAAACTGCACATAGAGATTTTTGAAAGCGCAGCAACATTTTCTAAGAACCGTTGAAGAGTTATTTTTATTGCATTCATTGTAATCGCTATACCCTTCTAGAAAGGGCGCTTTATCAACAGGAACAGCAAATATTTGCAAACTTGATTTAAGGTAAGATTTCTACTTAGGTGATTCACCATTTCCATTTTCTGCTGCTACTTGTAATAACTGTCAGAACAGTACAATCTTCAGACTGTTTAGAGGTAAGATAATGTTCAGAAGGTATTTTACATTATAGAAAGCTTGTAAAGTAATAATCTCTTGTAATAGAAATTAAAGGAAGTCGGAGTAATTAACACTTGTATAGCAAGTACTAATCAGATCGATACTGATATGAACAGTTTCGATTTCGATTCCTGCAACAAATCATGCTAACTTATTTCAGATATCTTTAAACTAAAAATTTAGGAAAATACATTGTGTTTGGAAAGAGTTAGGGGGTATGGAGCCAAAGTTAGTCTAGTCTATATGGAGAAATTTCTTCGAACTGAGAAGTTTCTAGGTACTTTAACGCCTTTGACTTCTTCAGTAAGAAATCGTTCTCAACGCATTCTATCTACTACAATCTGTTTTAACCTCAACTATATATACAATGTTCATTCTTAACATATTTTTTTCTGAAATAGGCCTTAAAATATTCATATTTCTTTTACTTTTGATTTCTTCTGTATTGTTCTTACCTTCACACATTTTACCAAACTTTTCGATGGTTTTCTCTCCCACCCATATTGGATAAATTTCTTTATCCTTTGTTCCTATTCACATGTTATAGCTTTTCATCCTCTCTTACTCTGCTCATATTTACAATTTATAAAATACATTTCTGTAAATCACTAAATGAGTGGTTATATATTCACAAAATATGCTGCTATTCTTAGTGCACTTCTACACTTGATTTAGTTTCTCATTACGATGGCTGAATGGAAAACCTGTAATATTCCATGAAACTTATTTATGAGAAGACCAACTATCCTGTTTCGTACTCTAAACATTACACAACGAAGTTTTTCTTAAGAAAATGCAGGAATATCGAAACATAACAAAGGTTGAGCCTTCTCAACTGCAAATGATTTTAAGATATGATAATATCAATAGTATAAAATAGTTACTTTGTAGTAGACCGCCAAAAAACAGTGACAAAAGACGGGTTTGTAACAATTGTCCATGTTATCGTTCTGGGTGATTTCAATGTGACTATAAAAAACATATCTGAGCATGTGAAAAGAAAAATCAACAGAGGGTGTTCGTTCTATTATCCACGACATCTTGTAAAGCAGGAAGTTATCTGGACGATGAGTTTCACGATATATCACTGTCGATCAAAAGCAATACCGAGCTAAGCTTTTAGAGGCTCACTTGACTCGTATTCATGGTGACACAAACTACTTTGTGAGTCGCCTCGTCACCTAGAATGAGAAACGAGTTCACCAGTTTCACTCGGAAACGAAGAGACAATCAAAGCATGGAAAATATGACACACATCACAACCATACAAAAAAGTTCGTGTATAGTCCTCAACAGGAAAGGTGATGAAATTTATTTTGTGGGTTACATAGATGGTTCTGTTGTGTGACTTTATTAAGAAAGCCGATACAGTTAATAGTGATTTAATTTTACTTTCCTGAGGCAGTCGCGGATCGCAAGAGGTCTATCAAAATGAAAAATAGCGTTATCTTTCACCAAGACAATGTACCGTGTCATACATCCCTTATTATCTGTCTGCAAATCCGCGAGTGTAGATTCGAATTGTTACAGGATCCAACCTATTCAGCGGACTTGGTGACCTGTTTCCCGCATAGAAAAAATATTTCAAGGGACTTTTTCGTAATTGTGATGCAATCATGGGAGCTGTGCGCAGCTGGTGTAAAGACCAAGATAAATATTTTCTTGTCAGTGGCTACCAACAGTGGATCACCCTTGGGACAAGTGCTTAACACTTCAGACTTACTATGTAAAAAAATCCTAAGATGGTACGCACTTGAGATATTGCATATCTTGGTAGGCTGAAGACTTATTAATCGCACCTCGTGGTTATGGATATCGTAATAATATTTCGTAACATCTTAACAAAATACGGCCCTGAACCATCGTCATAGTATAATATAGTTTGCATTCGTTGCGAAGTTGAGGCATATAATTGAAGAACTATTGACAGAAGAATAGTGGACAATCCTTCATGAAGTGCAATTGCATCAGCGATAATCAAGGAGGAAATATGCACCATACTTGCTGCTCCAAAGCTTGACTACATGCTCAATGTTGTTTAAGTCTGAGGATTTAGTTTTCATCGTTCGCCAAATTTCATCGTGATGTTGCTATGTTAATTAGGCCACCTAAACTGGTATGGCAACGTCTATTAGCACATTGTCTTCTTGGAAGATACTATCTTTGTTGGGGGAAAAACGTACGTATCATAAGATATACGAGGGTGTTTCCAAATATTTCCAGTGTGGCACTGAAATATCGTGCAGATAGTAAGCTATTCGTGGCGTATAGTATCATTTATGGAATGAATACTGTAACAATTTCAACAGTCTAGCAGTGTCATAACGTAAAGGTAGTCATTTGAACAAGTCGGCGTGCGCTGAGCTCGCATATTGCATGATAATGCTCCAGTTCACATGGCTGTTGAAACCAAGACTGCAGTGTTAAATCTAGGCTGTAGGGTGGATCTTCTAGAAGCCACAGTCTTCCAGTTCGATACTACCTCGAACTTGAATTTGTATCATGTTACATATATTAAAACGAGTATGCTAAGGTGATATGTGGGTCAAAATTTAAGACAAAAATTGAGTATCTGAGGATTCCATCAAGATGAAAAAAAGTGAATCTATATACTTCTCTTTAAAATGGACATGTGTTCTAGAGTTTTTGAAAACTTTACTTTTAGGAGAGGAAAGAAAAGTTTTCTATATTTTTTAGTCATGTTGGAAATTACATTGTCTGTTGTTTGTGGCTAAACGACTTAATAGTTTGAAATGAATTTTGGAACGCATTTAGTACCTACCTCAATCTGGGTTTCTATAATTTCAGTTTTATTGAAAACCGTACAGGAATCGCGGTTAGAAATGTATTCTAAGAATAGAGACTATCGCATGGATTTGTATCATTTCATTTGCATTGAAATGCGTATCCTAATGATTGAAGAGGGTTTTCTGCCACAACCCTATTTTTCTCGTGGGAACAGCGAGCTTTCCATCTAGTTCTTTATATAGAAAAGTATATATATATATGTTGCAAACGTACACACTATTCTTAAAACATCAAAGTATTTTAAATCCTTATTCGTACTAAGTTAATGTAGTGTTTGAAGATTTTTTTCTCATTATTGAATAGACTATCAAGTATCACTCTGACCATTTCTAAATTAAGAAAGACAAATGAAAATTAAATGAAATATTGAAGTTTAACGTTTCATGATTATGCCCTTTCAATTAAGAGATAAGATGATTAAATCAAGCGAATGATGATGGAAGAAATGGTGGAATGACAACGTGGGAGGAAACGGGAGAACCCCAAGAAAACCCACGGACACGACGTTGTCCACCACAAACTTACTTGGCCGAAATCGAACCACCAACTCCACGCACCAGAGGTAAGCGCTCTACCACTGAGCCACCGTGGCCCACTAAAAGAAGAATCATAACCATACGAGTATTTAGAATGAATTTATTGATGTACTGGTAATTTTATCTACCATATCTATTTATAGGATCACGAGTGGCAATACGAGAGAATAGTTGCTGATGTTCCATCACTTTCAGAAGAGTCATATGTAGTACTGATTAAAGGCACCAAAGAAGATAACTCACAAGTCATTCTGAAAAACATTCAAGGATGTAACGGAAACAGTAAGTCTAAACAATTCCCTCAATACAACGAAACATAGAAGTATACATATACTCGGAGAATATTTTGCTAGTATCCTGACACATTTTCAAGTCAAAGGTTTAAAATTTTTCTAACTGAATAATAATCGTAAACGGAATATACACTTTTAATTCCCAACTAGCTTCTGTCAGCAATAAAAAGTTACTTTTTTTTCGACCCGTTTCTAAGTAACATATATATGCTTTGCATGAGTATATATTTTGGTCCAAAAGACCCAGTATATTTCAGGCAAACATTTTCTTGTAGGCCTTATATCTTGAGAACTACATAGAGTGTAACCAAACCCTAACTATAAGCTTACTCAGTATGATGTGCTTATTCCGTAAGGAAAAATAAAGAAATACGGAAACTCGATTAAGGGACTGTTCAAAAAATTTTGTAGATTCTGATCCAAAAGTGCATTAGAAGATTCAATATATTTCAATCAAACATTTTCTTGTACGCCTTATATCTGGAGAACTACATATTGTATAGCCAAACCCAAACTATAAGTTAACTCAGTATTATGTGCTTTTTTCGTAAAAGATAAGGAAAATCTAATTAGGGGTCGTTCAAATTTTTTCTGGCCCTTGCTCCAAAAACTAATTATTGGCAGTCTTTTGACTCATTTTTTGTAAAATTTTCCAGACACTAAATAACTTCGAATATTTCAACGCGAACAATGTGAGATGCGTTGAACTTTTCATCAACAGGAAAGACGTGGATGAAGTTTTTTTTTTTTTTTTTTTTTTTTTTTTTATAGGGGAAGGCGTTGTACCTGTGAACACTTTTAGAGTCTTCGAAATTTTGGTGCTAATATTGAGCACTTTTTCCTCAATGTTTGTCGTATATTTGAAGTGCCATCTCTTTGCTATCAGATAGGATGATTTTTAAACGTGTTACATAATTACATTAGCTTTTATAGAATATAACAAGAGCATATCCGTTTTGTTCACAGGTACATTATGGTCGTGTACCATTGAACAGACCCTCTTGTACCTTTGAACAAAGTGATAATTACAACGTTTCTGAGGCAATAATATAAAAAGAATTCGTAATTATTAACAGTTATAAATTGCAATAAATGGTTTAGCTATAAAAATTCCCCAGAATTGGAATTTTATTAATTAAATTGAAAATTGAAGAAAAGTTCTAACAAAAACTTGTGAACAATAAAGTTGAGCATATACAACTCTCAGCATTATGTTATACAATAAGCGAATATACAGAAACTACTTAAAATTATAATTAATAACTTTATATCCTAACCTAACCTATATAAAATATATCAATTGTTTTAACTACTTACATTGTGTAGCTTTAAACAGTATTATTTATCGTTCGAAGGTACACAATGCATTAATGTTCATAGGTACAAGAGGGTCACCATTACGAAAAAAAGTTATCCGCTAGCTTAAATATTGAACAGATGTTAAAACTAAAAATATTATTGTATTCACCAATGATTCTACCCCAAGCTTGGACAAATAAATATCACAAGTTGCGAAAATCGAAGAGCACAAATCTCAAAAGGTAACTACAAAAAAACTTCGTTTCGGGGGTGAAAAAATTAAAAGGAACATTACTCGGCACAACACTCAGTAAACCACAGCCAAACCTGTGTTGTTTTTCATTTAATCTTTCAAACGAATTTTAATTACTGTACCTAGATAGCTCTGAATTCGAGAAAAGCACAGGTGTTCAAGGGTACATTGTTTCAAAGGTACAACGCCTTCCCTACTATCTATAATCACGACGTTATTTCTCCTGAAGTAACAGCTATTCCGAAGATATTATAATTCCGCTTCCTTTCTTTCTGCGAAGTGACATGGGAATAGAAAAGGAAGATGTGAAAGTACTACAAGAACAATGATTTAATTTCTTGTTGGAGCATAATCTTAATAATCATAATAGGAGAATTTTACTTGTGTTAATCAAATATTTAATTTCAAAATTGTATAAGAACAAAATGTATCTTCGGTTTGTTTTACTACATTCTTTATAAAACAATGAATAAATCCCATCTCAGGTAAGATCAGTATTCTGTTCATGAGGAAAATCGGATAAATGCATTTACTAATAGTTATGGATTTGAGTTTATTTTACACAAGAATTGACCTCTGGTAAGATTTCTTTGTTGTATAAAAATTAAGGGTGAAATATCAAAGGAAATGTACGTTTATTGGTTTACAAGTATAAATAACTCGTAAGTACGAAGCTAGTTAATATTAAGTGTTCTTAATGTGTTCATACGTCATTAACCACAAGTTCGTCATCACAGAATAGCCTTTTAGAAAAAATCCTGGAAGAACTAGAACTTTATAACGATACTTCATTGGCAATGTCAATTAAAATGCAGTTTTATCAGACACCACTAACCCCTCATACGGAAGCTTCTTATGGTTTCTTATGAAACAAGGCTAAGTTGTTAGTTTAAAAGACATCCTACATTTGAAGGTTACGAATATTTTGCACTCCAATATATCGGGAGATAACGAATTCCAAACTTTGATGGGTGCCGCATTTAAACCAACTGTTGTTGTTTTTATTAAAACTCAAATATATTTGTACTTTGAAGGCAATTAGAAAAATCTTAAATGATACTCTTTGATGTTTCCTTAAAGAAAAAAAATCCTGACTGACGAGTGATCGAACTGCAAAAGCTAGAAACTTTAATTTTGTACCATAAAAAGAATGATGATGTATGATACGCAGGAAAAGAAATGGAAGCTGAAATTATTTTAATATGATACCCGTATTTCTGAATACCTTAAGTTTAGAGATGTGAACTTTGGTATTTAGACTTTTCGTTTAAAATAGTTAAACAGATGGTTCAGCGCCTGCTTAGTATTTCAATTAAAAGGAAATAGAGCTGGAAAAAAGAAGAGATAGGATTGCGGTTGTTACATTAAGATATCCATATCTCGGAATCTTTTAAGTTTACAGACCCAAAACTTAGTATTTAGACTTTCTGTTTAAAATATACGAACACGTGTTTCAGCATTTCTCATATTTGCTCTAGGAGTGAAGAAAAGGTTTATGAAATCATTCACTAAGGTACCCATAAAAGATGTTTGAATTTCGTGTGAAACTTCAAGTTGAGACGAATTCTAGATGAAACACAGGAGGAAAATAAAATATTGTATTTCTTGTAAAATATATATTTATTTCTTGCTTCTTTAGTTTAAAATCACAACTAAACAGTGCTTACATTCATTTTTCTTAATTTGTTTTAAAGTTAAATAGAAACACATTCTAGTATGAATTTGGGATTTTACACAACAAAAATTGAAAGATGTTGAAACAACTACATTAGCCTACCACTATTAGTAGATATTTGAACATCAACGCTGTCACCTTCCTAGGTGTCATAAATATCCTGTAACTATTAATCAGAGTTTGTGTTAGTTTGTATTGTTTTGCTATCAGAAAAGCTTTGCTGGATATATTTGACATTTATATATACCAAGTAACGAACAACTTATTTTATTTTCTGTAATCATTCACAAAAATAGTTTGGTGTCCTATGAATTTTCTGACCTTTACACAAATAAAAGTTCTGCCATCTGTTGTTCTTGTGTGGACTTTGACAAATTCCCACTGTCAATTAGTAGATATTTCTGATATCCTAGGAAGACGATGGCTTTAGTGAAAACTAATACGCTAACAGTGTTAGACAAATTGGCTTGCTTTTTACACCATCATTTTTTGCTGTGTAGGGTAAGGAGTATATAATTAAATAAATTCTCTATACGACTAGCAATGGAAAACATGTAAATAGAGAGTGTTTTTAAATACCAATGAATAGAAAGTGCACTTGGTTTCTGTGTAGGTGATTCAACCGTTGTAACAATTCTTGTTGCCTTTGGTGGTTAATGTATATAATAATACGTACAATCGAGTAGTTATGTTTTTTAACATAGATATTTAAAAGACTGCTGAGTATTAGTTAAAAGCAAGAAGATGTGGTTATAATTAGAAACTCAGTGCTAATTATATTTCTTTCAGAAATTGACGAGGATATTGCAGTTTTACCTAAAGAGAGGTTTCCCTTATTATCAGTATGCGATGTTCGTTCCCACAGAGCAGGTAGTTGTTTTTATTATATTATATTTATTTACTATTCAATTTCCATCGACTATCACTATGGGCGCCCTAAAGGGGGACAGGTTGGGGCTCGGCCCCCCTGGGACACGAAAATATATACATAATATAGCAAACCACGTATATTAAATACGAGAACTACCAGGCGTTATATAGGAATCATGGAGATGGGCCTTCCCCTAGAAAATTTTCTTCGGGCGCCACTGACTATCATAAGGGACAAAGTTAAGGTTTTACTTATATTTTTTAAGTAAATAGTTCCGGTTCTACACTGGTTTGACAACCACATTTTTCGATACATTTTTACTTGCTTATTATTATTTATATGAAAGAATGAAGTTCTATAATACATAAAAACAACCAAACTTTTTTTTACTAAAGTAAATGTTTTATGTTCCATGGATGATTTATCTGTTCTAACCACCGCCTGCTGGAGTCACTCTTCTCGCTCGCTTTCTATACTGCCTGTCGAAACAACGATTTATAGCGTACGACAAAAACAAAAAATGACCGCTAGGTGGCAGGGCCAGCCGAGGCTTGTTCTCGTCTACTTCAATGTAGCTATACAGTAATTCAGCATATTTTCCCCCAATTTTTGTATTAACTAGTAAGCTTTTTCAATAATTTACTTATATACGGCCAAGTTGTATATATTTTTTAAATAAGAATTTTACTTTTAATTAACAAAAGAAGAAATTCTACATATCTATTATCACGAAGTAATAGAAAGGTTAACACAAGAAAGAGCGCAATAGACATGTAGTCGTCGTTAGCTGTATCAGTCAGTAATTGTATGTAATTTGTGATTTGCATACATACTTCACATATAGAAATAAATATTTAAATGAGAATATATAAAGTATCATCCTTATTTTCTCAAAGAAATAAATCCAAAATAGACGAAACACACTCCAACCAATTAAATTACGATCTACTCAGTTGATAAGGCCCAACATAAGCAAATCACATTGCTTGTGTTGACTGAGCACCACCATCATTATGCTATTATTATTATTATTATTATTATTATTATTATTATTATTATTATTATTATTATTATTATTATTATTATTGACAAAAAGAGCAACGACACTCGAAAACACAAGAATGCCGTTGAATTTACACACTATAAAATGAAGTCAGGATATACTATCCATCTTCCCAAGCCAAGATGCATTCTCACACATCTTTTTCTAGGCCAAACCCCCAAAATTTGTACCTGATATGTATATATCCTCCGCAAGATTGGATTTAACACTAGAACAACTAGACTCGAGCCTAAGGGCACAACGATACGATCGCCCGTTGAACCAAAATTTAATAAGTGAAACGAAAAAAATGCAAAAGATGAAAAAGGGTGATTAAAGACAGTAAACACCCTCCATGACGTTCAGTATGATTATGTTAATAGATACGTTCACTCGGTACAAAACAAGGAGGAAGGCAGTTAATTTATTTAAGGGAAAACACTTATAGACCCTACGCATCTGATTTTGGACAATGACAACAATTTCCATATCATACTGTTTCACAATCATACGGTGACTTTTTAGTATTTGAATATTAACATTTTACGGCCGAAAATTCGAAACAATTTCTTTTATTCTTACACAAACTAATCATTCTCTGTAACTTTATTTTAAAAGTAAATTTGTATAAGTTTGACTTTCTTTACAGCAGATTGGAAACGAAAATTCGTTAAAATTTCAACAAAAATAATATATATAGGGGCAGGGTGGCTCAGTGGTACAGCGCTTACCTCTGATGTGTGGAGTCCCTGATTCAATCCTCGGCCAAGTAAGTTTGTGATGAACAACATGGTGTCTGTGAGTTTTCTCAGGGTACTTCGTTTCCTTCTACATTTCATTCCACCAATTCTTCCATCAACATTCACTTGCCTTAATCATCCGTTTTCCTTAGAATAACGGATATAACCATGGGATGTTACTCTGAAAAATATATATAAATATTATGTTGTGTTAAAATTTTGTACATCGGCATGAGAGGCGGCAATTTTTTTTTTTTTTTTTTTTTTGCCTATGGGTGGAAAAAACATTAAATCTGTCACCGACCCTGCAGCTATTTTCTGGGAAACGACGCGCTCCACTCACTCCAAATTTCAATGTTATTATCAATAATAATAATAATAATAATAATAATAATAATAATAATAATAATAATAATAGCACACGCCTTCTTTTCCCCACGTAATTGGTGACAATGATGACAAACATATCGGAATATAGATATATTTTATATATTATTTATTACGTTTCAGCACCTGTATCCAGTCAAAATGAGATAGAGTGTCTGAATGGTGGTGTTTATAACGCTGAAAGAGGGGGCTGTATATGTCCAGCTGGTTTCAGTGGTAAAAGTTGCGAGAAAGGTAACGTACTTCATTGTTGAACTATAAAAAAACTTTCTCTTATAGTTTTTAATAATTGTTCATATTTTGAGTCCTAGTTCTCATTATTTGTTATAAAACTTATTAAACATTTTAAACCTTTAGGACTTATTACGTTAAAACGCCTCAATTTATACTTCTCCTCTATCATGGACACATTTCTATGTTGAACAGTTTTTCCAGGAAGAAAAAATTCTCTTTTCTGTATAAATTCAAAACCCTTTTATCTTCTACCTTGTATGTTAAACAGCTACGTAGAACAACAGGTGGACACTTCTAAATAATTTTTGTGCTTTATATTTTATTGTTGGAGAGATGATAAAATGACTTCCTGTGATAGTTGGCAGAACAAGGAAAGCGTTATCAACCAGGCGGAAAAAAAAAACTGCTTCTGGTGTCTTTGTGAAGCATTTAAGAACATAGAAGAGAAGCACAGGAGGAAAGTGGTCAAATATTGAAATTTCTTTCGAGAGATAAAAACGTTAAAATTTTCTCTTAATTCACACTCATTTTATGCTGGTTCAATATGAGTACACGCAAATTAAATGAAATTTATATTAAGCAGAAGAAGGAATTTTTCTTCGCCTATCGGAAGCTGCAGAAAGTTGATGGAAGAACTTTCTTTTTCTAAATCAACAATATTCCACGTACATCCCAATGAAGTTAGTATTGTCCAGGCATAGGAACAGAATTGTAATGGGGAAAGAAAAAAACTACGCAGAATGCCACATGATGAAGTGAAAGACAAATCAGGGAATGTTTCCATCTGTTCCGTTTGTAACATATTTCAGTGACCAGGCCGACGCTGCAAGAAAAGACAAAAGAAGTTACTATTCCATTAAATATTACTGTCCAGTAACGTGCTTTCTGGACAATCAGCTAATGCAGATTTTGAAGCTGCAGAAGATTACAAGCGTAAGTTGCCCAGCATCATAACAGGTTATGATTATGAGAACATTTTCAATGACACCTACGAGAGTGGTTACTTCTACCGCCACATGCCGACGCGTTTTCTGGTCGAGAAAGGTGATCCGCGCAGAGGAGGTAAGAAATCCATGGAAAGAATTATCGTGTTATTATGTCGAAGTGCTAGTTGCGAAAATTTGAAGTCTATTGTTATAGGAAGAGCTGCTCGCCTCGGCATATTCAAATTGAACAGTGGCCTATTTGGTGATCTCGTATTTTGGTGCTTCAATTCGAAGCTTGTATGGCGTCACAGATATTTACAGAGTGGTTGTCTGAGGTAAATCTCAATATGAAGCGCACATAACGTAAGAGTTTACTGTTTATTGATAATACACAAAATCATATTGACTTGAAGTTGTCAAATTTGACTGCAATTTTCCCTCCCCAAATTTGACTAGAAAAATGTAACCTCTGCAGAATGAAATCATCTAGACAGTTATATTTCAATATAGAAAAAATCTAGTACAAGCTCACATTAGGGCAACAGAAAAGTAGGTGGGTCTATAAGCGATTTCACTTGTAATGTTTCTCCCCTAGACGTGATCCGTTGGATACATGGAGCATGGAATGATGTTACAGCAATGCTAGTTTTTCCGGGAACCATTTGGAAGAAGATGAGGAAGATAGTTACTAACACTTATAAGAATTATTTGCTTCTCCCAAACAATATTGCAATAGAATTTCCTTCAAAATATCATTAATTTCGATGATAAATTATTGTTGATTCATTACGTACGGGAAATTTATAGTACTAACGATGTGCTGAAAAAAAAATGGTAGCCGTACCAATATTGTAAAAACTTCTTCCGATTCCGAAACTGAAGAGGAATTGGAAATGAGCCCTGATCATACGATTTCTCATGAGAATGCCTTGGAATTTGTTCAGAGGCTTGAACAGTTCCTCTTTGCTAACAACGACTTCAAGCAAGTTAAAATATCGCACGGTATTTGTAAAAACATTGTAGATATGTGGATGTAGTATAGGTTGAAGAAAACTGTTATAACCACACAATGGCTCTAGTTCATATATATGTTTTCATGTATTTTTAACTATTACATATATTAGCGATAACTTCAAGAAACATATACCAGTCTCGAATTCTCAAAACACTATATTGTGTCCAGTGGCGTAAGTATGTGGGATTTCGCGCCATAGTAGTTACGCCCCTGATTGTGACAAGAATAGCTTGTTTTACATCACAATTCAAAGTTATATATCTAACTGTCATGGCGACTCTCTCAATTATGACGTAAACATTTCATTGACAACGGTTAATATCACCATAGCAACGCACAAACAGAAATAAATATATCCATCTACAGACATTGCTTACATTGTTTCTTTCTTCTTCTTATATTTTATGACAAAAGTGCTTGAACACTGCTGCTCTGATTACGAACGAAATATACATTATCGTTGTACAGTGACTACATTGGGTAGATGTTTGTTAAAGCCAAATATTTTCATTCATAATTTATTAACACTAAATGAATTTTTCGAAAAAGATACTTCTTAGCCAATGAATCTTATAGAGAATATTGTTTTAGAGACAATGACTGACGTTAAGAAGCAATAAAACATATTTTTTATTCCATTGAAAATCACTCCATTTGGTGAAATGTCTACGACCAATTTTATTCTGGTTCATTGATTTAGCATTTTAATGCTGACTTTCTTTCATGTACTTTCAATTACTTCATTTATATAATGTTATAGATAGTTATATTCTAAATAGTCTCATATGTAGAGTTCTGAGGGCACTAAACAGAAATAATAAAGTTCAATTACTATTCTTAGATGCCGTTTAATCTGATTGTGCGTTTAAGGAGTAGCATGAATAATTTAGTATATCTTCACATACGGCTTGAACAAATATGAAAACCAAATAATACTCTTACTACATGCTATGCTTTGAAGGTTAAGGGAAACGATATTCTTAATAGCAACATTGTGTGTAATACATGAAGAACACCTTGCACGAGGGTTTATACTACTTTCCGACTAAGTCATGCCCGCTACTTTTGATTTCGACGAAATTCAAATCGATGACTTAGTTTAGTTGTTGTGCTTTGAGAGGAAATACTGTGATCGGAATGGGATTATTCTTTTCGAAGTGATCATGGTTATGGTTGTGTATCTGGAAACTACAATGCATTGAATCCTGGCTTAGATACAAATATCCCACGGAAATAATAAATAATCCTTCATATTTTCTGTCGTCATAATAACATAAATAAAACATCAATTCACTCGCTAATCAGAGAAAGCGAAGTAGCCAGCAACATTGATTTTCCAGTGGGTGCCAGTAAATTTTCCAGTAAATTTCAAATAATTAAGAAATCTCTTGAGTGAATGGTCTGATAACCAAAGGTGTCCACAAAGACGATCTTGAAGTAAAATGAAACTTTAGGGATGTAGAAAAAATAACTTAAGTTGATGAGAAACTAGAAAAATTGAATAAACTAAGCATTATTCATAGAAAAGCACTTCTTAATCAAGGCCTGCCCATTTTTAGAAGTGGATATTGGAAGTAAGAACTATTGAGTGAGTAAGAAGCTCGAAATCCTGTTTTCGAGGGAGCAAGTCAAGTGAAAAGGGAGATACGTCATAAACCAAGGTGAGCACCTTTGGTTAAACGCAACTGTACTCTAGTAGACTCTCAAGATTTAATGTATCCGAATTCAACGAATATACTTCCAAATCGTTTTTACTTATGACTTCAGATACGATTTTAATAGGTTCCGTCTTTATTCTATATAAAGGTCCTCTGTGCTGATAAAGAACATAAAGCAATGAATTATTAGTAATGTAACTTCATTATCTTCTTAATATTCTATTTCTAGTTTGACTAATTCTTTGTTTAGGGTGTTGGACACCCCTTTTTATTATTATCACTGAGGTTATATTAACGATAAACCTATAACTAAACATGGGATTAAAACACATGAAGTGTTACCGAGTTCCCTTGTAGTTTTATAGTTAGCCGACACGCTTTGCGTTCGGGAGACCAGGGTTTGATTCCCGATGGGTGTTCACATTGTTCGTAGTACACATTAGTATGTAGGTTCACGACTTGTATAGGCCCAGTGCAGAAAAGGCGGTGTAATGGGTTAAACTCTATTAACCCATTACGGTCAGATTTAAATGCCCTGGTGTAAGCATAAATTTTGAACAATCCTGACAGTTGTCAGGGTTTCCCTCAATAGTACCAGGCATATGCCTGAATGGTATCTGTACCGAAATAGAATTGGATGGCCCCTACTTATCTCAATTCTTTCTCAGAACATAGGCTATTCCTACCAGCGTAGTGTTTCGGTGTCCACATGAACCCAAAGTTTTTCGAGTTCTTGTTAGTGTTGCTAGGAGACGAGAACTTTTCCTGTGTCGTCTCATTTCAAAACCGAGACGTACCTACAAGACGAGACAATGAGACAAAACTGACGTACTAGTTTCGTTTACCTGGTCCACTCGTACAGTACACATGCATGTTTCTCTTATTTAGTAGTCTTTCATATGTCATTCGAGTTCTTGCACCCTATTTTCATCTTTGTTACGACTAAGTCCCGTGTCTTCGCATTGCAGTTGTTTACATAATGTGCTACTTCTATTCATTGCAAACGACTCCCCCTCTCATGTATGGTAACTCAAGAGCACATTCTTCCCTGTTGTAACTATTGCCTGATGTTGCAGGTATGCAACCCACATAGCAAATATACACTTCTGCACCATATTGACAATGTTGGTGATATGACATTTCCGAGAACAAATCATTGCTTACTGTTCGTAAAACTTCGAACTGTGCAACTTTATACCCACATTTCGACAGACAATTTCCGAGGATTCCCCACTTTCTTTGGGGAATCCTTTTCAGCCTAGGCATTTTTAGATAGAACATATTCGGTTTGTTTGACGCGACATTGTCGCCTCAGGTCTGTCATTCAGGATAGTGGAGCTATGGAGCTCTAAAATTAATTTCCCCACGCTTTCGGCGTCCTGTATCTCCCAAACTATTGACCAGTTCGCATATGTTCGAAGGACTTTTTTCTCGTACGGGTGTCCGGAAGCACCTGCTGAAGTTTGTCCACATAGTTACCGTTCACCCTGTATATTGGTTTTTAATCGTAGGCGGAAAAGTAACTATTGATCCTGCAACTTTGGCTAGAATGGTCTCAGTCCTTCTAGGCTAGACCCAAGAGCCAAAAATCTAATTGAAACCATTTTGGTACCAAGGTGAGTTGCGTAATCTACACTTCCTTTTATACGAATGAGAATGTTCTGTGCACAGACGTATCAAATATTACACTAACGATGGAGACCGTTTTGGTGCCAGTCAGCGTTGGTGTGGGTGGTGTTTGGGCCTAAACTAGATATCTCTCACTTCTTTCCGCACAGAAACGAATATGTTGTGAGCACAAATGATGCACTAAGGATTGAGACCATTTTGGTATCAATTGGTGCGCCTGATGGGCTACTTTTATACAGCCCCACAAATTAAATTTTGAATACTTTAAAATTGCTATGTGTACAAACACCAGTTTTGCGTACACAACCTTTGAGACTATTTTGATGAAATTCAGAAGGGGCCGCATAAACTTTTAATCATCATGCAAAATTATTATTTTATTCACGGAAAAGGAGAAGTAATTTTCTTGCTTTGCTCTGAGCGTTTCCGAGGTGGTGAGAAACTCTGTTCTTTCTTTACCTGCAGGTGTTGCTCAGACTTATCGTCGCCGTCGATAATACAAACAAATCATTCTTTCTGAACCAAACTCTTATCTCATTAGCAGAATGCTTTGAAACAGCAAACTTTTTTATTTCCCTAGGTGAAGCTACCAACTCATGATTTTCGCTACTGAGACTATTTTGTGTATATTCTTCATAACAATAACTATCAACGTTTCGAAATCTTTTAGACACGAAGTTGTTACATTGTAAACAGGTGCGCGTTAAATGTTGCATTCGAATGCATTAACGTTTTCTTATCTCAGCCATCGTGGGAACATTGCTCGCAGCCTTTATGAGTGCAGACACAATAGTTAATCTACACACTTGTCAATGTGCATTCTGTACTAAACTGTTTTGTATCGGACTATGAGATGAAAAATCCATGAGTCATGGACTAAATTCTTAAAGTTGGTCTGCAACACTCGTTTAATTGCAATCTCCAGTTTTTTTTGCTCCCACGAAATTAAAACACGTGTTGCCAGAGCTATTAAATCTACCACTACTATATTTGTACTATGTAGGGATATACAAACTTTGGTGTTTCTCTTATTAAAGTTTATAATACACTGCCAACCAGAGACATGACAACCGTGATTTTCCGAGATGTTGGCAGAGGCGAGAATTTGGTGTCTAGTATTGAGTGAAGGAGGAACAAAAGTCTCCTGCAGACAAACTTATTTATGTGTTAATATGGGACGCCTATGAAAATTTATTAAGTATTTGGTGAAATTATAATTACAATATCAACTGCAAAAGTGAATGAAGTAATATTCCAATAACTCCCGCCTAAAGCGTATCATCTTTGGAGTTGCGGAGCCTTGTCAGAAGTTTGTGTTCCCTCCAATCCTCACACTCATTGCCCCTATTTCGCAGTGAAAGCGCAACGTCAACGTTAATAGTGATTTAGTGAAAGTGATTACAAATATAACCAAAGGGTTGCATTCTTAGCGTTTTCATCTACCACACACACACACACACACACACACACACACACACACACACACACACACACACACACACACACACACACACACACACACACACACACACACACATACATATACATATATATATATATTCGTGATATTAAGTGGTTTATCTTTCTCAAGTGTGTGCACAATTTCACTCCCTCAAGAATTCACGCTATATTAAGTGAAAATTTTGTGTTAGTATCTTTTCGTTTACTTCGTACATACATATATCTATTGAATAAATATGAATTCACCCAAAGTAATATTCTATTTTTTATTTCTGTGTGTGCGAATCCTTATTGATCGTCGGCTTTCCAGTCACGTATACACAACTGTGTGTATAAAAGTAAGTATGATTAAACCGGAGTTTCCGAACCACTGAGGCTACTCATCGCTTATTTTATCTCACTACTGTCAATTTGCGCTCGGACAGAGCACGAGCTCTGACCCAAATTGTTATCAATAGTTTCTTTAGGGAATACACCGAAAGCGAGTACCCAAGGAAACGGTAGGTAGCAGTATTAATTTCGCCATTCTATCATATTACACGATAACTGCAGAAAAGGAAATATTCAAAGATTTTTTTCTCCTCAAAAATTATTAGAGTTCCAATGTATGTCTTATATAAAGGTGTAGTTGTTGAAAGACTATTCAGAAGAGGAATCAAGTGACCATTCTGATTTCTTGATGTTTGTTTCTACTAAATATAAAAAAATATCATTATAAACTAAAGTAACAATCGACATTTTTCTCTTTCAGCTTGTGGTGAGAACCGTTATGGAGAAGATTGTAACGGATTATGTTCTATAAAGCAATATGGCTGCAAAGGATTACTCTTTTGTAAACCTAATTCAGGATGTCGATGTGGTCCTGGTATCCATGGAAATGGATGCCTCGAAGGTAAATAAGTTAGATGTACAATTAACATTAGGAAAGTCGTCACTACTATGAGTTCGGCTACTTTGATGACGAGAGTATTCTAGCAGGAGAAGTGCATTTTAGTCAAAGTCATAAAATATTGTTTTTTTGTTTTTGGAAGAAACAAATAATAATTGTAACTCTATGCACATCTTTAATAGTAAACCGATTACAGTCTTAGATCAACTATAATTGCATAATAATTAAAAATATATTTGGTGAACTAAATGCTATTTCAAAATTGAACGTACTGTACTTCAAACTGCACTTCAAAATTGAATGTGCGGTTTATGTACTGGAACCTTCAATAGCTTAATAACTTTTTTGCATTAAGAGTTTTAGAAATTGACAATCTACAATGTGTTCTCGATTATTATGCATAAAGTAGGTGTTTGCAACCGCTCGTTTAAATCTACTTATAAGTTTAGTTATAAGTCGGAAATGTGTTTGTTGGTATTCAAAAGAGAAAATTAGAGAAAATCTATGAATATTTTAGTGCTATTATTTTGATTCGTCGCTACGGCGTCTATATTGAATTGAATTGAAAAATACTTTATTCAAGCAGGCGATGTTCAACATATTGCTGCTCTACCACCTAACCCTTGTCAAGGAAATACATTCAGTTATACAAAAAAGATACAAACAGTTAAGTACAAAATATAATGGTGATATGTTTTCTTTGTGTAAATTTTCTGTGCAGTCATAGTTGCACTCGGAAACTGGCAACAACCCCGAGAGTATATTGCGCAATTACTATATTTAATCGTTGATTCTATAGTTTATTCAGTCTAAATACCAATGAAGGTGTGATCAACATGCAAAGCATAATAAACGCTTGAGTACTCATGAAATACTGAGCTTACTTGAATCTGAGGAAATTTTCTTCAATATGGAAGATGATGAAGTGATAATTGGTGTTTCGAAAAAGTTGAGTGTGGAAATGCTTTGTCAGATTAGGATTCCCATCTGAGTGACGGTGAAGCTGTCGGATACGTGGAAAGGTTGCCAATACATGTACTGTTACCTGAATGATGTAATATAGGTCTTACAATCAAATAAGCACAATTATAATGAAAGTTATAATGTGATTCCATCATGCAATACAAAGGTTAGGACTGAGTTCCGGAATAAATTCGAGAAAAAAGGGGAGAATAGAGAACGAAAACAAGAGGAAACAGTATGGAATTTAACAAAACATTTTTTTTTTGCATCTCGGAGTTCCTTTGGAACAATAATGTTGAGGTAGAATAGCAAGATAAAATAAATAAACCTAGTTGACGCTTTCATGTTTTTCTCCACAAGTGGATTTATGTACTTTATAATTGAGTAAACATAATTGTACTCGCAACAATAGAGTAAGAACATTTTTTATGTAACAAGAAACGGAATTCTTATGACAGTACATCAGAGCCAACATGTATAATTCTTTTAATCTGCTAACCACTATGACCAAACATGCCTCGGACACCTACATTTGTACACCTAGTTTGAACCCCTGCAGTTCGAAATTACCTCAGCACTACCTTTGGCTCATCCGTATATTACGTCATTTCTATCAAGACTACGAGCACACGAGAAACCGAGAATCATTACTTCACCACCGATACATGCAACATATCATCACCAATTATATCACAACATATAAAAACCGACAGTGGGTTAAAACTTGCGAAACTCTAACTGATACCTCCTATCCGCAGTACTAGAAGAGATTCAATCAACTCAGTGACAAATGTTGCATCACAATATTCCTACTCTTCTTCACAATCAATCTCCTGAAAGTGATAATGAGAGAGTCAATGCTTTCGCTAATTATTTGCAGGATATATGCACACTGCCTTTACAACATCCTCATTGTAGGTTGATGTATTCTCCGAAAGCATTGACTGTGCTATTCTCCGAAAGTAATGCCTCCTATTTTTTCATGGAAACGAATGGATATACATAAATAACAATAGCACAGCTAAACAGAGCAATATTTCTCCTACAGACTGTCATTTTTCCACATAGTTCCCACCATTCGTTATGCACAATTGCCAACGATGAACCAAAGCCTGCATGCCGCGTTTGTAAAAATGGGAACCAGCTGAGGCTAACCACTTCCTTACAGCTTTGATGTTCCGGCATTTTTTCCAAGGCATTACAGCGGACATTCAGCTTTGTACACAATTCTCTGGTCGTTATCCGGCAGTCACCACGGGATCAAAACGCTCTTCATTACGAGGGATGACAGCTGTGCAGGGTTATTCGGCATTTTCACCACCTTTTAAATGCCGTACCCATCGCTTTACATGCTGACGTCTATTGTATCGTCTCCATAGAGCTTTACCAAGCGTCGACGGATTTCAATCGGCGCAATTCTTTCAGCAGTGAGGAATTCAATCACTCATCGTTGTTTTATACGCACGTCCATATCAGGCTCCATTTTGGAACACTCCTATGCTGGCGCCAACTACCGCAGAACAATGGGACCAGCCGCAAATAAAAGAGGAAGGTTCAAGCATTAGTACTACAGCAACAACATCTGGCACGGACATACGAAGTGACCACAAAAAATAGGAGGTACTAATTTCAGAACGACCCTCGTACTAAGCATTGTATAACATTTGCCTAGGTATACTCTACCAAACTACTTAATTTTTTAGGAAAGTACAATGTGCAGCAATGCAAAAAGTTGTTTAAGCCGTAATGGTATAGGTACTGAATTTTGAAGTGAGCAAACGTAGAATTCCTTAAATCATGTGAAAAAGTCGATAATAAATATTTATCAAGTCATAAAACCGACCAAATCAGCATAAATAAATAAATAATAATTCAGAGCTGAATACAGATTGTAAATAAATGAAATCAAAAATTGTTCTAAACTAGGCTTATACATTCGGAACCCGTAAAACAATAATACTGCCATCTATATTCTCCGTAAAATGATGAAACTAGATCGTTTTGTAAGACAAGAAAGAATATAGATGTATTGTAAGATCTAGTGTTTAGGATACATCAATCACTTCTCTGCTAGAACTAGAATGTAATTTTATTAACAAAGTATAAAACTGCCTGTTGACTTACTAAGATTGGAAGTCGTCCCGATCAATCTTCGAGGAATGTGCCAACTCTGACGCAAGAAATTGTTCAAGATCTTAGCAGTGACAGAACTATCTTTTCCGAGATTTGTGAAGCAGTTGCTCGTAGGGAATGTTCTATCGACTTGTCGCGAAGAAGTCGTGGACCACTATCCCACTCACGGTGGATTACGCTAGAAGTACAGTACTGAGGTTACATGTCAGCACGGAAAACCCATCCGAAGAGCTACACATCTTTGTTCAATGCGTCTCGCGCGTGTATGCACCAGTCTGGTTTCTGATAAAGTGCAACCCTTCCTGCAAATATGGCTCAAAGCATCGTTTGCAAACCATCTCTCTTGCTCGATATGTCATACCAGAACTCAGAGAAGTTGTTTTCCGTGTTATCCAGAGAAATGCGTATTTCGCCGCTCCGGAGAACTTGCTATTGGCAATGCTCCACGACGACAGAAAACATGTGAAAACTTGCTGTTCGGCGAATCATAAATGCAAGAATGCGCGTCTCTGTAAACGAACAAAAGGAAATCAGGGAATTTAAATTCCAAGCACCAACTTCGATTCTGAGGATTACGTGGACCTCATTTGGTGGCAAGACTGCGATGTCACAGAGCCTCCCGTTACTGCCGCACTTTCAGAAGAAGAATTATGGCAATTCGTAATGTAGAGACGAGAAGTTACCAGATTCCCTTGCCATACTCAACTCGCGGAAAGAAACGTCAAATTGGTGACGAAGCTTCTGACTCTGCGGATATGAAGCAAGAGAGTTATTTATTTGGAACAAACTTCATTCACGAAGTGTCATGCCAGCTTTCCAAGCAAAAGCTTTTTATAGGACCATGAAGTAATTCCTATGTTACTTATAGTTTCAATTAAATAAGATATGAAGTTTCGGATAATCTTTTTAAGACTATATTGCAATAAAGAAAGCTCTTTTATAATATTGTATTTAATATTTGAAATATTTTGATAAAGAAATAAGCGAAAAGTTTTAGAAAATTAAACGAAGATTAAGAAATTCCTGCTTCTTCCTTCTTACATTTTTCTTAATCTTCTGAGACAAAACTTGACATATTAACGATAACTGCATTAATTATATCTAGATTCGAGAACGATCAACAGGCCCATTATATATGATAGCTGTGGCGCAGGTGTGGGGTAAAACTTCGAGCAATTGTGTCCAAATTTTGCACGGTGGTTTTATGGTTTAGTAAGCAGCAACTTTTGACACCCCAGGCGCTTTCGGATTTTAGAAACTCCAACAATAGCCTCATAAAAAGTGGAATTATATGTAAAGAAAAAGTGTTCAAGAAACAACGGAAAAACAAAGATGGCGTTGGTGGGGGCAGAAAATCTTGACCGATTTTGTTCAAATTTTGTATGGCAGTTACATTTCCTATTAGACAACTTTTGCTACTCCAGGCGTTTTCAAATTTAAGAAATTATCAGACCCCACCTATTTTCTACGTACCCTAATATATATACCAGATACTATTGGTCATAAAGGAGAATTTTTTGAATATGTCACACTACAAACATCAGTTAATTATATGCAGATACGTTTTCTTAATAAACTCCCAGTTCCTTTTTAAGATAATTTGTTAAAAATTAATATATGTATAAGAACTCTTGCTTATAATTATTTGTGTGAAAAGATAACTGCACTGTTTGGTTCAATTTTTCAAATTCTTTGCTTTTTAAATAAAGGTTTCCCAGACAGCACAATGCACGTACAGTATCCGTATAGTACATGTACAATTGCACGGATGCAACATGTGCATCATCTGTATAAATGCACGCCTGTACATGTGATGCACACATACATGCCAGGTCCTATTCAACATCTTCACGTGCACAGAACATGTGCAATGCACACGTACACGTCCTGCACAAGTGATTTACACCTACCGCGCAGGTGATTTACAAGTAGCACGTATTCAATTTATATGTAGTTCACAGGTGATTTACATGTAGGACAGCGGTGATTTACACGTAGCACACAGGTGATTTACACGCAGTAACCAGGTGATTTACATGTAGGACAGAGGTGATTTACACGTAGCACATAGCTGATTTACACGCAGTACCCAGATGATTTACATGTAGGACAGAGATGATTTACACATAACACACAGGTGATTTACATGTAGGACAGAGGTGATTTACACGCAGTACACATATGATTTACATGTACGATAGAGGTGACTTGAAGCAGTACCCAGATGACTTACATGTAGTGCACAGGTGATTTTCTCGTAGTACGGAGGTGATGTAAAAGCAAATTCGAGATGCAACGCAAAAAATTAGTTTATATATTTGGTGTCTTACGCAGTAACACCATCTATAACTGCAGCGACATTACCTTCAAAGTATATAACAAGTAACTAATAATTGTCAGTGAGAATTTTAGTTTTGGAGTTTATTATTTGCAACGAGCAAAGCTTTAGGTAGTATCTTTGACATGTTTGCCAAGTAACAAATAACACAACATATTCTGCCGTAATCGGTCACGAAAATAATTTTGTAAACCTATGAACTGTCTGACTGTAGTTACATCAGTACAATGCTGTCACCTGTTGATCTTGTATTCTAGCTTAGTGGACGTTATGGAGTTTTTACAATCATTCAGCTGTTATTCGTCGAAAAGTCTCTATAACACCACGTGAAGGAAAAACGACACCTACCAAAAATGGACGTTACTTTCTGTTGATGAGAATGAGAGTAAAAGAATGAAAATAAAAGAATACACTTGCACGGTATTATGGACGTCTCATACACACGTGCAGTAGCCGTGCAAATACCCATGGGCACACAACGACTTAAGCACCGGTAATTTAAATGTGCTTCATCCACGCAAATGCAAATGTGCACATGCACGGCTCAAGCATAGGTTATGTACATGCGCTGCATCCACGCAAAAGCACATGTGTACATAACGGCTACAGCACGGATTATATAAATGTGTGCTTCATCCATGCAAATGCACATGTGCACATAACGGCTTAAGCACGGGTTACGTACGTGCGCTGCATCCATGCAAATGCACATGTGTACATAACGGCTTAAGCACGGGTTATATAAATGTGTGCTTCATCCATGCAAATGCACATGTGCACATAACGGCTTTAAGCACGGGTTCTGTACTTGTGCTTGTTCCATGCAAATGCACATGTGTATGTAACGGCTTAGGCACGGGTTATGTAAATGTGTACTTTATCCATGCAAATGCACATGTGCACATGCACGACTTAGTCACTGGTTATGTACGTGTGCATAACCCACGTAAATGCACATGTGCACATACACCGGTTATGTATGTGTGCTTCATCCACGCAAATTCACGTGTACAGCTTATGCACGGGTTATGTATGTGTTCATCATCCACACAAATGCACATGTGCAAATGTACGGCTTATGCATGGATAGTGCACATGTGTCGTACACGTACGTGTTGTCTGGGTTGCTAATTATTTCGTAGTTATCATTTCTACCTTATAAAATATGAAACTAAACTATAAAGGGATTGTGTTTAATTTTACACAATTGTGGGAAAATGAATTAAAATGTTCTTTAAAATATCTTAAAGAAATTTATGTTTGAAGTTTCAGGCAATTTCTCTCGTGGCTCCATGGATTACTATACTTAACGTTAGTTCTATTGGAATCCGCACCGTCAAATAAATATAAAAAGAACCCACGAAAGTTTATCTAAGTGTGGATACTTTTAGTACTGGCACGAGTAGCAGTTCTTTTAGATTATGTGTCTTATTGAACAATCTATATTATTCATATTCAGGTACCAATTAATAAGTATTATGTATAAATGAATTAAAGCTAAAATCTGAAAGTAAATAAAATACACCGTGAGAATAAAGTCCTGCCCTGATTATAAAAAATTATTACGATATAATCGTTGGACAGAATAATGTAAATTCTGGTTCGTTACATAGGTTAGTATTACAAGTTGTCTTAAGATCAATAGCGTGCTGTGATATCACGAATGCAAATCGCCCATCAGCGTTCATCGTAAGTTTGTGACTTCGTATGGCCACACCTGTTACTGAAGTCGAGGAACTGAAAGTTAGGATACAACCAATGGTGGGTACTGTGACAGAAGACATGTTACAAAACACCTGGCGGGAACTGGAATACCACTTAGACATTTTCCGAGCTACCAAGGGGGCACACGTTGAAGTGGTCTAACGTAACTGGTGTTTAAAAAACTTGTAATAATAACCTATTTAACTGTACAGTATTTACATTATTATGTCAAACGGTACTTCTGTAATAAAGTTTTGTAATCAGTTTTGTAATCAGGGTAAGACTTTATGCTCACCCTGTATATTTAGAACATTTAACACAAGTCTCTCATAACATCAATGGGAATTTCTCGCAAAGTTCCTAAGAAGTAGAGACTAACATTTTGTTATAGGATTTTTTAAAAAAAATAAACAATAAATATTATTTTATATAATTTACATTACAAAGGGAAAGATGTAGAAATAATTCAAATTGCTTCTACTTTTTATTCCCTTTTCTTGCTTATATTTTAGATTGCAGTGAAGGTTACTTTGGAGCTAGTTGTTTGCAAAAATGTGCACATTGTTCACACAATTCAACTTGTAATAGATTTACGGGTGTTTGTCCTGAAGGATGTGCAGATGGATATTATCCGCCATTTTGCCGTGAAAGTAAGTAACATCATTTCTTAGTCTCTTACTGTTAAAATATAACTGAACATTTCAAGCATGACATGAGTTTATACGTAAATAGTAAAATGGTCACACCTATAGTTTAAACACATTTATCTATTCTAAATGAGCTGCTTTGAGTTTCTCATCGTGATTTTGCATTTGTCAAAAAGTAGAGTATATAAATTTGAAAGAAATTTTTAATGATTTGTAAAATACTATTACCCAAAATTATAATTGCTTCAAGCATTTCGTATATCTGTCATTCTTATTACCAGATCTACGAACTACTGACAAGATTCTGAAAAACTTGCAAACTGCCCACCTGGCTACATAATTCATATGATTTACCGAACATTGTTAGGGTCATCAAGTTTAGGAGGCTCAGGTGGGCAGGTCATACAGACAGGATGGAAGAAAGCAGGAACGCTTTGAAAGTTATAACTGGAAGATCAATCGGAAAATGACCATTTGGAAGACCTAGACGCAGATGGGAGGACAATATTAAGATGGATCTTGCAGAAATAGAAATACAAACTAGAAGCTGGATCCAGTCAACAAAGGATTGAAGTCATGGAGAGCTTTTGTGAATGCAGCATTGAACCTCCGGGTTCCGTAGGCCATAGAGTTAGTTGTTAGTTAGTTCCTTTAGTATATTCATTTAACTCATTTGATTAACAAAGTGGTATAAATTCGTATTCTTACATGTTTGCTTTTGTCCTAACATATGATGTCTTCGTATTGACTACTTTGTGCAGTGAGTATGTCTTTATGATTTCACCTTACTCTTCCAAGAATGTGCCATGTTTTATTAATACCACCATTGCCTTCCATACATAATGTTTTTCTTTTGAATTCGATTATATGAATAAGAGTGTGACATACTGTATATGAGTTCGAGAAGTATGTACATAATTTAATGAAATAAAACTCAATATTGTGTGTTCATGCTAAACTTTGTTATACATAAGAAGGTTAATATATATTACAATATAGCACAATATACTAGTTTTCTGTATCTGTGCCATTATTAAAGATAATCAAAGTGGTTACTATTAGCGAAGTCTTTTAGCTGCAGAATCTCTTCCAGTTAATCCATTCTGCACTTCACAAGCATCGCAAGCTTGTTACAAAACTGTATAAAAGACAAGGGTGTAGAAGTTGTTCTGTTTCAAACTCACACATCTACTGACTTTGATCTTCAGCAGCATTCTCAAACTAGAAATGCCATTTTATAATGTATTCCTTTCCATAAAAGACAAGCGTGCATGGCCATTATGTTTCACTATGATACGTAATACCTCATAGGTAAATTTCATAAAAGTACTACTGGCATGTCCACTTTACAGATACATTAAATCGTGGATACACATTATGAAAAGGGTAATTTAATTAAAATATTAAAATTCCTATTCCTCCTGTTTCTATAAATTCTAGTCAACATTAATACTTGTCTCTTCCTTAAAATTTCTTGCAAGCTTAATGGGTCATCCAATTGCATACCACCGTTACTTCTTACACTTATATACACTATAACTAACTACTAATATCGCTTTACTAACTAAATGCATACTATACCGAACTAAACGGAAATAAATTAGTAATTACTGGCACCCTCGTTATTCATATTTTTAAAACAGACTCTTGTTTTGTAGAAATCTTGATACGTCACTTCGCAGTTTTTCTGAGCTCAAATTACAATAATTACTGACCAGTATAACGAGAATATATTTCATTGCTTTGAACAGGCATTGCTTTGTATGGATTGGATCAGCGCATTTGCTCTCTCGAAAGATACACACCAAAATTTACAACCATTATTATTGTTATTATACCTATCAAGTCGATGTTACAGATTTGAAAGTACAAAATTAATTTTACAATTCATAACTATCAAATGTTTCGTCCCCAAATGCATCAAATCATTGAACGAAAACTGTGTTGGTGTCGCACAATGATATAAGCATAACAATCAAACTGATTTAAATTTAACCCATTGTTACAATAAAAATATAATCCTAATAAATAACAACTGAATATAACATAGGTATAATTGGCCACACAAAAAATAAAAGTTCTGTGCATCCGACTATAAGGTATGAATTCGACGTATTTTGTTACACAGAATCCAAATTTCGAAACCCTAAGATGATTGACCTTGTCTTGACCTTTTCTTTTATGGCCGAAACATTTGAGCGAATTTGGATACGAATTAAACGTTTTTCACCCATAATACAAAAGGTTTCGAAACCTAGATTCTGTGTAACAAAATACATCGAATCCAAACCCTGGGGTCCGGTGTACAGAACTTTTATTTTTTATTTTTATTTTTATTTTTGTTTGTTTGTGGCTGTGCTATAGGTAATTTCATATTTAAGAGCGCAGGTTTAATTCGTCAACATTTAAACCTTTAGAATGTATTTCAAATACTTACACTACAGGCTGCGCCCAGAAACTGGCAATCCGATTGCAGAATGCTGTCGAATAAATTAATAACATTTTATTCATACTTTTCTTGTAATGTGAAATTAATTCAAGGAATAATTTGAGAACTTTTTACGGAGTTCATACGTTGAATTGATATGAGCCGCTTAATGGTTTGATTTACACGTATAAAGACAAATCAATTGTTATTACTTTACATGAAAGGAAACTCGATTTTACCAAACATTATTTATTATATTCTCTTAAATGTTTAAGGAACGTCTTACTTTTTTCTTACAGCTTATCCCATTGTTTCATCTCCCCCAACTTTGGTTGGGAAGAATTACACATCATTAACTATTAGTTTCAATCTTGCTGCCTACCAAGGGAAAGGTATACCTTTATACTTTCAGATTCAATATAAGGTAAGTTGAATTTACATCAGATCAAGCTTTTTCGTTACCCTAGTAAAGAAGCTATGCTAGTAAAGAAACGTTTATGTAAGTCTTTACGTCTGTGGACATTTATGTTTTACAGTATTTCTTTGTTCCTACGAAGAAATATTAACCATTAATTGCAGGTATTCTCAAGTTTATTAAGTTATCCTTAACATCAAACAGAATTGTGTAATCACAGTAATAAAGTTGACCTTTTTAAGTTTCACTTCAAATCGTTCCGAAAAACAAATTTTTACACTTCCTCTTCCTCATTTTGGGTATATATACTACAATTGAAACACTTATTGGGTCTCCCTTTGTGTTTGTTAACCTGCATATGGAATTATTTGAACCTCTAAACATTCATACATAAAGTTTCTCCCTTGTATTCTTGTAGAACATGACCTAAGTAACATAATATATATTGAACGTGTTTTAGTACATAATTTTCTGAAATGGTCACTTTTGGAGACAACCCCCTGGTAGCAACCTAGTGTGAAAATACCAATTCAATGATCTACTCCAGTATCACGCTTGCGTAACACACATGAGTTTCTTCTCTCATCTTAAATACGCGTGTGTAATTCTTTAACTGCGTCATTACTATTAAGTCATGAATAAAATGTAACGAGGATTATCATTAGAGAAAACTTTTAGCAGACAAGTCAGAAATATTCCTTTCGTTGAATAGCAAAATCCAAACGAAAACCTCCTTTTCAGGGTAAAAGACTCAGACAATATTGTGGTGATTTTCGATCGATACGTGTTGCAAATGAAGGAAAAATGTAAACTACTGTTCTTCTAATTTTTTCAACAAATCGCAAATGCATTTGAGTAAATTCCGTCAGCTTGAACTGCAAGTAATGTCGTAATTATCCTTTATTTTGTCTTATGATTATAGAGTGGCGCAGTCTGTGTACTCACTTTTCTTTCTTAACTCCTACGTCACAGATGCTTGGTAGTTCTTCCTTAACCTGAGAATTGAATCTATAATATGTCCTCATGCATAGAACTTGAGAGAGTCATATTTTCTTTCTCTGTAAGCCAGAACATAATGCTTTATGATAACCATACCGCCTATTAAGATGGAATTGATGCTGAAGTATATCCCCATTAACGCATTCATTGTGACACTAGCAAGACAGCAGAGTATAGGACGATTAATGGAATGCAGCCCAAAATTGTGATTAACTTTTAAACTTTTGGCTTGAAACTCCGAAATTTACATTTTGGTATTCTTTTAACCTATGAAAGGTAACGAGATGAACTACCCAAACTTACAAGGGTACATACCCCGTCCTATACTTCCATACCAAATTTTTAAATTTGACAATTTCTAAAATTTAAGGTGCGTCCCATGTACCTCTCCCAAAATTTCGGAGTTGGCCAAGGTTCCATTGCTATAATTTAGAGGAGTGCTTCTTTGCACCCCTAGGTAATTGACCTATGGGGAAACCCCTAGGTTATTGACACTGGACCATGGTTTCTTACTGGCAGCTACACCGTGGGTCAGTACTATTGCCAAGAATATAAACCAATGATCCTGGAGTAAAAATGTTAAATTTAACGTTATTTTACACCTAAATGCATAATAATAATATATTTTCAACACAAATTCCTTGCATTTTCCTGTTGGGGAGGAAGCTAATACATCATTTCAAAGTGAATCTAACAGAAACGAAACCTTAACCAGAATGACTGGTATGGGAATAGAACATGAGCAACGCAAAATTACGAAGCGAAATATTACTGTTCCGAGATATCTTCCATTCCCAAATTTTCATTATTGTAACTTAAGTACACGCGGTTTCCGATTTTCGTAAACTTGAAGTACGTAAGAAATTTCGGATATAAGTAAAATTTTCGAACGGTAATTACAGCTTAAGTAATTAGTACGAAAAGGTAGATTTAAATTTCGAAGTTGTATTTTAAGAGCCATCTAGTGAATGAGGCATGAAGTACGTGTTAATTTGACGACGTTGTACTTGTCATGAAGAGCACAAAACACGTAAATTGACTATCTGTAATATTATTTATTAGGGAAATTAGGTAATATTGTTTTGATGTCTTCTGGTTCTTGTTCTGGTTCATTTGATATTCGAGAACAATTTATCATTAAATGTTTCCTATGTCTCAAAATCCTATTTCTTAATTTCTCTTTGTATTAAACTTAACTATCAGAAGACTCCGCTCAGAGCTTATGAAAATCCGGATTTCGCTAAATTGGTTGGCATTGCAGTATGTTGTGTATTTTTGTCGCCTGATGAAAAGTCGCAATGGGACGAAGCCTAGAAACTCCACGCTTTTGAGATATCCACCTAATTATTATTTTTTGTTTACGAGCGAACGTATGTCTTTAAGTGACGATAATAACATTGCCCAATAAATAAAAACTTTTTTATACCTCCGCAATCAAAGAAGGTGATTCTTAAGAAAACGGTCACGCTGATTTCGAAAATCGCCATTAAAATGTCTTGTCACATCAATTTCAAAAGCTTTGAACAGATTTATTATTCGGATTATAGATAGTCCAGCCACGATTATCCGACACAGTTTTCGGGACATTTCTATGCCTTTATTTAACCGATTTACAGCAAATTTGAATGGTACGCATCTAAGGATACCTAGTTATATTGACCAAAATGTGAAACAGATCGATTGAATAGGGACTGAGATATAGCCCGGAGACTGTGTCGGATAATCGAGGTCCTACTGTATTATAAATACATTAAAACGTTTCGATATAGATTGTTACATGGTCAGCCTGTATTGCTTTAACATGTTTATAAAATCGTGCACGTCTCTTTTTAAATCAGCTTACTGAATCATTTGTAACAATGCCGTAGAGCACTGGCGCAAATCCCAGGGGGGACGAGGGGGACATGTCCCCCCAATGTTGGACCTGGGGGGACAGTCCCCCCCAATAATCTGACTTAAAAAGTGCTTTTTGGGATAAGTTTGATTATTTGTGTCCGACTGCCACAAAGGAATGTAAGATGAAATTGATTCCTCTTTGCTTTTCCATTTTTAAAAAAGAATCGTAATCTATAGTATTTCAAACTGAACTTCGTGCTGTAGTGCGTTTAGTAGTCTCATCAATATGCATTAATTCCACTTCCGCTACTTGGGCACAAATTGCAATAAATGCCAGAGGAGGATATACCCCTCTCCTCATGCTGAAAACTTGCCTTCAGCTGTAGGTACGGGCACAAATTCCGACGAAATTCGGATACATGTCCCCCCCAACATTGGAACTGGAGGCTCTCCCACTAATCCGATTTGAAAAGTGCTTTTTGCAGAAAAGTGTGATGATTTGTGTCCGACTGCCACAAAGGAAAGTGAGATGAAATTTGTTTCTCTTGCCTTTTACATTTTTAATGAAAAAAAATGAAGGCGTGGGACTGCGTGACGTAACCTGATATGAAATCTTATCTCCTTTTTTCCCCTAGGCCCTAGCACACGAAGAATATACAGACTATCCAATGTCAGTAGAACCCATCTTTTCAGAAAATGGGAATTTAATCTATTTATAGTATCAGCCTAGGCATCTACTCATGCTTCGTAAGCTAACTAACTCTATAGCCTATGGAACCCGGAGGTTCAATGCCGCGTTCACAAAAGCTCTTTACTGACTTCTATCCTTAGCCAACTGGATCCAGTTTCTACTTTGTATTCCTATTTTTGCAAGATCCATCTTAATATTGTCTTCCCATCTGCGCCTAGGTCTTCCTAATGGTCGTTTTACCGCTACCACTTGGTCTTACCGCTACCGCTAGCGATTGGTCTTGACGCTAACACTTTGAAAGCGTTTCTACTTTTTTCCATTCTGGCTATATGTCCTGCCCACCCAAGCCTCCTAGACTTGATGACCCTAACAATGTTTGGTAAACCGTATAAATTATGTAGTTTCTCGTTATGAAGTTCCGCCATTCTCCATTCCCGTTCCTCTTGGGTCCGAATAATCGTCTCAGGATCTTGTTCTCAAATACTTTCAGTCTACGGTGTATGTTCTTCCTTTAGAGTAAGCGATCATGTTTCGCAACCATACAGAACAACAGGTTGATTATCGTTTTATATATTTTAGGCTTCAAATTCCTCGACAGAATTTGCGACAACATGAGATTTGAACCGAATAGTAACACGAATTCCCTGCTTTTAGTCGACATTTAACTTGTTCGTGAATATGGTTTTCGTCTGTTAATATTGATTCTATATATTTGAAAGTATCCACTTTATCAAGAGAATTATTTAATATTTTAACGCATCCATAATTTACCGTATTACGGTCCCGACTAATACTTCCATGTATTTAATTTTCTCTGCATTTGCTTCTAAACCCATGCCCCTGCAAGCGTTTAATAAGATCTGTGCATTTCTTTCTATTGTTCTCCTGTCATCCCCTATTAAATTTACATCATCAGCATATGCCATAACCGGGTGAATACCGTTCAATTGTAGGCCCTGGTTGCTATCTTTGATTTTCCTTAGAGCGTATTCCAGCACAAAATTAAATAATAATGTCGACAACGCATCTCCTTGTTTCAGGGCATTCTCGACGTGAAAGCTCGTGGCCAAAAATTTTCCTGCCCGGACTTTACACTTTGGGATTCATTTAAACATGCCTTAATTGATCTTATTAGCTTTTTCGGTATTCCAAATTCTGTAAGAACGTTGTACACTGTTTCCTTCCTAACCGAGTCGTAAGCCTTTCTAAAATCAATAAATAGTTGATATACCGGGCTACTGTATTCCCACTTCTTTTCGAGTATTTGGCGAATGGTAAGTATTTGGCCGATAGTTGATCGATTTCGTCTAAATCCACACTGATAATCTCAAATCATTTCATCTGCATATGAGGTCAATCTTGCTAATAGAATGTTTGAAAGGATTTTATAGGATGTTGACAGAAGAGAGATGCCTCGATAATTATTACAGTCAGATAATTATTTTGTCGCCCTTCTTGTTGATTCGAACAAGGTTTGATTCTTTCCACTCTTGCGGTAATTCTTCCTTATTGTAGATAAGGAGAATGAGTTTGTGTATCTTGTTCCACAATTTTTCGCCTCCAGGTAAAATTGACTCAGCCGGAATTTTGTTTACACCCAGATATTTGTGTTTCTTTAATTTCTTTATAGTGATTTCTAGTTCTATTCGGTTGGGTTCTGGAATATACTTTTCTGCGGTGTGTATCTCCCTTTCTCGACGCACATTAGTTTTTGCTGCGTGTTAAGCAAATCGTTAAAGAAATCTTTCTATCTTTTTAAAATTCTATCTGTATCAGTGAGAACTGTTCCATCAGCTTTCTTTAATATAAGCACGAGATTGATAGCCTTTCTTAAATTCGTTGATCCCTTTATACATGTCCCGAATGTTTTTATTTTTACTATTATCTTCAAGTTCCTAAATTTTAGCTTTCAAAAAATCGCGTTTCTTTGTTCTAAAAGTTTTGGAAGTTTCCCGCCTGATGTCTACGAAATTTTGTGCAGTTATTTCATTCGGATTTTGTAGCCAACGTAATTTTTGCTTGTTTTCTCTTTTCTGCTCGTTCCAACTATGGTTTGTTGCTACGTATTTCCGCGTGTCCCAATTTTTCTTTTGAGAGAGGATGCTTCGTAAGCAAAGAAAAGAATTAAATTGCTGGAATATTTTTCTCCATAATCTTAAGGTTACATCTGTTAACTAAAGAGTATATGACATGCGTTAGATTTCTGTAATGATTCCTTCAATGTTATTGAGATCAAGGGGGCCGATCCTGGGAGGTCGGAGGCCCCTCAAAAGCTCACGTGGACCCCCTGTATTTTTATGAATATGTATTTTTATTGTTATATGTATTGTTTTATGTATTTTTCATGAATGCCTCCCCCCCCCCAAAGTTACAGAGAAATCGGCGTCCTTGATTGAGATTATCATCATTTTGCTCAAAAAGTATTGTTTCGTCATACATAATTGATATTCTTTCTTCATAGTTTTTGGGAGGTCATTATTGATATTACAAAACAATTTTAACGTGGATCTTTGTGGATGCCTAATTAGAAACATACCAATTATAAATATGCATGTATTCAGATTTCAGAATGTGTTCACGGCAGTGATTTGTAATACTGATATGTATTACTACTTCATCTACATCGCCTAATATATAATATACTCTACAACAGTTGATCAGATTTATCTACCGTAATATGAGTTTCATTTCCCTTCATTTCCCTTCTCCCACCTCCCAATGTTGAAGAAAACCAATGGCGTATTTAGGATTTTGTTTCGAGGGGCTATGCTCAATACAAGGAAAGAAGTAGGCAATTGCCCCTCTGAGTTTGAGAATTAAATATATTTTAATTTATGCATAAATTGAAGTTATAATGGCAAGAATTGCAAACCAATAAATCCTATATGATATGATATAAAATTTATTAGTGAATCTAATCCTTTATTCTATTCACACAAGAAAAAGGAAGCATCCTCTTGGCCTTCCTAATTTCCCGGGCTAATTATTACCCCGTTTTGATTTTTCAAAATTCAAACATTTCCTTCTTTTAAAAATAACTAAACGATATAATTTTTTCTTTGTTATAATAACTAAAGTCCTGTCATGTTGATATCCGCGCAAGTTGGTGTGGAACACCAGTTTCGCTTATCAACTCCTCTTAGTTTTGGTGTTACTGATGACGGCCGACTTGAATCACAACTGACAATAGTCGATAAAGTATGATAGACGAAATGAAAGAAGGTAACGTCAAGAAAAAGAAACAGAAAAGTAGAAAGGACGAAAGAAAGAACAAAAGGACGCAGTTCTTACATGGAATGAAATTTGGCAAATACAATATTATTTCTGAACAAATAGCATAAGAAAATGGAAAGTCAATGACATTCTTAGAAATGGTTACAAGGATTATTGTTGTACGTGGAATGCGAAAAACTAACAAATTTATTTCGGGGGGAGCTTGAGCCCGATAGCCTCCTAAATACGCCACTGAAGACAATTCTGTCCCCTGATTCTTCGCATCTTTGCTTTTCAACTTCATAAATATTTTGAACATCGCTTTTATATATATATATATATATATATATAGTGTTCGAAGTGAAAAAAAAAGCAGAGGCGGTGTGTTTCATTATGATTTTGACTCAACATACCGGCTATTTAAGTATTGTCTTGATCACTGAAAAACCACAGACGGTACGTATGTCCTCATTACTGAAAAACCAGAGGCGGTATGGCATACCACCGCATACCGTCTCACTTCGACCACTGTATATATATATATATATATATATATATATATATATACATATATATGAACGGTCTTACCCGTCCCCCCCAATGTTGAAGACAGATTTGCGCCGATGCCGTAGAGAAGAATTGAAAAACTTTAATGTTAACGGAGGTAAGATGTTTATAAAAGGCCTTGGAAATATCTATTCAAACTTATGGTGATTTCATTATTAAGTGTCTCCCTTTGTCAGGCTATATCTACTTCATTGATACCTAACGAGATATGTGTCTTACCTTTCTTACAAACGCTTGCATTTGTGCTGCGCCTTGTAATCTTGTTTACTTTCGCCCAGAAGGAACCTACAATAGTCTCCCATTATTGCAGGATCCTTACGATCTTGGTGTCTCTTCTGAATCATGGAAATGTCTTGGTGAAACCTATCCCCTTGTTTATCTCTAACATTTCCTAGATTGTCAGGGAAAAAGTCTAGATGTGAATGAAGGAAATGAATTTTGAAGTCGTACTGCCACCCATGTTTTTGTAGACCAGTGTTCCGTAATTTTCTTCTTTTCTTTTTCCAAGAAACCCGCGTACGACGCTTTTAAAGGACTCTCAAGCTGTTAACTCAGATCCTTGTAGAATATTTTCAAACGTTTCGTCCAAAATGACTCTTCGAATTCTGACACCTCACATAGGGATTTGTTTTCAAGGTAAGCTGATTGCGATAAGATGGTGCATAGGTTTTGTCACTGAATCATCGATGGGCTATAAAAACGAAAAAAAAAAACGTAATGATATGCGGCGCGAGGGACCAAATAAATGAAATATTTATAATCTAAATGGCTTACAATTTGTGTTCTTAATTAGCGATTTTGTCGCTAAATCTAGCGATTTGATAACATATTTTAGAAAGGATATTTGTTTCGTTTACTATTGTTAAACTAGGGATTTAGCGACTTTTAAAATGTACAGCGAATAAACTCGCATTCTTTCCATTACAATAAGGTTTTCAGCGACTTTTGGCAGTACGTTTAGTGATATTTTTGGTAACGTTGTTAGCAACACTGCTTATAATTATCTACTTGAACAAAGAGATACGAGCGCTTTGAGAGGGCACAATGTCCTTATGGCAAAGTATTTTAAACTTCCACTCTTCGATTATTGACGGTTAACTGGGCTTACATTACGTTCTTCATTTCAGTAAATTACATGTATGAGCAAAATATATATCATGCAATATCTCAGAACTGTGACGTGATGTGCAATAATTGTTGTCATTTTCATTTTCTACGCACGAAAATCATTCAGAATCAGCTCTTATTTTCCCGGTAAAAATCATGTTGGACAGTATAATCAGCGGATATCTAAAAATCGTGGGGTTTTCGGGCTTCGTCAGGGGACCAAAGTACACAATATTCTGAAATACTAGCCAATTTAACTGAACCCGAATTTCCATAAGCTCTGAACGGGGTCTTTTTTCCACTGTGTTCTCTTCCAGTGCAGGTTTTGCTTTTTAATAAAAAATATCTTAAATCATTTAGTTACTCGTTTATCATTCTTTAAAGCTTAAAGGTGAACGTGAGTGGATGAAGCAGCCACCATATGCAATTCGAGATTATGGAAGCGGCGTTGGAGTAAAAGACCTGACAGGATTACTTCCAGGGAAAGTGTACATCATCAGAATTATTTTAATTGATGCGGATGGTAGTGCCTATCAACAAGAAAACGTACCAGAGTTAGAAGCTTCTACCGAATGTGAAAGTAAGTGGTTTTCATTCAAATTTCGTTCTGTACAATGTCAAATTAAACTAAATTAATAAAGTGTTTCTTGTATGGAAAAATGAGTAATGTATTGCAACATTTAATTTTTACAAATAGAAAAAATGCGTTATTTATTATGCCAAATTTTCATTTCTATAATTGTGATTAGTGACAGATTTAGATATGTAAAAATAGTTTTTATGTTTAGCTATATTTACGGTTTAATAACACTATCTAATTAAATATGCAATCTAGACAAAACTCATCTAGCTTTTGGGGATGGAAATGGTAACTACTTAATTGGGCATAAGCCCAAAAATGGTGTTTGTATGTGCCATATGAGTGTTATGCAAGTGCTAACATGTTTTACTTAATATCTGCTATAATTTCATATAATTGATTTTACTATTAATAAGTACTAAATCTAAACTTGATATTTCCATCTCTTAGGAAGAAAACAGGTTGGAAATTACCTTATATTATCTTGAATATATTTTAATAACAGCAGAAGTATATCAAATTATCACAAATAAAATTATATGAGGGTGAGAGAATAAGTCATGGTAACTCAGTAATATTTCGACTATTGAAGTCTGTATTAAGAATGTGCTATATGCAACTGAGAGTGTATCCTTAATGGATAATTTGTTGGTAGAAATTATGAAAGAAAACGTAAGTAATTTTGTGATATACATACGCATTAACGCACATACTACCAAAATTCGTCTCATTATGATAAACCCTCAAAACAAGTCATGGCAACCCAGTAATTTTTAACGATGTGCAAATGTGGACGGAAAATGTAGACTGCAGAAGGAAGTCTAACATTAGTACTTTACCCTCTGGTCAATTGATGGTTCTGTGTTCTTGTTGTACTGGATGAGCGCTGAGCTCTGGGAAAATAGTTATGAGTCAATCATGGTCTAGAATGGAAGTGACCAGAGTGGAAGAGCGATCGTACATCAAAATAACCGTTCTCCAGAGGAAAATGCGAGTGAGCGTGATCAAAAATTGGCAGAAACCTTGAGAAATAACACTGCCATATCGAGCTGTTGCAAGATTTGTAACAGCTTTTCAGCGAGGACGCCAAGTAACCAGAGGCATAAAACAGTCAAACTGGCCTGTAAGTGTACGGGCTGATATGTCACGTGCTGTGCTGTTGTGGGTGAACGAGAAACGATGGACGCTGAGGGACCATGGTTACATAAGCATGTTTAAAAGACTTCCTGCAGCGACATCAACTACGTGCCATTAGACAGAAGAGTCCGTATCTACTGCATAATGCAATCAAACTGCACAATGATGCAAAGTCACATAAGACAGCTTCTGTATAGGATCTACTGCTGCGATGGGGAAAGAAAGAGTTGGAGCAATCAGTGCATTCACCGGATTTGTCCTGTGATTTGGATCCCATCAAGCAAGGTGAAGAAGCCAGTTGAAGAAACCACTGCGCGGTAGATGATATGCGACCCGCCTATGAACATGCTATGCGTGAACAGAAGAACCACTTCAGACATACTGCAGCGATGGTGCTGAATATGGTATTCGATATCTTCCGTATCGACGGCAATGTACATATATAATTTTGACATTTCCCATGAAAGGATCCAAGGCCTAAAAGTCAAATTTGCAATGATATATACCAAAATCCTAGAGAACAACTAACAATCTCTACTTTTGACAATTCCCGAATTTGGAGTGGGCCATATATATATATATATATATATATATATATATATATATATATATATATATATATATATATATATATATATATATATATATATACCTTCCGAAGATTAAGAAGGAAGTATCATGGTACCCGTTTCCTATAGGGAAAGGTGGAAAGCTGGATTAAACCAATTAAAGGATTACTGACCTGAGAGAGAAAATTCCAAAAGGGTGGTGATAAATATGTCGTATGTGGATGTGAAAGGCAATTTGATCAAGGGTATGTATGCAAGAGTAATTTAATCAGAAGCATGTACCTATAATAATTGATGTTGACTGATTGGATTTTCAAAGGATTAGAAATATAACGTTACTTTATTCTGAATACTTAGAAAGCATGCAAGTTTAAATATATTCAGTGATAAGAGGTTTGCAACTCACACTTACAATTATGTTTACTTTTTTCAGTACCAAAACCTGACTTTCACTTTAATTTCATGAACGTAGCAGCAAGAGGTTTCGAAGTATCATGGGAGGTAAGCCGAAATTGCTTATATAATTTTAAAGTTAATTCAATATTCTACAAGTCTGTGACTGTGTAAGGCAAACTTTTTTCCACTACTAACGCCGTGAAAGGTATAGACTGCATTGAAAATTTAGTACTTTTTAAAAATTATCTTTTGCAAATGAATTACTAGCGCTATTTAGATAGTACCTCATGTATTCAATGCACAAAATTTGTAGGTAATGAGCAAAATATTTATCTGCTGGATTAACCGACTGTTTTCTTTGTGTGGATCCATGATGATTACAATGCAAGTATTTTTTAACCACAGTGTTACGTTCTATTAAACGGTAACATTGAAACTTGCTATCGTGTATCCGTAGAAAAATGCTATCGTGTATTCAGATAGTCTTTCTTCTTTCATGAAATTATTGTAGATCTCCATGCAGTATCCCAATATTTTTATTTAAACATCAATTTACAGTTATATATTAAGTAAACAAAAGAAATGTTATGTCGAAATACATGGAAAGCCATTTTTCTTCCTTAATATACACATCATTTAAACTGACTAAGTCAAATCAAAATAATCTACAAAGATAAGTGATTGCATTCTAACTAAAATCCAAAATCCCGGCACATCTCATATATGTTTGTAGATAAAATGTACACAGAGCTAGAAGTGGGCCGTTCAGAGCACTACAGACTCAAGGTCAATTACCGAAGTTTGAGAAAAAGTCTGTACGATACACTTAAGTACATAGAGCAGGCAATACTACTAATTTTTACATTATAAAGTATATATCCAATATCTAAACGTGGATCTCTTGGTTTTATTTTTTCTAAATTCTTTCGGAAATTATTTTCCTTGCAATTTAAGTAAAATTTGTCTGGTTAAATATACTTTTATAGAACACAAATTGAAGATATTCATAAATAAAATTACTTAAACTCATATTAAAAGTGAGGCTTTAACGCAGGCATGCAAATAAGCAACAACATTTAGCTATAGTTAGAGCTACGTGCCTATATCCTAGTCTTTACTGTTTGAAATAAATAATTATTAAATTAGAAAGCTCGCCCGCATGGATGACCCACTCGCCCGGGATGAGTGGGCAAGTGGTTATTTGCATCCCTGCTTTAACGTGATAGTTTTTAAATATTTTTCCCTAGAGCAAGGCTACCAAAAGCCTCTCGAAACATAATTCTGCCTAAGCTAGTGTATAACATAATACTATAAATGATAAAAATGCATAAGTTAGTATTGCATAGAAGTAAATATATATTAAGATCATGTTTATTATATTTTAGCTTCGTGGTACAGAATTTGTCACATGCGCTGTTATGAATTATGAAATTTACATATTGGAAGACTGGAAATGGACTCTATTCAGCAAACAGGAACTTAGAACAGCAAAATTTTCAAAATTGATTCCCAATACACGCTATAAGATAAAAGTTAGAGCTAATACTGTCAAGGGATATTCCAGCTTCTCCAAGATAGTCATTGTCACTACAGGATCTGGAGGTATGTTTGTATGTTATTGGCTACTTTCTAACGTATCATCTATAAATATGTGTAGGAGAAGTTATTTACCTTTTTTCTTCAATACGTATTTTATTTGTGTAATCACATGACGAAGATTTAGCTAGACGTATATTTTCAAAAAACGGTCGATATATTTTAGCAGCTATGTCAAAAACTGCCTGTTATCAAAATACTATTACAAATATAAAGTGTCCTCATGAAACTTAATGACATGTTTATATTCGTACCTCATGCAAATTCTTAGGGTCATCAAGTTTAGAAGGTTCAGGTGGACAAATCATGCAAACGAAACGGAAAAAGTGAAAATGTTTCAAAATTATAACTGGAAACCCGATCAGAAAAAGATCATAAGAAAACTTATGCGCCGATGGGAGGGAGATGTCTGGATCTCGTAGAAATAGGAATACAAAGTAGAAATTGGATCCAGTTGGTTAAGAACAGAAGTCAGTGGATAACTTTTGTGAATGCGGCATCATTGAATCTCCGTGTTTGGGGCATAGACTTAGATAATTTTATTCTAAAAAATACACAAATGGACATACAGAGAGAAATTATCAAAGTTTGTTTGTTAACTTGTAAAACCTGTACTAAAACGATAAACTTTTAATTAATTGTTTACTCTTCATTTCATAAAGTTTTAGGTAATAAATCTGTTTAGTGGAATATAATTAATAAGTTATATGGAATATAATTAAAATCTATTTATTTTATCAAGTTTTATGGAATTTTTCTTTCTACATTGTAAACGTATGATTTCTTTCAGTCTCTACGGAGGTCACAAACTTAAGAATCACTAAGCATTCGTCAAAAGATTTTCAAGTTCGGTGGGATCCTCCATCTCATATTGGTGGAAACATAACCCATTATCATTTGACGTATCAGGTATGTTGTTGAGGCTCGCTTATTTTACTAGAAATGTCTTTAAACATTAAATGTTTTTCATCTGAATCATAAACACGAATTTTGCCTTCCTGGTAAGCAAAAATACAGAGAAAATAAAATATAATTATATAATCAACAAAGATTAAATAATTATTTTTCCTAGAAGTGAGTAAGATTACGTATTATTTCATGCGTATAAAACATATTTTTCAAGTGTAGTCCAGAGTAAATAACCGAAATACTGACGGAAACTGGGTTTTCATATTTGTAAAAAGCCTAATTTTTTTTACTAAACTACAACATTGAAAAATTAGAATCTATATCTTATTTTATGTTATCATGTAAAACTCGGATATGTAAGTAAGAAGTAGGAATTATTATTTTTCATAGTATGACGATTTGAATACATTACATTATTATGTTTAATTTACCTTTTCAATTGTAATCCATGATTATTACTTTCTTATCATCCAATAACTAAATTCTTTTCAATTCATTCCAGAGTAGATTTTAACTTGTTTCTTGCTCATGTCTATGTTGAACATAACATTTGTATACCTATTCATAATGTTCAGAAGTATGCAAGCTTAGTGTCAATTCGGAAAGCAAGTTATAATTTCGAGGTATACGTGCACGGGTGCAAACATATATAAACATTTCTTCTGCGTGCTAATTTATATGTCTAGAGTAGTGTTTTCATACAAATATATATACAATTTCGTTTCAAATACATATATAATTTCGTTTTATGTGAAACATATTATTATACAACGTGTAAAATGTTCCAATAGCTGATATTTTGTCTTTAAACAACATGGTATTAGTATAATTACAAGTTATTTTCAGTACGAAGATACCGTAATGAACTTAATAGTGAGGTTAACGTTCTATCTTTTCTCAGCGTTTACAAGGACGCAATATTGATACAATAATATCTTTATAGGTTTACTCGTGTATATTGCTTTTCAAACTTATATTGCAATTGAATATTATTCCTATCTTATTTTCATGTTTATAATAGTAAAATATAGTTTTTTCTTTTCATAAAAAAGTATTTTTATTGAATACTTTACAAAGTAACATATCTGCTTATACAACTAATATATCGTTAATCCGTACAAAGCACAACTCTAACTTTATTTTTGATTAATAGCAATTTATATACAAGTTGAACCATTTATTTCGAAGCTCCCTTTCAACTTTTATACTAATAGATTTGGTGAAATTCTGTACGATGTAAATATGAACAGAAAAAAACATTGCTTGACATACTCTGAAAAATTACCAAACATTGTTACCTACCCAATATAAAGTTTTATACTTTCGAATGGTACTACGTCATTCATATTAAGCGAAAATTTACAATGGTACATTTATTATGAAGTCTTAGAGACAAAGGACGCGATGGCGTCACAAACATCCTAATTTTGAAATCCTTTTACAGCATTAATAATGCAAGTGATACTGACAAGAGAATAGACTTCCAACGTACTTTAGTGTCCAACACTATGATAGTGATATGACGTATTTTGAAAAGATATGAACAAAGTTACAAGGGATTAAAAACTTCAACCTTTTTTTCGAAAGGTTTTAGTTCGGAAACATACTTAGAGAAGTATTACACCCATACTCCGAGAGGCATTAAGATCATAGTTTTGCCCACAACGATTTGATATCTTTCTTTGGTTAGGTTTGCAATGATGCTTAAAGTTATACAAAGAACTTTGCTCTAATGCTAGAAAAACAAAGAAAAGCTACAATCATTGTAAAATCTTCCCGCAGATAAACTAAATGAGTGAACAAACGCATTTTCTTTTCAAGGTAGAAGTACCGAAACCATTCAAAAATCAAGTAACTATTTTAGATTGAATGACACTTGTTCATACTATACCAAGTATTTTGTTTTCACGGATGGAAATTTCCCAACACCTTGCCGAAGATCAGTTGGAAGGAATTAAAACAGCTGCCAAAAGACAGTATAACTCTGTTTTGATTATCACAACGGGTGCATTAGGCAGAAAATATGAATTCCCACTTATAAATTGCTTTTCTCATAAGCATCGAAATATGTGAGCGAATTTGAGCAGTGTTAATGCAAAACATATTTCTTAAGGTATACAAGTAAAAATATGTAAACTGATATAAGGATGTTACTTCACCCTATCACACAGGAATTTACTGAATTATATGGTTTCCTTCCTTTTGATTTCGCAAGATAATAATATCAAAGGCGATTAGTAGTTTTTGCTAACCATTCAGATGGGTGATCTTACTATCATTATTTTAAATAAGCATTACCAGTTTGAAGGATGATGTCAGCCTTAGCTGAGAGGTATATTATCAGCAACGTTGATTAAACTGATCTTTGGAAGCAGGTAGTGACTCAATGATAAGTGAACAACCAAAATGGAACTAGATTACATGGTTGACATCGGGACTAGTGTGAAAGTTATATCGAGTACCGGTAATGTTGTACGAAAGCTTTAGTTCTCAAACTGAATTGTATGCTTCTTTCTGCTCTTTCTATCTTAGTTGCTTTTTACCTTCATCCCAGAACCCTTATTTGGAGTTACTGGCTATTACCTACAGATATGATCTTACCGTCATAGATCTTGTTCTGGATAGTGTGAAGACTGTAAAAGATAAATACAAGTTTAGTTGTTTAAGTCTAGTATTACAAACATTTAATTAATTATACTCTAAATATCGAATATACTCTTCCTAGCGCACCAATTAGTACACGTTGTGAATTATTTGAGTAGTAGTAAAATGAGGCTTCTGCGCCACTGACCCTCTACCCACTTTCTCGGTCCCGCCTGAAGCAGACAACGAGTTTCCCAGTGCCGCCTGACACACTATGCCGGAGGACACAGGGAGGATACGAGAAATCGAGCATCGTGAACTGTCAACCCACGGTCTTTTACGACCTCCATTTTAGGGGTGAATTTGTTCCCTTTTATGAGCACCTTTTAGGAGGTGTACTCGTTCCCTTTTACGAGCACATTTTAGGGGGTGAACTCGTTCCCTTTTATGAGCATATTTTCCAACCCCTATGAACAAACAGCAGAACATCAGACTACGTAACATAACGAACATACAGAACAGCAAATTGAACTCGTTCCCTTTTATGAACACTTTTTCAGGGGTGAACTCGTTTCCTTTTATGAGCATATTTTTCAACCCCTATTTTAACATAGGAGATAACACATACGATTACGAACACATAGAAGAACAGATAACACATAACACTACGTAACACACAGCAGAACAGATAACACATAAGAGTACGTAACATAACAAGGGTGTACTCGTTCTCTTTTATGAGCATATTTTTCAACCCCTATTTTAACATAGCAGAAATTACACTGACACTACGTAACACACAGCAGAACAGATAACACAAAAGAGTACGTAACATAACAAGGGTGAACTCGTTCCCTTTTATGAGCATATTTTTCAACCCCTATTTTAACATAGCAGAAATTACACTGAGACTATGAACACACAGCAGAACAGATAATACATAGCACAGCTAATAAAAGAGCATGGCTTATTTTCCAACCCTTATTTTAACATAGCAGAAATTACACTGAGACTATGAACACATAGCAGAGCATAAGACTACGTAACACACAACAACCTCCATTTTAGGGGTGGACTCGTTCTCTTTTATGAGCATATTTTTCAACCCCTATTTTAACATAGCAGAAGACTACGAACACATAGCAGAGGTGTATTCGTTTTCAACCCCTTAGCATAAGACTATGCAACATAGCAGTTACGAACACATAGTAGAGCAGATAATAAACACAACAACCTCCATTTTAGGGGTGAATTTATTCCCTTTTATGAGCATATTTTCCAACCCCTATTTCAACATGACAGAGACTACGAAACATGGCGGACATAGCACAGGGGGTATATTCATTTTCTCCACCCCTAATGAAATTACATAGGAGAGCAGATAATACATAAGATTCGTTCCCTTTTATGAACACTTTTTAGGGGGTGAACTCGTTCCCTTTTATGATTACTTTTTCAACCCCTATTTTGAACATTTTAACATAGCAGAAATGACATAAGCATGTCCTCAAACTACTGACCATCGTAAACAAAGGTCAAACTCGAAAACGAAACAACATATCGAGGTGCTGTTTCCACATTTAGTAATTGGTCAACAGGTACCACAAGTTCCAAAATTAGTGGTCATCGAGGTCAAGGCCAAAATACTTAAAACCAAAAAACTCGAAAATGGATCCACATATTGAGGTGCTGTTTCCACATTTAGTAATTGGTCATCAGGTACCACAAGTTCCAAAATAGTGGCCATCGAGGTCAAAGGTCAACATACTTAAAACCCAATAACTCTTAAATGGATCCACATATTGAGGTGCTGTTTCCAAATCTAGTAACTGGTCATCAGGTACCACAAGTTCCAAAAATAGTGGTCATCGAGGTCAAAGGTCAACATACTTAAAACCTACTATCTCGAAAACGGAGCCACATACTCAGGTGCTGTTTCCACATTTAGTAATTGGTCATCAGGTACCACAAGTTCCAAAATAGTGGCCATCGAGGTCAAAGGTCAACATACTTAAAACCCAATAACTCTTAAATGGATCCACATATTGAGGTGCTGTTTCCAAATCTAGTAACTGGTCATCAACTACTACAAGTTCCAAAATAGTGGCCATCGAGGTCAAAGGTCAACATACTTAGAACCAAATAACTCGAAAATGGATCCACATATTGAGGTGCTGTTTCCACATTTAGCAAGAGGTCATCAACTACTACAAGTTCCAAAAATAGTGACCATCGAGGTCAAAGGTCAACATACTTAAAACCTAATAACATGAAAACTGAGCCACATATTGAGGTGCTGTTTCCACATTTAGCAAGAGGTCATCAACTACTACAAGTTCCAAAATAATGACCATCGAGGTCAAAGGTCAAAACTCGAAAACGGAACCACATATTGAGATGTTGTTTCCATATTTAGTAATTGGTCATCAACTACCACAAGTTCCAAAATAATGATCATCAAGGTCAAAGGTCAAAACTCGAAAACGGGGCCAAATATCGAAGTGGTGTTTCCACATATAGTAATTGGTCATCAACTAGTACAAGTTCCAAAATAATGACCATCGAGGTCAAAGGTCAAAACTCGAAAATGGAGTCAAATATCGAAGTGGTGTTTCCACATTTAGCAAGAGGTCATCAACTACTACAAGTTCCAAAATAATGACCATCGAGGTCAAAGGTCAAAACTCGAAAACGAAGCAACGTATTGAGGTGCTGTTTTCAAATCTAGTAACTGGTCATCAACTACTACAAGTTTCAAAAATAATGACCATCGAGGTCAAAGGTTAAATATTTAAAACCTAATAACTTGAAAACGGAGCCAAATATTGAGGTGCTGTTTCCACATTTAGTAATTAGTCAAAGGTCAAAACTCGAAAATGGGTCCACATATTGAGGTGCTGTTTCCACATTTAGCAAGAGGTCATCAACTACTACAAGTTCCAAAATTAATGACCATCGAGGTCAAAGGTCAATCTCGTAAATGAAACCACATATTGAGATAACGTTTCCTCATTTAGTAAATTTGTGTGATCTATTCAATTTTGTACAAAGCAGAAAAAAAGTGAAGAAGGAATAAATTTGAGAACATAATTTTAACTAGCGCAGAATTTCTGTACCTTTTTGGGCTATTCAAAAGAAAGCAAACATATGCCATATTAACTAGCTGAGAATTATTTAAGCAAAACGAAGAAAGCGAACATGGACCATTTTACTCAAATTTGGATGGAGTATTTATCTTTGTATGAACCAGAAAAAATGAAGAAGGTCCGTTTTGACTAGTTCAATATTTCTGTACAATTTTGTACTCCCCAAATAATCACAAGAAAATCAAAGAAGGGTCATTTTATACCTTTTTTGTGCTATTCAAATAATAGAGGGAACAAATTTCAGTGGTCTATTTTATTTTTGTACCAATCAGAAGAAAAGCAAAGATATGCCATTCTCAGACTTTTATACCATTTTGTACTACTCCAATAAACGAAGGAATACCAACCAGAAAAAAAGAAGTGAAGATCAGGTGGATTATTTTCTTTTGTACCAACTGGAAAAGAGAAGAAGAGCTATTTTAACTAGCTCATTATGTACTGTTTAAACAAACGAAAATTGAGCATTATGTAACTTTTGAACTACTGAAATGTTCTATTTTTGTATTAATTAGAAAAAACCGAAGAAGGGTCATTTTTAACAAGTTCATAATTTCGATGTTCTACTTTTTATACCAACGAGAAAAAATGAACTAGCTGAATATACGAAATAATAAATTTAAGTGACCTATTCAATTTTGTACTACTCAAATAAATAATGGAGTATTTAGTTTTGCACCATTTTGGAGTATTCAAATAAACAAAGGAATTATAACTTGTGTCAACTCTAAAATTAATTAAACGAAGTAATGCATTTGAAAAACCGAAGTTGAGTATTTTATACCATTTTGTATTATTTCAACAAACAAAGGAATAAGCAAAAACAAAGGATCATTTTATATCATTTTGAACTAGTCTAATAAACGAAGGCATAAATATGAGTGAGCTATTTAATTTTGTAGTTGAGTATTTTAACGAAAGAACAAAATTGTACTAACCAGAAAAAACCGAAGAAGGCCCATTTTAACTAACTGAGAATTTCTGTACCTTTTTGTAAATTTGAGTGGCCTGTTTTTTGTACTAACCAGAAAAATCGAAGAAGGTCCAATTTAGCTAACTCAGAATTTATATACCTTTATACTAGCTCAATGAACGAAAGAACAAATTTGGGTGTTCTACTTTTTTATACCAAACAAAGAAGAACCATTTTAACTAGCTCAAACACAATTTTAACTAGCGCAGAATTTATGTAACGCAAAAATTAATTTGGATGGAGTAACAAGAAACAGAGCAAAGATATGTCATATTAAATATTTAAATAAACGAGGGGATAAATTTAAGTGATCTATTCCATTTTGTACCCATGAAAAGTGTCATTTTAACTGGCTAGAATTTGAGTGGTCTAAAAAAGGCGAAGAAGGACTATTTTATATAATTTTACTACTCAAATAAACAATGGAGTATTTAGTTTTGTACCACCGAGAAAAACAAAGAAATTGTACCATTTTGGAGTATTCAAATAAACAAAGGACTTATAATTTGTGTCAACTCTAAAAAGGACCATTTTAAACTAGTCTAATAAACGAAGGTATAAATATGTGTGACCTGTTTTTTGTACTAACCAGAAAAATCGAACTCTTTTTATACCAATCAAAGAAGAACCATTTAGGCTAGCTGAGTATTTTATACCATTTTGTACTACTAAAATCTCAGAGAGTTATTAGGTAAAGATAACAATTTGGTAGTGGTGAACCAATTACACCACCATTCTGCGACAATGTTGCGAACACATTTATACCATCTAATTTCTCAGATTTAAGGTTAAATTAAATGGGAAAGAGCTGTACAACAAATTGTGCAAAAGTATTTGGGAGATATAAGTAAGAAGTATTAGGATGGAATTAGCAGATGTACTAATAGAAAAATTTACAAACAGAATATTACACAAGATGTTGCAGGTATTTTAATTTTTGAATGGAAGGACAAACCTATTAACACTATTTGTAACAACGATGATTCCGTGGGTGTAGATTGTCTTAAATGGAATACAGGTAATTCTTCCATTAAAATTTACATCTAATTGATTTTGTTCATTGTTCAGACAAACGTTTACAGGGTATTACGAGATTGGAAGCAATTATCTTTAACTACTATACTGATGAGTGGATCCAATTTTACACACCAAAAAATATTTTACAGATATGGATAAAGTTAACCGATGCTTATTGGGGTAATTTCCAAAGTAAAGTTGTAGGATAAAACAGAAGATCGTGAGAATCGAATCTTGTTGCTCTTGGTCTAGAATGCAAGAATTGAAAGAGCTAAAAACACAACAAATGTATGCTGAAGAGCGTAGAAGAAAGAATTTGTTTTCTAATTTCTGAAGTGAGGCTAAGAAGCTTGTTTGTTGTATAAAAGGTGGTCATAAGAGTATGTTTTTAAAGTTATAATTCAAAATGGACTTTGTTTACTAAAGCATAACAGGTTTACTGCAAACGATAAATCGACGTCCTACTAGTGGGTTTCTAAATACTGATTGGCTAGAATAGGAGTTTAAAATAATGCTTGGTCCTCTTAAGTCTGCTCCAAATAAGCATAAGGAGAAAGTAATATTTTTTAACATAGTGGTTTAATCCGTATGTATTCGAAAATGAATTATTTAGGCTATTAAGTCGCAATTCGTTTTACTTTAATGCCATACTGTTTTATTTTTTAATCTATGTACTAATTGATCTACTCGCAGCAGGATTAGTTAAAATGACCCTCCTTCTGATTGATATACATATAGGCCACTCAAATTTGTTCCTTCGTTACAAAAAGGCACATACATTCTAAGCTAGTTAAAAATGGTCTCTCTTTGCTTTAGAGTACAAGAAAATGATTAGCGCAAAAAAGTAGAACATAGAAATTTATTCACTTTTTAATAAGCCGGCAAATCTGAATAGGTTTCTTTATTTGAGTAATACAAAAGATAAAATGGTCTTCCTAAAAAAGCCAACAAATTTTCTGGTTAGTACAAAACTGAATGGGTCTCACAGATTTATACCTTTGTATATTTGAGTACTACAAAATTAAATAAAATGACCCTTCTCCGTTTTCTTCTGATTAGTATAAAAGGTAGAACATCCAATTTTATTCCTTCGTTTATTTTAGTAGTACAAAAAGGTACATAAATACTGAGTTATTTAAATTTTACCTTCTTCGCTTTTTTAATGCAAATTTTTCTGCTTAGTACAAAAGTGAATAGGTTTTTTGTCGTTAATACAAAAGTATGTATGCCATTCAAATTTGCTCCATTTTTTGTTGGTACATAAGAAAATAGTCCATCCAAATTTTATTCCTTCATTTATTTGATTAGTACAAAATGTATATAAATTCTGAGCTAGTTAAAATGATCTTTTTTCGCTTTTTCTTTCGTTTATTTGAGTAGTACAAAATGGTATAAAATACTCAGCTAGCCTAAATGGTTCTTCTTTGATTGGTATAAAAAGAGTTCGATTTTTCTGGTTAGTACAAAAAACAGGTCACACATATTTATACCTTCGTTTATTAGACTAGTATAAAATGGTCCTTTTTAGAGTTGACACAAATTATAAGTCCTTTGTTTATTTGAATACTCCAAAATGGTACAATTTCTTTGTTTTTCTCGGTGGTACAAAACTAAATACTCCATTGTTTATTTGAGTAGTAAAATTATATAAAATAGTCCTTCTTCGCCTTTTTTAGACCACTCAAATTCTAGCCAGTTAAAATGACACTTTTCATGGGTACAAAATGGAATAGATCACTTAAATTTATCCCCTCGTTTATTTAAATATTTAATATGACATATCTTTGCTTTGTTTCTTGTTACTCCATCCAAATTAATTTTTGCGTTACATAAATTCTGCGCTAGTTAAAATTGTGTTTGAGCTAGTTAAAATGGTTCTTCTTTGTTTGGTATAAAAAAGTAGAACACCCAAATTTGTTCTTTCGTTCATTGAGCTAGTATAAAGGTATATAAATTCTGAGTTAGCTAAATTGGACCTTCTTCGATTTTTCTGGTTAGTACAAAAAACAGGCCACTCAAATTTACAAAAAGGTACAGAAATTCTCAGTTAGTTAAAATGGGCCTTCTTCGGTTTTTTCTGGTTAGTACAATTTTGTTCTTTCGTTAAAATACTCAACTACAAAATTAAATAGCTCACTCATATTTATGCCTTCGTTTATTAGACTAGTTTAAAATGATATAAAATGATCCTTTGTTTTTGCTTATTCCTTTGTTTGTTGAAATAATACAAAATGGTATAAAATACTCAACTTCGGTTTTTCAAATGCATTACTTCGTTTAATTAATTTTAGAGTTGACACAAGTTATAATTCCTTTGTTTATTTGAATACTCCAAAATGGTGCAAAACTAAATACTCCATTATTTATTTGAGTAGTACAAAATTGAATAGGTCACTTAAATTTATTATTTCGTATATTCAGCTAGTTCATTTTTTCTCGTTGGTATAAAAAGTAGAACATCGAAATTATGAACTTGTTAAAAATGACCCTTCTTCGGTTTTTTCTAATTAATACAAAAATAGAACATTTCAGTAGTTCAAAAGTTACATAATGCTCAATTTTCGTTTGTTTAAACAGTACATAATGAGCTAGTTAAAATAGCTCTTCTTCTCTTTTCCAGTTGGTACAAAAGAAAATAATCCACCTGATCTTCACTTCTTTTTTTCTGGTTGGTATTCCTTCGTTTATTGGAGTAGTACAAAATGGTATAAAAGTCTGAGAATGGCATATCTTTGCTTTTCTTCTGATTGGTACAAAAATAAAATAGACCACTGAAATTTGTTCCCTCTATTATTTGAATAGCACAAAAAAGGTATAAAATGACCCTTCTTTGATTTTCTTGTGATTATTTGGGGAGTACAAAATTGTACAGAAATATTGAACTAGTCAAAACGGACCTTCTTCATTTTTTTCTGGTTCATACAAAGATAAATACTCCATCCAAATTTGAGTAAAATGGTCCATGTTCGCTTTCTTCGTTTTGCTTAAATAATTCTCAGCTAGTTAATATGGCATATGTTTGCTTTCTTTTGAATAGCCCAAAAAGGTACAGAAATTCTGCGCTAGTTAAAATTATGTTCTCAAATTTATTCCTTCTTCACTTTTTTTCTGCTTTGTACAAAATTGAATAGATCACACAAATTTACTAAATGAGGAAACGTTATCTCAATATGTGGTTTCATTTACGAGATTGACCTTTGACCTCGATGGTCATTAATTTTGGAACTTGTAGTAGTTGATGACCTCTTGCTAAATGTGGAAACAGCACCTCAATATGTGGACCCATTTTCGAGTTTTGACCTTTGACTTTGATTATCATTATTTTGGAACTTGTACTAGTTGATGACCTCTGGCTAAATGTGGAAACAGCACCTCAATATGTGGATCCGTTTTCGAGTTATTGGGTTTTAAGTATGTTGACCTTTGACCTAGATGGCCACTATTTTGGAACTTGTGGTACCTGATGACCAATTACTAAATGTGGAAACAGCACCTCAATATTTGGCTCCGTTTTCAAGTTATTAGGTTTTAAATATTTAACCTTTGACCTCGATGGTCATTATTTTTGAAACTTGTAGTAGTTGATGACCAGTTACTAGATTTGAAAACAGCACCTCAATACGTTGCTTCGTTTTCGAGTTTTGACCTTTGACCTCGATGGTCATTATTTTGGAACTTGTAGTAGTTGATGACCTCTTGCTAAATGTGGAAACACCACTTCGATATTTGACTCCATTTTCGAGTTTTGACCTTTGACCTCGATGGTCATTATTTTGGAACTTGTACTAGTTGATGACCAATTACTATATGTGGAAACACCACTTCGATATTTGGCCCCGTTTTCGAGTTTTGACCTTTGACCTTGATGATCATTATTTTGGAACTTGTGGTAGTCGATGACCAATTACTAAATATGGAAACACCATCTCAATATGTGGATCCATTTTCGAGTTTGACCTTTGTTTACGATGGTCAGTAGTTTGAGGACATGCTTATGTCATTTCTGCTATGTTAAAATGTTCAAAATAGGGGTTGAAAAAGTAATCATAAAAGGGAACGAGTTCACCCCCTAAAAAGTGTTCATAAAAGGGAACGAATCTTATGTATTATCTGCTCTCCTATGTAATTTCATTAGGGGTGGAGAAAATGAATATACCCCCTGTTGCTATGTCCGCCATGTTTCGTAGTCTCTGTCATGTTGAAATAGGGGTTGGAAAATATGCTCATAAAAGGGAATAAATTCACCCCTAAAATGGAGGTTGTTGTGTTTATTATCTGCTCTACTATGTGTTCGTAACTGCTATGTTGCATAGTCTTATGCTAAGGGGTTGAAAACGAATACACCTCTGCTATGTGTTCGTAGTCTTCTGCTATGTTAAAATAGGGGTTGAAAAATATGCTCATAAAAGAGAACGAGTCCACCCCTAAAATGGAGGTTGTTCTGTGTTACGTAGTCTTATGCTCTGCTATGTGTTCATAGTCTCAGTGTAATTTCTGCTATGTTAAAATAAGGGTTGGAAAATAAGCCATGCTCTTTTATTAGCTGTGCTATGTATTATCTGTTCTGCTGTGTGTTCATAGTCTCAGTGTAATTTCTGCTATGTTAAAATAGGGGTTAAAAAATAAGCCATGTTCTTTTATTAGCTGTGCTATGTATTATCTGTTCTGTTGTGTGTTCATAGTCTCAGTGTAATTTCTGCTATGTTAAAATAGGGGTTGAAAAATATGCTCATAAAAGGGAACGAGTTCACCCTTGTTATGTTACGTACTCTTTTGTGTTATCTGTTCTGCTGTGTGTTACGTAGTGTCAGTGTAATTTCTGCTATGTTAAAATAGGGGTTGAAAAATATGCTCATAAAAGAGAACGAGTACACCCTTGTTATGTTACGTACTCTTATGTGTTATCTGTTCTGCTGTGTGTTACGTAGTGTTATGTGTTATCTGTTCTTCTATGTGTTCGTAATCGTATGTGTTATCTCCTATGTTAAAATAGGGGTTGAAAAATATGCTCATAAAAGGAAACGAGTTCACCCCTGAAAAAGTGTTCATAAAAGGGAACGAGTTCAATTTGCTCTTCTGTATGTTCGTTATGTTACGTAGTCTGATGTTCTGCTGTTTGTTCATAGGGGTTGGAAAATATGCTCATAAAAGGGAATGAATTCACCCCCTAAAATGTGCTCGTAAAAGAGAACGAATACACCCCCTAAAAAGTGGTCATAAAAGGGAATGAATTCACCCCTAAAATGGAGGTCGTAAAAGGCCGTGGGCTCATTGGTCATTTTCCCAGGGGCAGGTGCACGGTGGTCATTTTCCCAGGGGCTTGTGAGTTGGCTAAAACTGGCCCAGATCGATCCATTTTCTACTACTTATTTGCTTTGAAGAGTGGCTTCAAAGAGGTTATACTCGTTTGTTTATACAGTACTACGTTAATAGCTAAAACACATAAGATTAATGGAAACCTTTTGAAACTCATGTATAAGTCTTTGAAGCGAGTTGAAACGAATTGAAAACACAATGAATTGGCTACTCGTTCTAAGCCTCTCGTTATAGATAAGACTGACGAATAAGTTTGAAACATATGTAAATGTCTGATAGATAGTTGAAAGCCCAGTGGAATGGCTACTCGTTTTTAAACCTTTCACAATACATATGACTAGTAAAACTATTTGAACCACATGTAGATCACTGATGAGAGTTAAGACCCTGTCGATTACTTACTCACTCTTAGAACGTTCATGGAGAAATGAATGAAAAAATGTTCGAAGCACGTTCGAATATCTTAAGAGATTTTTTTTTATAAAAACAGTAGATTACTGTTCGTTCTTAGGCCTTTCATAACAGATAAGATTAATGGATAGTATTTAAAGCTCGTGTAAATCTGTGGAGCAAGACAATGCGAGTTAAAATATATGGATTGACTACTTGTTCTTAGACCGTTTGTAATAGAAAAAATAGTGGAAAATATTTGAAATGCATTTACATCTTTGAAGTGAGTTGGAAACCTATTGAAACGATTTTAATATTCTGATGTTGAAGGCGTATCTAAATGAAATATCCAAAAGTGGAATCATATGCTTTGAAGAAACTCTCCAGTTTAAGTTAACCTTCCTGATCTTTTTTGATATGCAGTGAGGCATACAGTATATAATTAGTTTTTAACATATAAAATCGTAAACTATTCTACAGAGAGGCTATAATACCTTTGTTATTAACAGTTATTCTGATCACGATCGATTAGAGTAGTAGTAGTAGCCGATAGACGTAGAGAAATACGTTATGGTGTGGTTTACGACAATAATTTCTTCCTGAGTAATAGGAGGTTCGTAAGTACCTACGTAATACATCGTAAGAAGTTCTTTTACATTTCTTAATATTTTTCATTGTACAAGCTTTGCTTTAGTAGACTTAAGTCCGATTTAAATTACTCACTGAGCAAAACAATAAGTTTATACGTAATAATATTTACTATAAACGTAGTGTTTTGCCCAGCGAGTAGTTTAAATCGGTTTCTTAATATTGTTATATTTATAATTACGTAAGTTTTCTATGAATAAAAAGCCATAAGAAAATAAACTAGTGTTTGTACTTAGGAATGGTGGTGTATGTCCATAATTATTTCACTTAACACCTATAAGTTACTATATTGAAGGCGCAAGTATAATCCATTTCAATCACAGAAGTGTTTTAATTGTGTTAAATTATGATGTTTATGTTTCTTGGCCGTATTTATGTTCTTAGTAAACACATTGTTTATGGAATTATCTAATTATCTCATTAGTAAAGTTTGATCAATTATTATTCGCATTTTTCTTTTTAAATCGCGTAAGGATATAGTATAATGTAGTCATCACTTCCAAGTAAGACTTCCTTCTTTAACTTTTCTAATGGTAATTAAAATTATTTGGTCTAGGAATTAATTCGTGCGGTTGGTACGCACACATTGAAGCTGTAGTACAAACACAAAATACATAAATACCTTAAGAAAAATATTGTCCATCGCTAGCCACCACTTTCGCCCATCTGTCAGGCAATGTACGGATTCCGTGGCGAAAGATGTCCTCATCCTTGGAAGCGATCCAGTCAGAGACCCATGTTTCGATATCTTCTGAAGAAGTAAACCGCTGTCCAATCAAATCATTGTTCATGCAATCAAACAAGTAGTAGTCCGAAGGAGCAACGTCTGGTGAATACGGCGGGTGGGGTAAAACTTCCCATCCGACATTTTCTAAATAGGTTTTGACCGGTTTTGCGACATGTGGGCGAGCGTTATCATGTTGAACAATAAGTTTATCATGTCTGTTCTCCCATTCTGGTCGTGTTCTGGCCAGAGCTTGCTTCAAACGCATTAATTGTTGTCGATAACGTTCTCCATTCATAGTTTCACCCGGTTGCAGCAGCTCATAGTACACCACACCTTTCATATCCCACCATATGCACAGCATAACCTTTGCACAGTGAATATCTCGTTTTGGTTGTGATGGACCTGGTTCACCTGGTTTCACCCAGGCCTTTTTTCGTTTAGGGTTCTCGTAATGGATCCACTTCTCATCACCCGTAATAATTCGATGCAGAAACCCCTTTCTGCTCTGTCGTTGAAGCAGCAATTCGCAAATGGTTTTTCGTCTTTCAACGTCTCTGTCTTTCAATTCATGTGGAACCCAATGTGACATCTTTTGAATCATTCCCATGGCTTTCAAGCGTTTGGAGACTGTTGTTTGATCAACGCCTAATGCTGCTGCAAGTTGTTCCTGCGTTTGACACGATCCTGCTCGAGCAATTCTGTCAATTCTTCGTCTTGAAATTTTTTTGGCTGTCCAGCTCGCTCTTGGTCTGCCAAGCCGAAATCACCACTTCTAAACCGTGCAAACCACTTCTGACACGTTCGCTCAGCTAGAGCATGGTCACCATACACTTCCACCAAAATACGATGACTTTCAGTCGCACTTTTCTGCATGTTAAAGTAATGCAGCAGGACACCCCGCAAAAACACTTTATCAGGCACAAATTGCGCCATGTTCACTTAACTACAAACTGGTGTTGTTGACGCTTTAATCCACTGCCCTATACTACGAACGATACGCGATGACAGGGGTTTGCAACACATGTGTGGATACACGGAACTGTGGGACGCTCCGTTCGTTGCGCCATCTCTTGTCCATCAGCACGAATTAATTCCTAGACCAAATAAATTATTTACATACTTGTTGATAATTTTTTATATGATATCTTACCGTTTGTTATATGTGTTAGAAGTAGATAATGTAATAGTTGGTATGGTCTTCATGATTTTTAGTTTCATTAAAACATGACTTAAAGTCTTCTAGATGATTATTCTTCCTTATTTTACTCATTCCTCTTGTTTTACCACGCGTTCTGATTATATATGATAATGTTTCCAGTGTTATATTAAAAATTAACCATGAGATAATAATCTATCGAAGAATTAGATAAATACGTAGTAACAAATACCATGTAAGACTACTAAAAGTTGCACTACACTAATACACATAACCCTTCATACCATCTTTTACGTCCCGAACCAATGTAATTGTCTTATTCGCGCATTGTTTTCTCTTAATGATAATTATTTCCTGAAACAATTACGTATTTAGTGCATTTAAAAGAGCGTACTACCTCTGAATTTGATAAATTATCACTTAGTAATGTTAGTAATGTAATAGATTTATTTACTTCTCAACGATGTAACTTATGCATTGAAAACCACGGAGAACTATCTTCCTAACTTCCTAACATAACTTAATGTTATGATACAACGTGAAATAATTTCATAGTTGCGTATTCATTTCAAATGTGGCTATTTTCTTAATTTACTTAATTTACTTATCAATTTAAGAAAATCTTTAGAAGGGTTATAAGCAAACATAAAATTACTTTCCACAAAACCATACTTAAAACATGTATTGGACTATTCAAACCTAGATACATCAGTTTTTCACATCCAACAATGATAGATTCACTTCACCAAGAATATACATCATAGGATCTCTCTCTCTCTCTTTCTATCTTTAATGTAGGCATGATAATCCGGAACGGTGTACTGGATTTTTACTTCTTTTCCAGCGTTACTATTAGTTTAATGCTATGTAGTATTGTTAAGGGCAGCTGAGAGCAAGATGGATTATACTGTTCATTGTTGCTACTAGGTATTTCACAATAAAGAATTTGGGAAAAGAGTTAACGAAAAAAAAACTCAGGTATTTCGTTGATACAAAGATATAAGCTATTGGATTGGAATAGTGAGGACATCTGGCATAAGTAATAGAACAAACAGTTACATGTTATATTTACATTAATTTTTTGTATTAACTTGCTTTCTTGTCTAAAAACAGTGCCTTCGTCGTCTGCCATGCGAGACCGAATCTTGTTCATCTTCAGCGGATAATGTAACAGTCAGCATAAATCATGTTAGCTTGTATGGTCTATATCCACTTGCGCAATACGAAATAAAAGTAGCAGCATTCACTGGTGTCATAGGAGAATACGCAAGAATACTTGCATTGGTTGATCCTGAAAGTAAGTTGATAAAGTTATTTACCTATATATTGATTTAACGAAATAACTTAGCTAGAAAGTAAAACATTTTATATTAGATTGTAAGATAAGTTGATAAAGTTATTTACTACTACACTTAAATAATTATAAATGAATGAATCAATGTTATAATGCACTTCCCTTCCCGTGTTCAATTGTGGTGTATATCTCAGGTTAATTTGTAATTTCTGATTTAACATGGATAGAACTTATAAATAAATTAAAAGAACTCTAATAGACATAAATGATTTAGTCAATCGTCAGATTATATCGGCAGCACAGGGTGTCTAAGTTAAGCTAAAGCAATCGAAATGAGAACTAGAAATCACATTTAATTACATAGTTTTATTGCAGTGCATTTTTACAGTCACTTAGATATTCCTTTAAGGAAATAATATAACTACAAACTAAGAAACTTTACATTAAAAGTGTAGGAAAGTAAATTGATAAAATTGTTTACTTGTAGAAGTTGATTTAACGAAATAACTTTATAAACTTATGCATTTATATTAAGAATGTGACAATAAAATAATCTAGTAAAGTAGTTTATTTACAAATTAGTAAATACAGAATACCGTAGCTTTATCTACAACAGGAAGCTGAATTTCTTGCTTCTTGTGAGTGTGGAAAAGAAGTAATATGGTTATTTCGTTTATTCATTGATCTCTTAACAATCATGATTTAATTCCTGGTATGATGGTAGATAACCTTAGTTAGAGCTTGGAACGCAGAATTTCACAAGAAATTCCAAACATATAGAGGTCAAATATTATTTTGTTTGTGAATGTGTTGAATAACGAAAAAATGGTGGGCATCATAAAAAATGAAAGCTACAATTGGTAGATTTGTTTACAAAATCGGTTGATAAAATCAAACTTTATTCTTACAAAACAACATTGGTGTTTCAGCATGTATGTGTGTTATATAGGATGCATATATATTACATTAAGAAATTTTGTATCTGGAGGAAATGTTAATGACGTATGGAATTTGAATTTCTGCTGGTATTTGTTTTATGTTGTTTTCGCTGAATACCTCGTTCTCAGTGTAGAAGGATATGTTGTGGACATCTATTGACAGTTTCATAAAGCTCAGAGAGGAAACTTACATTTATGACAAACTGTGGCCTATCTCTGTAGTTCGGTCTACTATGTTTTGTTTTTCTGAAAGTTAATATTATGTTGAAGTTGCGATTGGCCTTCAGTGTAGAGCGTAGAAGTGCTTATACTAAGAAAATGTAATACAACAGAAATAACTTTAGTTGTTGTACTATTTAACTTGGTCTGCCTTACTTATTTACGCTAAGTTCCACAGCAACAAGGCCCCTTACCCTAACATTTAGTTACTGTACTGAACTTACAGTAGCAGAGCAGTACTTTCAGCTACTGTAAGTTTTGTTGATTGTTCTTCGCTGGATTTTATTCCAATGCAAATTTCGATGTTGTGTTACAGTCTACAGTGCTGGAGGTCCATTAGAACACCACCGGTGGTAGCAGCGAGGTTTCTTCTGGAGGGAGTACCCTTCAAAATCGGTCCGTCAATCTCCTGTATAAATTCATTTCTTTAGAAAGAAGAAGTGTTCAAAAAAATCAAATCATTAAATATATAGTTCTGTTTCGTAGACATGAAAAGAATATTTCTTCTCGTAAAGCAGTAAACTGAAAAGTCTGGATGGCGAATATACCTAGGTAGTCAAGAACATTTTAACTTTCTTTACCTGCATTTGATTTAACATCATTGTGTGATGCATGTAGCTGATAATCAAGGTCGACAATCAGTTAATTTCCACAGAGGCGTTATTTTGCTGTTGCAACCAGGCAAGTTTTAACGCTTTCATATAGCTTCACAGTTCTGCGACCAAACTGATGCCCGGGACATTTTGGTCGTTTCGTATAGATTTTGAAGCGTTGAGTCCTAAAATGAAGTCAGAATTTGCCCATCACGCCTCATCCTAAAGACGCCTCAAAAGATTAATAGAGCTTTACATTGGCAGCCCTGGCGACCTCCCTAATTGTTACAGAGACATAAATGATACATAGTTAGAAAGCTTATGGAACACAGATTTTAACGAGGTATCACCCATGCTTCTACGTTCCATACCCTTAGAAAAAGATGATGAAGAAAATCGTTTTTCTTATTTTTTATTTTCGGGGCTCTGGCAGCCCTGATCGTTGACGTACATACGCAAAAAAAACTCACTTATAGACCAGACATTGGGTACACGCACACAAAAAGAGGGGCGTAGAACCAATGGCAAGGAAGAAAAAATTCGGAACCTCGACCTTACTATGGGCAGCTTGTATTTCCCCACAATCACCATTTTCCCCCATTTGGCAGCCCTGGCGACGCCAAATTGTCATAGGGACATGAAGTACCTAATTGAAAAGCTTATGGAACACAGATTCCAACGAAGTATCACTCATTAGCCGCGTCCCATACCCTTAGAAAAAGTAGAAAACCATAACAGTGTTGCCAAAGCTAAAAAAAACAGCTTTGAAAAAAACTTGCACTGCCCAAGGATTCTGCTGAGATATTAGAATCTCGACTGAAATCAAAGAAACCTACTTGCGCCAGGTTCAGCTGTTTTTGTACCGGTCTAGTGAAAAAACTTCCATATTTCGCTGAAGAGCAAGCTCTTGTATTTTGTAATGATATTTGTGGTTTAATGGGACAGTATCAAATACAATACAATGCATCTGATTGCAAGTTCATCGATTAATCTAAAAAGAATCTAAAAGCTGTCTTCCTGCATAATGGCAATACATATGCATCTCTTGCAATTGGCCACTCTACTCACGTGAAAGAAACGTTATGAGAGTCCGAAATTAGTAGTGCAGAAAATCAAGTATGAAGAACACGGGTGGTTGGTATGTGGTTAATTTAAAGTGCTTTCTATGTTATTGGGACAACAAGCGGATTATACTAAATTACCACGTTTCCTTTGCTTATGGGACAGTCGTGACAAAGAAAGTCATTGTAGCGACAAACAGTGCCGACAAAGAGATGCTTTCAAACATGGAGTGGCAAATGTTGTAAGGGAGGGCCTAATTCCTGCTAACAATGTTCTGATACCACCCCTGCACATGAAGTTAGGTTTTGTAAAACAATTAATCAAAGTTCTCCTTAAAGATGGTGAATATTTCAAGTATCTATGCTTCAAGTTTCCAAGTTTGTCAGATGGAAAACTGAAGGAAAGCATTTTAATTGGACCTGATACAAGGAAACTCGTCGCCGAACCTCGTTTCCTTGAAAGTATGAATGACACGGAGAAACAAGTTTGGATTTCTTTCGTAGAAGTGGAAAAGTTCACGGGCTATCTGAAAGTGCCAAATTACAAAGAAATTGTCCAAAATATGTTCGTAGCGTTCAAAGCTCTTGGTTTTTTCATGAGCTTAAAGATCCATTTCTTGCATTCTCACGGTGACTACTTCCCCGAAAACTTGGTAAGCGCAGAACAAGGGGAGTGGTTCTATAGGACTTCAAGATAATGAAAAGTAGATATCAAGGCAAATGGGTTGGATGATTGTCAAGGACATTCCAGTAACATGCTAGAAATGCACCAGAAGTCTAGCACCATAAGCATCAATGGCAGGGAAGCTTTATTCCAATTTCATAAATGCCTTGTAATTATTAATATAGTCTTTTCGCTGAATCTACCATAGGTATTGGAATGATTTGGGGTATAATATTTCATGATGCGTAGAACGATCTGGATGATATTTTGTTCACATCCAAGTATAGCGTAGGGTTTGCAACCAAAAATAAAGAAATGTTTTTTAAAATTTTTTAAAAGAATGGGATGTTTCCATATATTCTCGGTACCTAATTTCCCTCCTGGTATTGGTACCGGAATGATGGTGATAGTGTATCGAATCATGGTGTTAGAGAAATAAGTTGATATAGAATATATTTCTCGGCGGCAATTACGGAGGACATAGGAAATTTCTAAACTATGTAATTAGGATGAACTGGGGAGAATTTTAGGAGGAAATAGGTACAAAGTATATTTTCCACACTTTAGTTTTATCCGATCCTGACCAAATTTGCAGATTATGTTACCAGTATTTAAAAGTTATTTTCGGACTATAAATTATATTTTTATCACGCAGGGTTGGTAACCCACAAAATTGTCTCCTTTTAAAAGAAGGACACTTTTTCCCAATTTTCAGTCCATAATTTCCTAGCGGTGCATTTGACTAAAAGTATTCGTACATTTACTAAAGGCGTGGTATCGGACGATTAAAAAAGGGTATGACTCATTCCTCTATGATAATCAGGGGTGGGACAATAGGTCCCTAAGTAAAACCTTACACAAAACACGAAAAAAGTGACGGATTTTTAAGGGAATTATTTATTTTCTTGAAAACCTGACGTGTTGCAGTTCAATGGAGGTCATTTTCGGTTTTAGCATGTCGAAACCAATAAGAATCAGTAAATACATCCAGGGCATCAGAAAACAAGCTTAGTTTGCAGACCTGTAATAATAGTTTATATTATTAATGTTAGAAACTCCGCAAAGTGAAAATAAGAAGGTTGGTTATTCCCTTTTCCTCAAATATTCATTTAAAATTTTTGGAAAATTGTTGTACAGTATTTTCCCTCTTTTTTGAACAAAATAACCACAAAAACTACTAAACCTATACTACTTTTTAATTTCAGAATGATATAAGCATAGAACGATGATTTACCTCAGCCAAAAATTGAAACAGTCAGGAAAAAAAAGCCAAGTTTTAGAATTAGGAAAGGTTTGGATAAATTATAAAACTAGCATTTAATCTATGTATTGATATCTCTACATCATTCACTTGTCAGCTGTCGATGTTTAAAGAAAATATTGCAGCACGTGTAAAGAGCGGTTATGATTTCATTGTATTGTGAGATCAAGCAGCACGTTCTAGACAAACAATACTGGTAATAGCAACTTTTTCAATCTGTTATTTTTCCCAATGGACCGATAGGGATGAAGGCGGGTGTAAAGAATTTGTCAATATCTCTATCTCCAAGTCAGAAATCAAAGAATAATTTCTTGCTGTGATCCATGTAGAATTAAATCTGCGATCAGATATTTTGTCTCAGTTTCTAATGCAAAGGACTTGAAGCAACTGAAGATTGAACAATTGACTGTGTTCCGGCGAGCGTTTACCTGTTTCTCCGTCTATTACTTGGTGGTCGGCCACTTGTTAATACCGATTCAGATGAACGGAATGTTGAGGATAAGGAATAATGAAATAAGAGGTCTATATGTATTGGTCAAGATCTTGTGTTTGGTGCAAGTGGAAAAAAGACAAAAACCCTCCGAAACACAAATAGCAAATGACAAAACTTTACTGGTTCTAGTATTGTTTATGTGCCTGATTTCTCAGTATAATGAAGTCATAATCGATCTTCACGTGTGCTGCAATCTTTAATTTCAACGCCGATAGCTGGCTAGTGAAAGATTTGGGAATTAAAATAGGTAATTTAAATGTTAGTCCTTTATAATGCATGCGAAACTTGTCCAATTCTAACACATGACCATTGACTGCTTCATTTCTTGTCCAAGACAAATTATTGTTAAAGCCACTTCCTTCGTTTCAGTTTCAGCTTTACTTGTGTCTCTTAGAATTTTCTTTAGATGGTTTGAGTGGTGCCAATCTTCTCCAGCAATAAGATCACTTATACCTACCACACGAATACGAAGTACCTCGATATATTTAGATGATGAAAGAATTTTATACTTTCTGGTTACATCACATGTCTTCAAATTGAAACTACTAATTGAATTTAGTGCCCTGATAAACTATGCAGATTTTATAGTTCTCTGTTCTTAGGTTGTTTTTCAGAGTGAAGTGCGTTCCGGCCACATCATATTTCGGAACAGAAACGCTAAGCTCGTAACGTTTCTGCATTTTTATCTTTTGTGGATAGAAGTTCTGGTTTAGAGTCAGAAATGGAAACTGGTCCCAATCTGCTAATTGCCTCTCTGTAACTGATATCATATAACTTTTTTCTTGCGTTCAATGCATCATTCACTGAATTAAGGCCTTGTGGACTTGCATCAACTAGAGTATCACCCGTAATTCTTGACAAATGATGCAAAGATGATGGTACACTTGCAAAGGCGCCCATCAGCGGGGCAAGGGGGCGCTCGCCCCCCTAGAAGAAATTGCACTTCAGAATATCGAAAATCCAATAGAGTTTTTACAATAGTTACAGCAAAATTTGAAACTATTTTTGAAACGTCGCTTATACTTGCCCCTCTTGGAAAACATAACATGGGCGCCCTTGTACACTTGCTCAGATCATTTCAAATTTATAAATGTCGCTATGGTTCTATGTTTCATAAAACCGTATCATTTTTAAATAAAAAAAAATAAAACATATATTATATGTTTAATACACATTTCAGAATTGGTCCAGTCTAGTACGTGATGAAGAAGTGAGTAGAGTTGCGCTTGATCTCACGGATATTAATTAGTATTAAATATTTTAGTAGATACGCTCATATTTTTAATTAGTACTTTTGATAACGTCGCCTTCATTTCATAATTTATTTCGTAACTCTAGTTTTTAAAACTATTCGTTTTATCGATACATAAATTGTCATTTCAACTTAGCACATGTGTGTCAATACCTGCACAAATATGTGATTTAATTCTTGTAAAAGCATTGATCTGACATTTGTGAGTAGTTATTATTTGTTTTAAACAGAAGTGTAGATATTTATTTTCCTTTTCAATAGAATTATATAAATTAATTGTGTCATATGAACATATTTTTCAGAAGCGTTTCATGCAAGTAGTTTTCCAACTTTAACCTTTCCAAGTTTAACCTTAACATACATTAGAGGCATTATAACTACATCGAAAGTGTTAAGTTTGAAATAAAAGTATATTTTCAATATTTTCTACACGCTTGTTTTATTTTTTCCCAACTTTTTAAATATAATCAAATCGGTTTCGGATTAAACAATTGACCCTCAGGATAAGACTATCCGGTGTGCCAATTTTTAACTTTCCAGCTAAATTCCTCTAAAAGTTACTTAGTTTTGAGCACTTTTGTTTGCCTTTTTGCCCCACTGTGCGTCGGGTCAATTCACCTATTTGTCTAACAATATTTCAAATGAATGAATCTAACATTAATTGTACGAGTTTCTTTTACAGTTCCTTTCGTTCAACCATCTCTAAGTGAGAAAGCAACTTTCGGAACAAACACTACTCTTATTGTTCACTGGAATCCTCCTGATAACTGCAGAGATATCAATGGTTTTCTTTATGGCTATCGATATGAATTATTTGAACTCGGAATGAACACTCCATTACAAAGTGGAGAAACAGACAACACGTCAGCAACATTCAAGAATCTTTCTCCACGTACTGAGTATGATGTGAAAGTTTATGTAATGACATCTGGTGGATGGAACGCTAAACTTCCATTTGTAATAAGCGCCGTCACTAAAGCAACAAGTACGTATCTTTTTCTCATTATGTTTGATTCATCGTAAATATGATATCTATTCATTGATTATAGTAATAAAATAGTTAATTTCATGCGCTATTATTAAATGTGCAGATAAACATTCTTGTTTATATGTATATATGCACACCATCCTGTCGTCCAGAAATCGTACAAATTTTGCAACTATTTCCGTTCCTGATTGCAATATGTATGTTATTAGTTATTATTGTAACTGATAGGTTGAATATTTGAATGACGACAAAAAATATTGTAGAACTTGTACTAGTGTAAGTTTCTTAATTGCGGTGAAGTCACCTGTCATTGATTTTGAAACGAATCTTTTTTAAAAGTTGTTATGGGAAAACTACTATCTATCTGTACTTCACATTTAGAGGTTTATAGCTACCCTGAAAAGAAAACTATGTGGCGTACGTAGGAACTTAGATTACATGTGTAAATCCTGTATTTTTTTGTACTTAACATCAAACGTATAACTGAAAAAGTATATTTTATAATGCTTTCCGTACAAGTGTTCTGAATAAAGTACTTTCCGTGCGAACAAAAGAACTGTATATAGGCGGTCAGTATTTCATATTCAGATGGATATAGTAACATATAGCTGACGTATGTAACATTCGTATATGTATCTAATATACGGAAGACTGTTAGATGGCATACATCCTGGAGTGGCTTGGTGTATCATCCAAGCGGAAAAAGTATGTAATATATGGACAACGTATGATCCGTACTGATTTCTGTAGTAAACATAAGGATTCCGTATATTTGTACAATATACCGCTGTCTGGATAACGGATTTTTCTCAGTGTAAAGAAACAAATGCCTAGACACCGTAATCTTCCATTCACTTGTATACAATATCAAGATGTACTACACTGGATACTTTCGTCTAGATTGGATAACTTCTGTTGAATTCATAGTACATAGAGTAATATATGTCAAGATGATTAACACGAAATTTTACATAAGCATTGCTTGGTAAATGAGCGACGTCACCATCAATAGAACTACAAGGGAAAGACGTGTAAGCATATAGGCGATATGGTTGAGTGTCGTCTAGGAGAAAAGATCTTTTTTTTTTTAATTTTTCATGCACTTAGAATATTTAAGTATTTTCTCCTATTTATTACTCATGCGATTGTCGTCACAAAATATATAATAATATTTCGGAGTTTTAAAAATATTTCACTCATAAACTAAACTAGCTCACATCTTATTTTGTAATAATAGCGAAAGTACATTTTAAGATGATATGGCATAGTCGAAATGCTCTGTGGTATACACAAAACTGTACACTTGGGTTAAGTATCGCTCAGAGAGAATGGACTATGGTATTTTAACAGATCGATGTTTTCTGAAATGATGTTATTCTTATTGTTCCTTCTCAGTCACCTGATGAATTTCCTCCATATCTCAAGGATACCTACATGATAATCCAATTCCTGAAGAAGAAGAAGAAGAAGAAGAAGAAGAAGAGCATGAACCAAGAAAAGATAAAATTATTTCTTTGAACATAGATCATACCTAATAATAAATAAATCCAGTTATACAGGCACAGAAGACCTGGAGTGTCAAATTTTGATGAGTATTCCAATCAAGCAACAGATATTAAACGAACCCTCGATTACCAGATGCAAAGTATTAAAATTTGAACGCATTAATGTTTTTCGGATTTTATCTTATAATGTAAACCCACACCTCATATAGCCTCGGTACTCCAAAGGAACGCTAAGTATAAACTAAAAAGTTCTCGAGAGGAAAAAAAGAAGCAATGAAAGCACTAGTTTTGAGTCTAACTTAACTAAATCTAAGGAAACATTAAAAGAGCAAAGCAAATAAAATGTTATGAAAGGAAAGAGGTGAATGTATTCATTTATGTTCATGGGACAGCAAGGACTATCGAAAATTCACTGAATAAGCCAGCTAATATAACGGGCACTATAACAGTATAATACTACTGTACAAAAAAAGTATTTCTTTAAAGTAAAAGAAGCATGTTGAAAATTATGGGAAAAGAAATACGAATGTGTATTTTCCGAGTCAGTCCTTTCCGTTTTGAATTATTCTAACGTTATTTTGAGGTAAATTTCTACCATTATCACTAGTTCTGACAACACTTGAAGCACTTAGAGAATAAAAGTGTTATGTTACATTTATCGAAACGTGGAATCCTGTCGGTTCGTGCGCGTGTTATATGTTAATCATGCTTCATAACACATCATTTAGTGAGTCCTCGTCCCAGTGAAGAGATTTGGAAACGATGAAAAGTGTATGTTAACAGACATAATTGTGAAAGTCAATTTTCCCGAAATGTACAATTTGTTACATATCACCTTTATCCTCTAACCGCTTCACTTGTCTTTATGAACAGGTCCAGGTCCAGTTGAGAATCTTGTGGTGTACAAAAGAGGTCGCCGAATGTTGGGCTTGCGCTGGGATAAGCCGAAACAGACGTATGGAGCATTAGAATCATTTACGTTAACGTTTCGAAGGGAAACTGATGGTGAAGAAGTAGCGGAAACAGTAACAGTAGCTCCCTGCCCAATATGGAATACATCCTTCTGCCATACAATAACTACTCTCACGCCAAATGAGGAGTACACAGTCACAGTATGTATTGACATCTAATATTTTATATTATATTTTATTATTTACCTTAATCCTATCAGCAGAATTAGTATTCCTACGTCGCCTAGGGGTGTTCGATAAGGCTGAGGACCTATCGAACTTCGGGAGTGAAAATTTATCGAGTTGTTATCGGTTACTCGAAACCGTTCGAGTATTTGAAATTATCGAAGTTTCGGGTATGATCAAAGTTTCGGGCATTATCGAAATTTTGAGTGTTATCGAAGTTTCGGGTATTATCGAAGTTTCGGGCTTTATCGAAATTTCGAGTCTTATCGAAGTTTCGGGTATTATCAAAAGTTCGAGTATTATCGAAGTTTCGGGTATTATCGAAGTTTCGGGTATTATCGAAAGTACGAATATTATGAGTTTCTTGCAGCCAATGATTCCTTTTTGCAGCCAAACTAGTCAGACAACTTTTATCATCTGATAAGTTATTGCAAAGTTGTATTTGTGAGGAGAAAGGATAGCGTGCAGAAAGGGACTGCGTTTTCGAGAGACATACACACACAGATACACAGGAAGTTCAACTTCTTTCTGAATTTTAACTCTTATTTGTTATTTGCTGACCACCTATTGTATCAGTGTTGCCAGACATATGGTCTTAAACGTACAAATACGGTAATTTGCTCTTCGTAGGATATAGTATACGGTCTAACACCTCAACCACATTAATCATGTGCGGTATTGCTAAAATTTTGTAGCAAAACTTTATTTTTTCAGCCAAATGTGTTATCTTCTGTCATGTTTTCTCTTTCTCAATGGCCTCTAGTTTACACATTGCCGCAATTAGATATGATGATGCTTTGGGCGCAACCCCCCTTTCTCTTGTCAGTAAAATAAATGTTAATCAAATCAGTGGTGATTTCAGGGGGTTGCTCAGGAGGGATATTTTCCCACAAACATGTCTGATCGTGTTCACCTTCGGTTACCAGTATCTTTGATACTTTCACCCTCCGTGTATTCAGAATCTCCCGGGGTAGGATTACCATAATTTCCGGACACCAATCCCGGATTTTTTTGAATGGTGTGTGTTTATTAAGAAGTTATAACAAGTCTAACCTTAAGTTTCAAAAATGCTTATGTTCATTTTCTTTACTTAAAATATTTTTTATTGTCTTAGTTATTTTCTAAATTATTTTTCTGAGTAAAGTATTCTTCCGAGGAACACCTTATCTCTATTGATTTTTCATAAATATCAGCACGAGACAGATTTGCAATCCAACCATTTGACCAAATACAGTGAAATTTCCCGACATTCCATTTTCCCTAAACTTTCGGACATTAGTTTATTCCAGACAATTTTCCGGACGCAGGCTTGAATCACGGACGTATGGTAAGCCTACCTTTGAAATTATTACTGAGTTTAATGATGAAAGATGAAAAGCGGAAATAAATCTATTACCACGATAGTGAATATATACAGTGCATGTTCTAAACAGTTGGTTTGTACATTATGATGAATTCACATACTAGCGGATCCAGAAGCGTCGTTAGGAGGGGGTAGATTGCTTCCTAGACGAATAATGTAGGCCTAAAACACGTAACAGTTTTACATCAATTCAGAATAACGTGGTGCACTATTTTATATATAGGCCTATTAAAAGGTGGATTAAATATTAAATATTAGCAACTTTGACTTAGAAACCTAGTCGTAAAAGGATCAGAATTTTGGAAAGTATATTAGTTCACTCAGTGACGTATGCAAAGCTTTATCAAGACCTCTTGAAGCTCCTAAGTTCGTATAATTTCAGGTGTTTGTATCTATATCAAACACCTAAATTTATTTTTCCATTATCATTATCATGTTAATCAAGGGAGGTTAAAACCTAGAAACCCCATTGCGTACACCACTAGTTCACCTAACGTTGAAGTATTCTCTCTCTCTTCTATCCTACTTTTCCTCCAGTCTCAGTTTATTCATGATCTCATCTTTGTAGGAATATTTGGGATAGGACTCTCTCATTTCTCTATTACTGGCTGACATGTCATGCTGTAAGAGTTATATTCTTTTATTCGTAGTGAAACAAACTTTAGTTTAACTTAGAGCTAAGCGAAGTGGTTAATATTAGTATGGTTCCGGTTTCGATCCCAATGAAGGTGGTTGCCTTAGATAAGAGTCAGAGTAATGTTTTGAATCTTACTTTATGAAATAGGGCTTATGCCATATAGCTTTTATGTTGAACTGTAATATTAATACCCACTCAAACAATCAATTGTGAATTTTACAGTAGGATACATGACGATGCATCAATATAAGTTACACCAAAAAAACTCATTTTCTAAATTTCAATACAAAACATCAATAGACCTGGTAATCTTGAAAACCTGTGGAAGAGAAGAAAGTTATCAAACATTCTGATAAGACCTAGTTGCCACCCTCCCCACTGCCTTCATTGGTACAGGACTTACGCGATCAGAATATTCTTAGAAGGGACACAAAAATCACAAAGAAGGCTTGGTTGTTTGTAGGCATGCATAGTAGGACCTTTTTTTAACTCTCTCACTCAATCATACATTGACCATCTGTTTTGCAGTATTGCTTTTGTCTGATTCATCTATATCAATACATAAACTGGGTCTGCTCTTGAACTATGTTGTTTGGTTCCGTCCTCTATTTCCATTAACCGAATCCGCTGTCTCATCCGTCTTTTCCTTCCGCTGCGCAAATCCGTCTTTTCATTGTGCCAATCAATCCGGTTCCTTTTAGAGATTCGATCCTTTCATTCCACTAAAGGATTCGTTCTTTTGGAACGAATCGTTCTGGAACTACCCATCACTAATTGAAAGTATGAATATTATCGAAGTTTCGGGTATTATCGAAAGTTTGAATATTGTCAAAGTTTCGAGTATTATCAAAAGTTCGAATATTATCGAAGTTCCGGATATTTGAAAGTTGTAGTGTTATCAAAATTTCAGGAAATTTTGAAAATTTGATTATTACAGAAAGGACCCCGCACTTTTCTTATGGAAAGTGGCTTTCGGCTAATGTTGTTGAAACTTCGCTGGTTGATAGTTCTTAGCATGTGGATCAAAAGTCTCAATGGGCACAAAGACCGAAATCCACTCCTTCCCCCCAAAAAACCGCCTCCAAGTAGCTGGGGGGCATTGAACTGATTTCAGCATGTAAAACAATTTGTTGTTTTAATCAACTCAACAAGGACCCCAAACAACCACATGTTAGACTATCAAACTACCCCACTTGACACCGCCCTTTGCCCCCACATTCCCCCCTTCCGCGAATTACCTTACGGATGTGCCATATTACTGTAGTTTATAGTTGCGCGTATGTGTTGAAATACCTACAGTTTTGGTCTCACCGACGATATAATGGGTTTCACGTATCGCTGATTACGAATCTGAGGTGAGAGTTCTAGAATTCAAGATGTATGATCAATATGGCGGATTAAAAACACGAAACTCCTGAATGTAGCCACAAATAGCTGTTTACTAGGGTATTTTGGGTCGTTGGGTACGAATCTGAGGTCAAAATTCTTGAATTCAAGATTGCAGATCCAATATGGTGGATAAAAACGTCGAAGCCACAAATCGTAGTAGACTAGAGTGTTTTTAGATCGCTGTTTAAGTACGCAACATTCCTAGATACTTCAGCCACCATGTAGAATTATTCTGCACCCTTGCCCTTTACCAAAACCCACCACAGATATCTTAATGCTGAACGGTGTTAAAATTATTCATCAATTATCTGTTCATTATTTTCATCATTTCGGTTTGCAGCATCTAATGTGGTACTTAGCAATGAGTCATCGGGATATCTAATATTCTGTAAATGTCGTGCATGGCCTAAATACCACAAGACACTTGCAACGTGCGCACATGTACCTAATGTACGAGCACCGCTTTGATATGTACAGTAGTAACCTTGAATAACATTTTGATCATAATCCTGGTCATTGTGTTAGTAGACAGAGGATACCGCGATGCAATTCCTTTACTGGAATATTTAGGAATTGATCATAGAATGCCCGCACTCCTACTACCACGTGAAAGACAACTATCAACAGAAGAAGCGAATACTTCTCGACTAGTTACTAAAAGTCGATGGATACTCGAGGCATGAAAAGGGCATCTAAGATCTGTTTTTAAGTTTCTAGCACAGACGTTGAATCTGCAACATGCAAAGAAACTGAATAGTTTCTATCGCATAGCTGGAGCTATTTTGAACAGATACCATCCCGTTATTTTCATGCAAGATGCAACCATTGAATTAGCTAGAGAAATGAGAAATAGGTCAATCATGCCGAACGTTGTTAAAGCAAGAGCGGAGGTAGATAATCTTATTAGAAGGAATGGTCAATGGGTACCGCTGAATGATCAAGGCCTAATTGATTTCTCTGTACTTAACTTAAACTACTTACGAGATTTGACTGTAGGCACATATCAAGTAGATCTCTCATCCTCTTACGTCCAAGATAAACTAATACGAGATAAGGATGAGCAATTCCAGCTTGACGAAAACGTAACTGAACCGGAATTCCTGCGCATACGTCTCTACTCAAGGTTCCGCAATGCAACTAAGCATCAAGTTTTCATAGCATATGTAACCAATGATGAAGATGACCAGGATTATGATCAAAATGTTATTCAAGGTTACTACTGTACATGTCAAAGCGGTGTTCGTACATTAGGTACATGTGCGCACGTTGCAAGTGTCTTGTGGTATTTAGGCCATGCACGACATTTACAGAATATTAGATATCCCGATGACTCATTGCTAAGTACCACATTAGATGCTGCAAACCGAAATGATGAAAATAATGAACAGATAATTGATGAATAATTTTAACACCGTTCAGCATTAAGATATCTGTGGTGGGTTTTGGTAAAGGGCAAGGGTGCAGAATAATTCTACATGGTGGCTGAAGTATCTAGGAATGTTGCGTACTTAAACAGCGATCTAAAAACACTCTAGTCTACTACGATTTGTGGCTTCGACGTTTTTATCCACCATATTGGATCTGCAATCTTGAATTCAAGAATTTTGACCTCAGATTCGTACCCAACGACCCAAAATACCCTAGTAAACAGCTATTTGTGGCTACATTCAGGAGTTTCGTGTTTTTAATCCGCCATATTGATCATCCATCTTGAATTCTAGAACTCTCACCTCAGATTCGTAATCAGCGATACGTGAAACCCATTATATCGTCGATGAGACCAAAACTGTAGGTATTTCAACACATACGCGCAACTATAAACTACAGTAATATGGAACATCCGTAAGGTAATTCGCGGGGGGGGGATGTGGGGGGCAAAGGGCGGTGTCAAGTGGGGTAGTTTGATAGTCTAACATGTGGTTGTTTGGGGTCCTTGTTGAGTTGATTAAAACAACAAATTGTTTTACATGCTGAAATCAGTTCAATGCCCCCCAGCTACTTGGAGGCGGTTTTTTGGGGGGAAGGAGTGGATTTCGGTCTTTGTGCCCATTGAGACTTTTGATCCACATGTTAAGAACTATCAACCAGCGAAGTTTCAACAACATTAGCCGAAAGCCACTTTCCATAAGAAAAATGCGGGGTCCTTTCGGGTATACTCGAAAATTAGAATATTAACAAAATTTCTGGTGTTCTTGAAACTTTGGGTATTATCGAAATTTCGAGCATTATCCAAACTTTCAATATTACTGACATTTCGGTTATTGCCAAACCATTAAGAAACTTCATTAGTAGAGTATTCAAAAGTTTTCCAATGTCACCAAATTTTATCAATCATGATTTTTTTCTTGATGTGGTTGTAGGCCAGTCTCTTATGCACGAGGCTAATGGTGCCAAAGAAGTATACATGCCTGAATGACATTCGAATCAAAGATCCCTAGCTTCGGAGTGCAGCAAGCCAACCCCTCTTTTTTTTAAACAAGTTTGCCATGAAATCTTAATGCCCGTAACAATGCAGAAATTAATAATAATTATGTCAGGTATAAAGGTAAAAAGTGCTTATTAATGCTTGATATTTTACCTGTAATTTGAAAGATTTAGAATCTATCAATGTCATCCCATAGGAGAGGAAATGGATATTACTAAGTGTTAACATGGTTTTCCACAAAAATTGAGATTTCAACCTTATAGCCGTCAAGCAATCCACTCTGACCCACTTTTTTCTACCTTTTAGTCCACCCTATAAAAGGGACGGGCTAAAGTAACGGCTTGCACCTAGGGTTGCCAACTGGCCGGTTTTTCACCGGCCTGGCCGGATATATTGCTGTTATTTTGATTAAAGCCGGTGACCGGTCAAACTTCTTACAAGCCCCTTTATGACCTGTTTTTCAAATATGTATCTAGTTTGAAGTATAGATTTAAAAAGTAATCTTCATTCTGTAAATCCAAAACTGTCACCTTTCATCATCTACCAAAGATGAACATATTTTGTTCACCTGTTTAGACAGTTTTAAAGAGATGATAGGGACTGTATCAGAGAAAATTTGAAAATGACTTGTAAGGAATTTTATATATTTATTGAGAGTGAAAAAGGACTTCTTAAAGAGATTTCCTGTAGTTGAAGTATACGTTTAGATAATAAATTTCATTTTCCAAGTACAAAATTGTCACGTAAAGATTAATATATTTTTATTCATCTGTTTCGATGATTTTAAAAAAGTTGCAGTTACTAATAAATACAATAAAATGATCAATGCCGATTTCAGTTTCTCATTTATAGCACAATGTATCTATTAAGATTATTAGTGAATGTACAAAGGATTATGCAGAATATAGGTTCTAATGCACTTTTGTTCACGATAGTACATTTTCTTCCCATGGATGGGTCCCAACCACGGGCGTCATTTCAGACTTCGCTTGAAGGGGAGCAAGTGCACCACCGACAAAATACTTTCACGTTTTGTACTACTATATTAGTAGACAATCGATTAAAGTATACGTATTTCTCAAACTCTTCAGAGAGGGGGTGCAATTGCTCCCTCCTGCATCCCCTGGTCCTAACAGAGATACTTCACACTTAGACCTATATCATAGGGAATTTTGGGGGTGCTGGTTTTTTTATTTTCCAGAGTTGGCAACCCTACTCGCTCCATATGTGTGTGTGTCTGTGCTATGCAAAGGATACCAGATAGAGCGATGCGCTTTTGCACATACTCTAACATTGTAAGTTAGTGCCACAGACAACAGAACCGGCACGGTAAAAGTTGTTAGTCGCACCATTTCATTTCAACATGGTGGCCAAAAGAAAATAGAGACAATGGGAAAGTGATGAAGCATAATCACGATAATATTCTAAATTGATGAACCGTATCGAGTGATTCTTTGCACGATTACTGACCTTAGTCAACTACAGTTACAGGCTTGTAATTTCATGAGGAGTGGGCTCCGGCGGGTGCGAAAAGGAACGTTCGAAAACGGTAAAAATGAGGATTCTTCTGTGAACCTTCTTATCGGAGGGGGGAATGTGTTCGATTACTACGGTACTTGATCATAGGCATTTCAACATGGCGCAAAACAGAAATTTTGTTCATAGAAAGGCGCGCTAAAAATAGAAGGGCGGTCTCAAGACCCGATTTCTAATCGTTACATATTACTACAGTACGTGACCATAGGTATTTCAAAATGGCAGCAGAGAAGAAAATGGAGGGCAACAAGATGGTCGTAAAAAAAAAAAGAAAGATAAAAGGAGAACACGGCGGAAGGTGGGTCTAGCTTGTTTTCCGTGCAGCAAATATTTGATGGAAAGAGATCTTTAGTAATGTAATGAAAGTTAGATTTCTATTACCATTGCAGTATTCGTCTTTTTTGATTGTAGTTAAAATTTAATTGGCTTGTATAACTTTAAACTATTCTAAATCATATCAATAATTTGGTGTAAAAACCTACCTACTTTACATAACACATGGTATCATGAGTCTACTATGAAGAAAGGAAAAAGGCTGAAATATACTACTGAAACGTATTAAACATCAGATTCAAAAATGACAGTAAAAGATTATAGTGGTAGAGGAAGTTCGGTATTATGAAATAGTCGGATAATATGGAATACCTCATTATCTCGCCTGTGACGTATTGCTTCCAAGCGGAGAGGAACGAAACTACTACCTCACGTTCCTATGATGCTCTACAGTTAGTCTCCTTGTGATTGTGCCATTCGTTGTGTTGGTAGACGTGAAAATTTGATTTCTTATTCGTGAAAATTTTTACAGGTGTTTCACAACCTGTATTTTCCTATTGAAATGTAATAGAACAACAATTCTTTGTTTACTATGACGTTGGATATACAGAGTGCTAGTTTGGTAAGCGCCATTATCCTATACGCCTTCGAATGCGTTTAACAGCTCTTTCGTTTCCAAGGTGGCGTGGAGGGCAATATGGAATACCCGCAAGAAAAGCATGGTATTCCGTATTCCGTATGGTATTCCGATTACAAAAATATCTATCGGTATTGGGCAATTAAAATACATTTATGATGACAACAATGCTAAGTGTATTTTTTATTACAGCAAATTTTCTGATGATACAAGGGGTGAGCTTGGGTCCAGCGTTCGTCATGTTTAATGTGAGCACACAATGACTGTGTAGATCCTGAAACGGAGTATTATATTTATAACCTTTGCTAGTAATCACATTCAATTATGGCTTGGCATTAAGAATTTTCATATATTGTCACTGTATTCATTGTATGTTCAACAGAAAACTCATTTCTTTTCTATATAGCATTTGTATTCCATATTACCCGACTATTTCATATTACCCTCCAAAGTGGTTTCTTTACAAATTATAAATTTTGTCCACCACTGTAACGAAACTTCTTTATCAAGATACGCATAAATAAATCCAAATATGTAAGGCGTATACTTGTTTTCATTTTTGTTTCAATGTGCAAATATTAACTGAGTTACAAGCGAAACAGAAATGATATTCCATAATACCCGAACTTCCTCTAATAGTAATAGAAGTAGTAGTAATATTAATATTGACGGACCGTAATATTAATAATAGTCATAACATCGCGAATACGCTCAAAGTAAGAACAAATACTCGAATTCAAGGGAGTTCCCCTTGTAACGCAACAGGTGCATAATGAAAGCAAAGAGAAACATTTTAAAGTTCCATCAAAATCGTACAATCTGCTCGAAAGTTATCGTCGGACATCACATACAAAGAGACAGCACGATCTAGAGTGAGCTTCGCACCGAAAATTCCCAAAATTTGTTTCAATAATATTCGAAGTCCAGATATTACACAAAATTTAGACAATCTCAAATACTCAAAGGGTTTCAAGTACCGGATAACAAATTGTCAAAACCGAAGTTCGATAAGTCTTCAGCCTTATCGAACTTCCTTAACTTTACCTATATCAGAAGCTGTCTCCATCCAGAACTTAAATCTCCATTTAAATCCTCGAAACCAGAAATCCTTTTTCTGCCTACCCTGCTGTTGACAATCGTTAAAGTGGGATTTTGTAACTAATGGGTCCTTATGCAGAGTCGTTTTGACATATGATTAGCATCATACTAAATGTCTGACTGCTGCAGAAAACATATGTTAGTCGAACATTAATATGGCACTAATCACCGGTCAGAATGACTCTGCATAAAGCCCATGGTGTCTTGAATTCTAATCCTGTTCGGGTGATGCATGTTTTATTTTCCTTTCTCTGTCTCCGTCTGTTTGTCTGTCTGCTTCTCTCTCTCTCTTCCCTGAGAGACTCCTTAATCCTTGTACATGCATACACATTGGTCATAAAGACATATGGGTAGAAACTCTTCTTTCACTTCATTTCAAGGGAGACAACTTTTAAAATGAACACCCTGCGTATATGTAGTACACATATAGGCCTACACCTATGATAACATCGATTGTATTGCTTCTTTCAGATCTTTCAGTATTTGCTACTTTCAAACAATTCGAGTCTCTCAAACTCGTTGAATGTTTCTAACACTTCGAGTGTCTCAAACGTTTCGAGAGTCTCAAACATTTCGATAGTCTCAATTATTTCGAGAGTATCAAACATTTCGAGAGCCGTAAACAATTCGAGAGTCTCAAACACTTCGAGTCTCGAAAGTTCGATAATTCGATAAAATTAAAATTCTTTATCGACGAAACGGTTTTGAAATTTTATCGAATTGTTATCGATTACTCGACTATCAGAAAAGCCCTAGCGTCGCCGCCGCCGCCGCAGCGGCGCTAATTTCTGTATAACTTCAGGGAGGGTTGTTCGATTATGTTTCTTTTGTTGTCAGATAGTGTAACATACGTGTTTAATATTTTGAGTAAAGTAACGCATCATCACTGGCCAGGCTCCCCCCAATTTTACATAAGAGAGTAATAAGCGAAAATTAAGTCCCGAAAAATGTTTAACACTGGTTCAGCTAATTTAATTCACAATTAGCGTTGCACCGATTTAAAACACAGTTGCTGTTCACATCCTGAAAACTACTTTCAACAAGCATTCAAAAGTTTAACACAAAAATCAAAATAATATAACGATTTCTCGAACAAATCTAATTAGGGGTTTGAATGACAAACAATATATGACTTTTATTATTGTGAATTAAATATTGAACACAACAACCTTATACAAGCAACATTTAGCAACCAATTTAAAAAGAATATAATATAGAACTACCCCAAGCGTTAAATACTCATTACGTAGACATGAAACGAATCTCACAGAGATTATTTATGAGATACAGTACAATTGAAATGATCGTTAGGAATGTGTGTGGCATGGGCGGAGTTAGGAATTGTCTGCTGAGGGGCACGGTAAACACAAATGAGAATTGAAGGATCTTATAAATGGCATTTTTGTTTTTTGTCAAAAAGTTGGGGCAATGTCCCCATGCCTCCCCATAACTTCGCCCATGGTGTGTGGTATTCCAATCATAAGGCAGGGGTACTTTAAAAGTAACCTTTCTCTCTTTTCGCCAGCGTCTTACTCGGAAATTATATCTATGATATATGTTTATATTAGAATCGAGGAACAGGTGACTGAGACGTGTTCTGTCAGCTGAGGTTCGACTACATCGTCATGACACAGGTCCTTGCTAGTATGTTCATGACGTGGTCATTTAATGAGATGATTTATGAGCTTAATGACAGGAAAGTAGAACCCAAAACTTGAGCAAATCAGAAAAAAAAATGTGAAATCAATTTTATGTTGTATATTATAGATTTGCAAGCAGTTATGTGAAAATTTATTTCTCTTTGAATACCATATGTGTGATAAAAACAATGTTACTGAGTGAGAATCAATCCCTTAAGCTCAAATACTGGGAAATTATTTACAAATATTATTTCGTAAGCTAACAAAGCACGAAGTTCAATAATATCTTCAATCACGACAGCATATTTGTAAATAACTAGGTTTTGCAAATAATTTTACAGAACTACATAACACGATCACCACATCAGGATGAATAAATTAATGTAGCGATTTTCCTTAGACGTCAATATAGATACGTCACTCGAAAAAAGAGCTTTCTGGAGAACAAAATTAAAGTCAATCGTTAGTGCTGATTAGTGCTACAAGCACAACATTACTGCTTCCAAGTACAAAAAGTTGTTACTAACATTGTAATTCTAGAACTAAGGAGTACTAACATATGACTAACGCCTGACACCATTTTTGTTTATTTATAAAAGTGACAATTTTGTCTTGATGTCATTCTAGAATCCCAATTTAGTGTGTTAATAACTTTCTGTATGTAGGAGTACTAACGTTGTGTTGGTATCACTAACAAACACTAACGTAGCACTAAGGATACACACCCTTTTCGTTCTTCGTAAAGCATATTTCTAAAAGTGACGATTTTCTCTTGAGGTAATGCCAGAATAGGAGATATTTGTTAATAATTTTCCATACGTAGGGAGCATTGACGTTGTGTTTGTAGCTCCAGTCAGTACTAACATAGCATTAACGATTAAAATGTTTGTTAATGTTTGTTACGGTTACTGAAGATGAGATAAAACATAGGCATTTTATTCTAACAATTCCTCAGGAAATGACGGAAATCATTCACAACCCTTTTTTCTTGTACAATGATCTTGACTTTAACTTCAATCAATGCAGCTTATTATATTTATTCTTTTGCCATTGGCAACTAAATGCTACTGAGCTCTTGACAAGAGAGTTCGAATTACAAATACTCCCACTTCTGTCAGTTGACGTGAAACTGGCGTCGTGCGTCGGAAGTATTAGGAGCAGCTTGCTCTAACGTCTCTAACATTCCGTTACTTTTTGCCTATTTTGAATCAACCTTGAAATCACTGCATATCTGAGAATTCTGTTGAGAGCATGTCTGCCCTTAGGGAGTATCGTGCACATTGATGAAATATTCATTTTTGGATTGAGTATGTTACGACTTCCTTTACGCAAATATGGACTGGCACTCCACGGTTTCTCAAATTCGAAATAGGGCTTGTTCAAATTTAACTTTTACACGATTTTAGACAAGCCTAGCTCTGAAAGTATGCACTCATACCTACAGGTGTGTAAGAAACTTTTTCTGTTATTTTGATCGCTTTTTCCGGTTTTGTCGGGGTATAGTTCATTAACACCCTTTATATATATATAGTGGTAGGAAACTTCACCGACAAAATTCGGAGGGTGATTCCCGACACCGAAACAAGAAAAAAGTCCTTTTGCATTTTTCTCTAGAACACATAGTTTCGGAGCTATATGATGCCGAAAACGGGGCAAAATACACTTTAGAGCGCTATAACCCCTCTATTTCGAAAGATAGAGGAAAGGCGGCATGCTCACCTCAAAGGAACGAAACCTACTCTATTCAAAGATGGGTATGTCGCAATCGTGAAATCAGTGCACAAGGGATTCCCCAAAGGAGCTTAGGGACTCCCGGATAAGCTGTCAGGTAAAGATACGTCAAAATAGGCATGAATGGATAGGTTTCCCACCTGGTAACCATAATTAGTTGTACCATGCCGAGATCTCAAACAGAGATGAAATGGTGGACACGTCACATTCGCTATGTGTGGTTGCATAAGGGTCTTTACAACAGCGAAAATTAAACTACCGCTAATTTTATAGTTTTTCTGTAATATGTTCAAAATAAATACAAATATTGGGGAAAGCAAAAAGATAGTGCGGTAGATATTATGATTCTGCATGTGATAACATCATCACAACTCACTTATCTACTTTCCATTTGCAACTGCCGAAAGATTTAGCATTTTTTGCGGGTTTTGTAAATAGCGGCACACCCAAAGAAGATAGGTGAGTTGTGATAACGGTATCACATGCAGAATATTATCTAGTGCACTACGTTTTGGTTTTTCCAATAATGTTATTTGTTTTCAAGATATTATTAAAAACTTTAAAATTAGCGGTAGTTTCATTTCGCTGTGGTGAAAATCCATAACCACCAGGTACTGATGGTAACCAAAAATGCTGTGGTATTAATTATTCCTGCCAGGGATACTATGTTATTTTCATGATATAAGCCGGGGATAAGCTTTTACGTGAGGGTGATTTCCCCTGCACTACCTCGTTTATTCGAACATTGCTGATAGAGCTCCCTCGTGGCTAAGCGGTTAGCGTACGCGCCTTTGGCGCGGGAGACCCGGGTTCGATTCCCGGCGGGAGCTCATGTGGTTCGGATTCCACGTTAATCAGTAGGTCCACGTCTCACATAGCCTCGCTGCTGAAAGGGACGCTAAACTAAAATCAACTCAACTCAACATTGCTGATAGCAAATCATTGACTATTTTCGGGAACAATGCACGGTCACAAACAGAGGACCGTAGCTACCATACGGCTAAACAACACTACATACGTACTTCGTTGATTTGCCTCTAGAGGCCCCCAAGTTGCCAGTCCAGGTCATTCCGATGCACAAGGAGTTAGCACTGAAGAAACACTGAGTGCACAACCAACAAACAATACATCACCACGGAGCAGACCTACCTTGTCTCTCAAAGTCATCCATGAAGTTGAAGTGGGCAACTATACGTTGTGTGTTGGGAATCACGTTCATAGTGTATTGTGTCGTGACCATGGCCCATTACACAATCAGGAACAGGACAAGATAATTTTTGTGTATGGAGAAGCACATGGAAATGGTAGGCAGGAAGCCCGATTATACAACGATCGATATCCCAATAGACGCCAACCGCATCATACAACATTTTCGACGCTGTTTCGTTGTTTTGTGTGAGACCGGAACGTTTCACCGTGCCATGTATGACACGTGAAGACCACGTGAGGAACGCACTGTGCAAGCCGAAGAACTTATTTTACGACATGTGCTCGACGACCCGAGTGTAAGTTCCAGGGAGCTTGCCCGTCAGCATAATGTCAGTCATGAGAGGGTGTTGTCGATTCTTCATGCCAACAATTTTTACCCCTATCATTTGCAACGGGTGCAGGATCTATCGCCAGGGGATTTTCCTCCCCGGGCTGGACTTTCGTAATCAGGTTCTCCATTTGATGGCAACAACTGTCGGTTTTCTCTCCATTTAGTTCACAGATGAAGCCTAATTTAGAAGGGATGGTATCCAGAATTTTTACAATAGTCATCTGTGGTCTGTGGATAATGCACATGGAATGGTACTGGCCCGCCACCAGCACCAGTTTCGTATCAACGTTTGGGCAGGGATTCTGGGTTACATCTCATTGCACCAGTTGTTCTTCCTCAACGACTCAGTGGGCCTATATATTTGAACTTCTTGCGCGAGATACTTCCTACACGTCTGGAGGATGTGCCGTTGGTCTTACGACAACGTATGTGGTATATGCACGATGGTGCACCGGTGCATTTCTGTCGCCCCGTGCGTGATTATTTGAACACTATTTTCCCTGGCAAGTGGATCGGCCGTGGCGGTCCTATGTCATGGCCTGCCCGGTCGCCGGATTTAAACGCTCTTGGATTTCTATTTATGGGGGCATCTCAAAACTGTTGTTTATGCTACTCCGGTACCTGATATCCAAACGTTGGAACAACGCGTCCGAGCCGCTTGTGACGCTTTGGGGGAAGAACCAGACACGTTTTGACGTGTGCGCCGGTTTGTACGATGACGTCAGAATGCCTGTGTTCAGAGTGGTGGACGTCATTTTGAGCATCTTCTTTAGTGTTGCCACAGGTAAGACTTCTGAAACATTTAGTGTCATTCTTTGTGATACTTATTAATCACGGACACAAGTACGAGCTGTAGCGTAGTATCATCCCTGAAATACAGTCCATTTTTGCCTGTACACATTCTTACTTTTGTTCATGTTTTCCATGCCTCAGTTGCCTACAGCGATTCTCGGCCCTGCAATGTCTGCGTACTCTGCTTGTTGCGGTACCGCTGCTCCAACACCCATGTTCGGCGGTGTTCTCTTGAATTGGTCCCCGACGCTGCAATGGGGAATCCCCACTTTTTCAACTCTCACCCCACAGTTCGTACGTAAGCCATACGTAACACGTCATAGTACATACGTCTGTTTCACTTTTCACTGCCCTTACTGCTTTGCAGATTCCCCTTCTTCCTGTATGGACTCTCATTGCGCAGTTCCATCTGCTCCATTCAGTTTGCACCATCAGTTCCCTTGAGTATAATTTTCTTTCTCATTTTGTGGACCGACGTCACTATCTCAATTCGTTCGGAAGATATTCTACTTTACCCACGGTGTGTGAGCGATCTTTTGCTCGGTTCCTGCTGAAACACGCCGTCTCTTTCGACTTCTGTTCATGACTTGTTTCCAGTTGTGGAGTCACCTCCCGAAGTGTTTTCACCCACACTTCATATCCACAACTTCATTGTTGGTCACCATCAGTATATGGTGGTTATGCAACCACACATACCTAATATGACGCGTCCATCAATTCGTCTCTGTTTGAGATCTCGATATGGTTACAACTAATCATGGTTACCAGGTCGGAAACCTATTCATTCACGCCTATTTTGATGTATCTTTACCTGACAGTTTATCCGGGAGTCCCTACACTCCTTTGACGAATCCTTTGTGCACTGATTTCACGATTGCGACATACCCATCTTTGAATAGAGTAGGTTCCGTTCGTTTGAGGTGAGCATGCCGCCTTGCCTCTAACATTCGAAATAAAGGGGATATATCGCTCTAAATTGTATCTTGCCACGTTTTCGGCATCATGTAGCTCCGAAACTATGTATCCTAGAGAAAAGTGCAACAGGACTTTTTTTCTTGTTTCGGTGTCAGGAATCACCTCCCGAATTTTGTCGGTGGAGTTTCCTACTACCCTGTATATATATACCGGCGAAAAGTGCATAGTTTCGGAGATAATGATGTCCAAAATAGCGAAAAAGCCATATTTAAACTGGTCGTATTTCGAATTCCAGAACCTTTGGATGGTGGTCCTTATCAGTGTAAAGTAAGCCACGAATATACAATCTAAAAGTGCATATTTCGTCAATCTTCAATAGGGATGTAAGGTATTTCTTACAGTGTGTAATTCTCAAATATGCTCTCAATAGAGTTTTCAGATATACCCTGATTTCAAAGAGGATCCAAAGTAGGCAGGAGGGAAGCCTTGACAACAATGGACATCCAATGCTTCGGAGGGAAGGCAGAAGTGTTAGAAACCGGCAACTCCATGTTTTGTGTGTTGGAAGAAAGAAAAAAAAATAATTTTTTTGTCCTCCTATTCTCTTAGGCTAATAATCTTCCAAGTATGAATATCAATTCCGTATAATTAGCGATAACAGCTAATTACTTTCTAAATATTCAAAAATTCCTATCTACGTCCTTACAAAGTATCTGCTGGTAATGTCTAGGGTATTAGGCTCATATCAAAGAATATTAAATGAAATTTCGAGAAATTAAATAGGAGATTATTCGTTTATTTACAAATAGAATACTCTAATTTAAAGGTAGGTTACTAACTTTAACTCAGGACGCCACTCGGCCCTATATGCACTCTATCTTCCTTCTTACCCTTCCCCAATAACTAATGGAGAAAGGAAGTATTTTAATCTAAACTCTAGAAATCCTAATTTGCTTATTAATCAAATTACTCTCTATTATAGCAGGGACCTGTGGAAATACGGTTTACAGAATTCAGTTACTTCTGGACCGTACTCCTTGCTTTTAAAGACGGGACCTTGACTCAAAGGTCACTGTCTGGCCTAAACCTGTCTCTGGGACTCCAAGTTAAGTCCACAAAAGGATTCTATCTAGCTTAAGTAAATAATTTTATAGGATAGGTTTGGTATTAGGGATAGGATTGTCAGCCTTTACTCACGGCTCTAAATTTCCTTACACTCAAGGAAATAAAGGAATTTGGTTAAATACTCACTCTAACACTCTCTTAAATGAAAGTTGCAGTGAGAAATCTCTAATCTCTTACAGCACCTAAATATGCTATAATTACATAAGCAGGGATCGAACCCAAACGCATTTGGAATTCAAAATAAATGTTCCTCCACCACTAGGACGGAACCAAAACCTCGTGTCTATACGTGCGTCACTCACCTCCGCCATAGACCCTTAGGAAGCTTATATACTCCCATTCTAAACAAGCAATAGTAATCCAATAGCCTCTGTTATAGGCGTAGGATTAAGCATCTAAAAATAACAACTTATTTCCTAAATCCCTATCATTTGAATATCCTATCTAAACGGCCAAAGCTCAATTGCTTAAGCGGGCATCTGTAATGTAGTAGAATCACTATTCTCTCTACATACAGTCTCTAACTAGAGGGGACTCTCTCCAAACTGCACTATTCACTTCCAGTGCAGCGGACTGGCTGGCCAAGATCCTACATTCAGGAATCCTCAAATTGCACAGCCACGAAGATAGGGGAGGCAGCCTTTTTATACGTTTTGACCTGCTAAAAAAATAGCAACAAAAATTCTTTAGAAAGTTTTTTAGCGCCAAATTCTAGAATGGAAAATTCCCAGTAAGGGAGACTGAAATACAATGGATTTAGCAGCTAGCCTCCTCGACAGGCTTCTAAGAGAAAAAGTTAGCATGGAAAAAAAGCAACGATAGAACTAGCTAAACTGTAAATAATAATATGGTTAATTCTTAAATAATAGGGGATGATGCTCTAATATATATATATACATAAATATACAACATAAATTGATTAAATATTTCCTTACACTAATAATAATAAAATAAATGAATAGATATATATATACCAATAAATTAATATACTCCAGGCCTGGATTTCTAACTTATAAATAAACACAATTATTAAATAGAGCAATATTTAAATTATATCAGTTATATTTGAATATAATATCAGCAAGGTCGCAAGACGTACCTTGCATATAACCCCATCACAAAAAAAAGAAAGAAAAAAAGAATATTATTCTCACTTGTTATTTTGAGTATTCAGTTTATAGTCCGGATCAGTCTTATATTTCAAAAAAAATTTCATCACAACACTATCACAATCACAAAAACAAAAACAAACAAATCTTTCATTTTATTTCGTAACGACTTAAAATTTTTTAGGGAGAATTTCCCTTCAGTTCTTAGTCTCGTGACCGTCTTTTTTTAAAAAAAAACATAAGCAAAAAATTAATAATTTCCAATTTAATTCAGTATTTGTTCACTTCACTTTTTCACTCACTTCCACTGATTTTTTCTGTTTATCTGCACTACCGACTTGCAGATTTCTGTTCACTAGAAGTCCAACTTCCTTTTTGCCGTCTCGACTCTGTTCACAGTACCTGATAAATCTAAGTTCTTACCTGGTGTTAAGGGAAGGTTATATAATCCCTCACCATCAGTGATTAGATCCAAGAAACAACCATCCTCGACAATAGCATCTGGATTACTGGAAGAATCTTTCGAACTCGGTCCACCAAGGTTGGAGTCCTCTTTCGTGAACAACTGCTTATTAAACTTTTGCAACGATTCTTGATTCTGAAGTGCTCTAATGTCCTTCAGAGTATAACCTGGGTCATTTACTCGAACTTTCTTAATATTACTGTTATTTAACTGTGAAAATCGCATACGACGCTTATTGTTTCGTGAAGCATCTACGTGACACAATAATTCAAGTTGAAAACTTGCATCTGCTTTAGGACGAGCAGCAACGTACACACTACGTGTAGGTTTCTTAAATCCGTTCGACATTTTTTCAAAACTTTTAGACTACAAACAACGATGTTTACAGTAAACGACGAGACGAGAAACTGTGATCTTGGCCAGGCTTGTTCCCTAAACTAGCTAAATTTCTCTAAGAAAGAAAAAAAATAACAGCACAAAGAATCTTTTTTTTTAAGCTTAAATTACTACGTCTGTGGGATGTCTTATTTTCCCCCAACTTTACTTTCTCTTTCGTTTGAAAATAGCGTTTTGTCAAACTCTGGCTGTAGTTCACTGACCTTCTTACAAAATTCTGGGGCCATAAAAACAGGTTTGATCATATCAGCGTTTGTCTTGACTGTTCTACCACTGTCTTGATTCCGAATTATATAAGTATTTGCAGCTAACTGCTTTTCGATCTTCCAAGGACCGCTGTATCTCGGTAAGAGGCCTGCACTCACTTTATTAGTGGGTGAAGAAAGCCGTATTATCCGCCACCATACCATCTGACCGGGTTTGAATGGATTCGGTCGTCGACCTCTATTGTAAATTTGTTTTCTGTCAGCATGTTTTCGTCTCTGTACCTCATTCGCGCGTTTGTAAGCAGTCTCCATTCTCAGTTGGATTTCCCGAACATATTTACAATAATCTGGCTCCTCTTGAACTTCTTCTTTCTCTTCTTGGGTTTCATATAACGGGTGTTTAAAAGACCTTCCAAAGAATAGAAATGCTGGGCTGTATCCCGTAGCCGAACAAACTCTGGAATTTACTGCAAATTCAATAAGTTTAATATCTCTCGCCCAATTTTCATGCTTGTTAGCATACATGCCGAGTATTGTCTTTACATCTTTTATCATTTTTTCGCTTTTATTTCCCTTTGGCCTATAAGCGCTAATAAAATGACATCTTGTCTTAAGCAGACTCATTGTTTCTCTCCACAATTTTCCTGAAAATATTGAGTGATTGTCACTAGATATCTGAGAATAAGGTCCAAACTCCGAGAAAAAAGTTAAAAGACAGTCTACCATTGTCTTTGCAGTAAGTCTTCTGACAGGATAAATCTTTACCAATCTTGAAAATCCATCAACAAGGACTAATCCATATCTATATCCTCCTATTTTACTTGGCACTAAGGATCCAAAATTATCGACATACAAGATCTGGTTAGGCCTGACAGCTAATGAAGATTCCATAAACCCATACTTAGTATTAGTATTTTCCTTGTATAAACTACAGGGAACACAAGCTTTGCAAAAATTTCGTACATCGTCACGCATATTTGGCCAGAAGTAAGCTTCCCGCAACTTTCTTAGCGTTTCTATCCACGAAGGATGACCTGATTCTTTAATTATATGAGCCATCACACAGAGAGTTGCTCTCAATGAGTTTGGGATACAAACCAAATCCCTAACTTCATCATTTACTCTCAATCTTCTTTTCAGAATTCCATTCTCGTCTATAAAACAATTTCTCTTCAGTCTCCTAAATTTTTGTCTCAGCTTACTAGAAACTGACACCTTATCTCCCTTTAAAAAAGCAATGAATTTCGAAATAAAAGTATCTCCATTTTGATTTTCTCTAAGTTTATCTAAATCTCTGATTTGCGAGAAGTCTGCATAATTATTTTCTTCCTCTTCTTCTACTAACATGCAGTAAGGTAATTCTGATAGCATTTCTCTCTTTTCTTCTAGAGAAAATTTTCTAACTTTGCTCACGATTAAGTTCTTTCTTCTCTTCTTTTCCTTCATTTGTTTCTTTAATAGTTTTACTTCCCTAAAACTATTATAATCAATGAGTAAAACCTCAGACGTTGGTAGCTCCTGAACGTCTACTACTTTTCCTTCGCTTGTCTCTATCTTTAGAAAACCAGAATCGTTTTCAGCTTCTAACGGTAATAATTCATTAGCCTCGTTGCTCCCCTCAAACTCTGGACCTTGAGTGTGCGAGTTTTCGAGACGAGACAGAAAATCTACGGGATTTGTCTTCCCTTGCTGAAATCTCAGCACAACTGGAAATCTCATTATTCTTGTTAACCACCTCTGTACAAGCGCTGGTACTTTCATAGATTTTATCAGTGATAAAATCGGTCTATGATCTGTATATACATAAATGACAGGAGCATGAATTAAATATAATTCGAACTTCTCAAGTGCAATAACAATGGATAAAAGCTCTAGATACGTAGAACTATATTTACTCTGAGTGGGAGATAACTTTCTAGATCCATACGCTACTACTGCTAAACGGCCCTTTTCATCCTTTTGGCAGAGGGTGTACCCAGTAGCCACCGAGCTTCCGTCCACATATAAATAGAACGGATCATCTAACTTCGGTAGAAGTAATTCAGGATCTTTGGCTAATTCCTCCTTTAGTTTCAATAACGCTTTCTCGTGCTTCTCTTCCCATTTAAATTTTGCATCTCGCTTCAACAAATCTGTAAGCGGCGAAACTATCATAGCCATATTTGGTATCCGAAAGTGAAAAAACTGGAAAAATCCCAAGATCGCTTGAAGCTGTTTTACATTCTTCGGCCTAGCGATTTGCTGCGCCATCTTTAATTTCTCCGGAGTGCATGTTATTCTACCGGGAGTAATAGTATATCCCAGAAATTCTATTTTCTGCGTAAAAAGAACTGCTTTATCAGGCTTAAGGGTAAGTCCTGCATCGCTAATTCTCTTCAACGTTTCTTCCAGAGTTTCAATTAACTCATCAGGTGTTTGACCGCCCACCACTATATCATCATAGAATGAGATGACCTTAGTATAATATTGTTCCTTTAAAACCATTTGCATTAACCTGGCTAAAGCAAATGGGTAATTACATAATCCATAAACTCCTCTAATGAACTGATACGTGCCCAAATGAGTTATAAAACCTGTATACGGTTGACTTTCTTCATCTAATTCAATTTGAGCGAAAGCATATGATAAATCAAAACATGCATAGAAATTCATCTTTCCTAAGTGAGTTAGCGCTTCCATTATACTTGGCAAACCTACTTTTTCCTTCTCTGTTAGTTCGTTAACTTTTCGACTGTCTAATATAACCTTGAAACTACCATCCTTTTTCTTGTGCAAAATCGGGCAGCTTACGTACGGAGTACTCGCCTTTTTTATAATTCTATCTTTTTCCATTTGATCTAACACTTTCTCCATAATCTGCCTTTTCTCTATAGACATAGGTCTAAGCCGACAGGAAAAGGGTTTGGGGTTTTTAATATTTATATGATGTTTCATTAAATGTGTAACTCCTGGTTTGTCTGAAAAAACGTTCTTATATTTTTCTAAAATATTTCTCATTTTATTTTTCTCTGTGGGTCTAAACTAACATTGTTTAACATCTTTTCTGTAAGATGGCTGGGGGCATTCTCAATGGCCGCACAAGGGACATTTCCCTCCCCTCTACTTTTATGAGGTTTGTCATACTCGCATACCGCCATCCCTCCGTTCTCAATACACCATCCTCGGAGCGATGTACACAAAACAATCTTTGCCCTTGCCAGGCAATCTCTACCTGCAATTATGGGTTTCAGAAGGGAAGATACCACGTGGAACCGTTGCCTAATTTTATGGCCGTAAAATTCAACTTCTACGAGCACACTCTCTAAGGAAGTCGTTGACCCACTCGCTAGACTTAAATACAATGGATCTTTCTTAAACTTCGCCCCTCTCTCTCTCCACAAATTTGCTTCGTTTTCGTCAACAAAGCTCAGTAGGCTGCCAGAGTTGCAAAACAAGAATACCTCTCTATTTAATATTGTCGCTTTTATTAGTGGCTCTGTTCTCCACCCTTGAGATTCCTTTTTTGCTTTCGATGCAATAAAAAAGAATTCTTTCTTTTTCCTGACACACCATCGTTTCCCTCTTTACAAAGAGTACCGTTATCCCTCATTGATGTTGACAAACTTTTTGAAGTTCTCTCTCGATCCTCTGGAGTTACGAATCTCGTAAGAAACGACTCATCGCTAAAGCACCATAAATTTTTCGCAAGGTAAAGATCTATCTTTGCTTCTGATAGAAAATCAGCACCAAGCACTAATTCAATAGAAGCGTGAGAAAGAGCATAGAATTTATGCGTAAATTTCCTCCTTTTTATGAAAAAAGTCAGCATAACCACAAGACTACAGCAAGCTTCACCTGTAGCTAACAAAATCTTTTCATTTACTTTTTCCGACTTCGCTCCTTTCTCAATCCATTTTTTCGCGGTCTTAATATCAATTAATGAAATAAATGATCCACTGTCCAAGTAACAGTCTTTAATCTGTCCGTAAAATTTCCCAAAAAGATAAGGAGGTGCATTTTTCCCTCTAGCAAGTTTTCTAGGAAATCTAGTGACCGTAGCTGCAATATTTTCCCGTTTCCCTGGTTCTCAACCTTTTTCTTGCTGGGGCAAACATAGCTTTTGTGCCCAAAACCTCTACACGCATGACATTTAATTTCAGCCTTACTTGGTAACTCTTTTTTACTTTCTCTCTTTTCATTTGTTTGCCTGCTAAAATATGCTGGATTTAATGCTTGCGGCCTAATCGGGGGGACTGACTCAGTGCCTATCTCTCTACTACTCACTGCAGCCAATTGGATACTTTCTTCCTTCCCTGCGCTATGCTGCTTAGCATAGTTATAATCTTCTAATAAATACGCTTGAATTTTCAAGGCGTATTCTTCCAACTCCCTTAAGTTAGCAAATTTCCTATCATGAAGAAATTGTTTATACTTAGGGTGTGCTTTACTTACAATCTTGGCTATCTGTTCTATCTCCTCGACTGGATTTTTCATACGAGAGAAAAGCAATGCCATTTCTCTAATAAATCTTGAGAACGATTCGTCCGGTCTCTGAATTCGTGTCGCCAATTGAGCTTCTATTTCGCTTTCATAATTAAAGCTAAGATATTCCTGCAGTAGACTATGCCTGAATGCAGTAAAATCTGTAAACTTCGACTTGAAATTAAACCATTTACGGCCGTCAGAAACTAAGGCATTTGGAATAACTTTCTCTAGCAATTCATTCATTGTCATATTTTTGCTCTTGGCAAAATCTGTCAACTCATCGAGGAAATCGAATGGATTCTCCGATACTTGTCCTGAGAACTTCGGTAACGGTAGTTTTATTTCATCCAAATTTCTACATTTACAATTTCTGTGCTCATTATTTTCTTGATTCCCCTCTCTAAGCTTACGTATTTCCTCTACTATTTGGTCTATTCCTAGATCAACATCCGAATCTATCCCTAAAGCGGATTTTAAAAAGTCTAATTCAATTACGTTCTCCATTTTCCTCCTACGTCTGTTTCTCGGTTTCATTTAATTTCTATTCCGGACGAGCCCCCACTTTTGGAAGAAAAAAAAAATAATTTTTTTGTCCTCCTATTCTCTTAGGCTAATAATCTTCCAAGTATGAATATCAATTCCGTATAATTAGCGATAACAGCTAATTACTTTCTAAATATTCAAAAATTCCTATCTACGTCCTTACAAAGTATCTGCTGGTAATGTCTAGGGTATTAGGCTCATATCAAAGAATATTAAATGAAATTTCGAGAAATTAAATAGGAGATTATTCGTTTATTTACAAATAGAATACTCTAATTTAAAGGTAGGTTACTAACTTTAACTCAGGACGCCACTCGGCCCTATATGCACTCTATCTTCCTTCTTACCCTTCCCCAATAACTAATGGAGAAATGAAGTATTTTAATCTAAACTCTAGAAATCCTAATTTGCTTATTAATCAAATTACTCTCTATTATAGCAGGGACCTGTGGAAATACGGTTTACAGAATTCAGTTACTTCTGGACCGTACTCCTTGCTTTTAAAGACGGGACCTTGACTCAAAGGTCACTGTCTGGCCTAAACCTGTCTCTGGGACTCCAAGTTAAGTCCACAAAAGGATTCTATCTAGCTTAAGTAAATAATTTTATAGGATAGGTTTGGTATTAGGGATAGGATTGTCAGCCTTTACTCACGGCTCTAAATTTCCTTACACTCAAGGAAATAAAGGAATTTGGTTAAATACTCACTCTAACACTCTCTTAAATGAAAGTTGCAGTGAGAAATCTCTAATCTCTTACAGCACCTAAATATGCTATAATTACATAAGCAGGGATCGAACCCAAACGCATTTGGAATTCAAAATAAATGTTCCTCCACCACTAGGACGGAACCAAAACCTCGTGTCTATACGTGCGTCACTCACCTCCGCCATAGACCCTTAGGAAGCTTATATACTCCCATTCTAAACAAGCAATAGTAATCCAATAGCCTCTGTTATAGGCGTAGGATTAAGCATCTAAAAATAACAACTTATTTCCTAAATCCCTATCATTTGAATATCCTATCTAAACGGCCAAAGCTCAATTGCTTAAGCGGGCATCTGTAATGTAGTAGAATCACTATTCTCTCTACATACAGTCTCTAACTAGAGGGGACTCTCTCCAAACTGCACTATTCACTTCCAGTGCAGCGGACTGGCTGGCCAAGATCCTACATTCAGGAATCCTCAAATTGCACAGCCACGAAGATAGGGGAGGCAGCCTTTTTATACGTTTTGACCTGCTAAAAAAATAGCAACAAAAATTCTTTAGAAAGTTTTTTAGCGCCAAATTCTAGAATGGAAAATTCCCAGTAAGGGAGACTGAAATACAATGGATTTAGCAGCTAGCCTCCTCGACAGGCTTCTAAGAGAAAAAGTTAGCATGGAAAAAAAGCAACGATAGAACTAGCTAAACTGTAAATAATAATATGGTTAATTCTTAAATAATAGGGGATGATGCTCTAATATATATATATACATAAATATACAACATAAATTGATTAAATATTTCCTTACACTAATAATAATAAAATAAATGAATAGATATATATATACCAATAAATTAATATACTCCAGGCCTGGATTTCTAACTTATAAATAAACACAATTATTAAATAGAGCAATATTTAAATTATATCAGTTATATTTGAATATAATATCAGCAAGGTCGCAAGACGTACCTTGCAGTGTGTGTTCGAAATAATGTGTTATGGAATGTATTTCGCCATGGTATATTTCGCGTTTTCTTCACTTATAAGCGTGAAAGAAAACATTGCAGCATGCATTTTCCCGAGTATGAGAAACTGTGCTGCTGACGATCCTTAACACTTCCGATATCGCTCCAAAGGATTCTGTGTTCACTGCTATCAAGGCTTATCGTTTTCCTACCTTGGACCAATCATAATGTCAGAGCATATCTCAAAATTCGGTTGATGGCATGTCCTGGAATTTCACCCGTATGGAATACCCTGTACACCCACTGAAATTTAACGAAATATGCATTTTTGGATTGCGTATAACTTACTTCCTATATGCTGATAAGGACCACCATCCACAGATTCTGGAATTCGAAATAGGGACTGTTGAAATTGGACATTTTCGCGATTTTGGATAGCCCTAGCTCTGAAATTATGCACTTTTCCCCACAGGTCCATATGGACTTTTTCTCTTATTTTGATGCAAAGAATCACCGCTTACAATTTGTCGGTATAGTTCATTAACACCCTGTATATATGTATCTTCTAACCTGAATACAATCACGATACTGTAATGTCTAATTCTATATTTTTTCTACACTTACATATATTACTTCGAACTGAAGATGGTAAAAATACAATTTTCTGTGATTGCTAATTGTATCTTCTTATATCTCTCGTATCTGTGCCTGATGACAATCATCAGATTTGAAAATATCTTAATAAATTATTAACTTTGATCTAGTTTTTCTGTACCTGTCTTTATTACAATTTCTTCTTCCATGTAAGTCCAGTTGTAACAATCAGAAATGTCTGAAGATCTATTTTATTTGCTGCAATTAATTCCATCTATTTTTATTCATCTTATTCCGTAACACTTCCGCGCCTGGGCTTATTTCAGTTTATTACCAGTTCAGTGATGTTTTTAAAATATGGGTATCAACTAGTAAAAAGAAGGATTAAGGTACTAAATTCGTGCCAAATAAACCTTTAAATATTCGAGTTGATGACTAGTACAACATTTATGAAGTCAAAATCGCCACATCTGAAAATAATAATAATACCATTAGTACTGGCTACTGTTCTTATATATAGGAAGTTAAAGTGGCGGTTTTGGATTGTAGTGAAGCCAAAATCTGCAACTTTTATAAATAGGCTCTGCGGAGAACAAAAACCCGTCAATCGTTAGATCGTTTGTTCTGATTACTGCTACAAGCACAGCCAACGGCGCAAATCTGTTTTTAACATACTGTATGTGTTTGTGTGTGTATATATAAAAGCTATGCTCAAAATATTTATGAAGTTGAAAAACAATGCTGTGGGGGATCAGTGGAGCAGAATTGTCTTCAGTGGCGTATTTAGAAGGCTATCGGACTCAAGCTCTCCCCGAAAAAAATTTGTTAGTTTTTCGCATTCCACGTACAACAATAATCCTTCTAACCATTTCTAAGAATGTCATTGACTTTCCATTTTCTTATGCTCTTTGTTTAGAAATAATACTGTGTTTGTCAAATTTCATTCTGTGTAAGAACTGCGTCCTTTTGCTCTTTCTTTCGCCCTTTCTACTTTTCTGTTTCTTTTTCTTGATGTTACTTTCTTTAGTTTCGCTTATCATACTTTATCAACCGTTGTCAGTTGTGATTCTAGTCGGCCGTCATCAGTAACACCAAAACTAAGAGGAGTTGATAAGTGAAACTGGTGTTCCACACGAACTTGCGCGAACATCAACATGACAGGACTTTAGTTATTATAACAAAAGAAAAATTATATCGTTTAGTTATTTTTAAAAGAAGGAAATGTTTGAATTAAAGAAAATCAAAAAGGGGGAATAATTAGCCCGGGAAATTAGTTAGGCCAAAAGGATGCTTCATTTTTCTTGTATGAATAGAATAAAGGGTTAGATTCACTCCTAAATTTTTGTATCATATCATATAGGACTTATCGGTATTCAATTCTTGCCATTATAACTTCAATTTATGCATAAATTAAAATATATTTAATTTTCAAACTCAAGTGGGCAATTGCCCACTTCCTTCCCTGTGTTGAGCATAGCCCCTCGAAACAAAATCCTAAATACGCCATTGGTTGTCTTCAACATTGGGAGGTGGGCAGATTTGAGGCTTACTCTAGGGAAGGGACATGAAACTCATATTACGGTAAATTAATCTGATTTCTGAGGTGAACCTGTTGTAGAGTATATTATATATTAGACGATGTAGATGAAGTAGTAGTACTTATCAGTATTACAAGACACTGCCGTGAACACATTCTGAAATCTGAATACATGCATATTTATAATTGGTGTGTTTCTAATTAAGCATCCACAAAGATTCACCTTAAAATTGTTTTATAATAATATAAATAGTGACTTCCCCAAAACTATGAAAAAAAAGAACAATTATGAATGACGCAACAATACTCTTATTTGAGCAAAATGATGATAATCTAAAGAGCATTACAGGAATCGTTACGGAAATCTGACGCATGTCATATACTCTTTAGTTAATAGATGTAACCTTGAGATTATAAAGAAAAATATTCCAGAAATTGAATTTTTTCTTTCCTTACGAAGCATCCTCTCTCAAAACAAAAATTAGGACACGCAAAACAAAAATACGTAGGAACAAACGATGATTTGACCAGGAATGCCTTAAACTAACAGAGAAAAGAAACAGGCAAAATAACGTTGGCTACAAAATCCGAATGAAATAACTACACAAAATTTCGTAGACATCAGGCGTGAAACTTCCTAAACTTTTAGAACAAAGAAACGCAGTTTTTTGAAAGCTAAAATTAAGGAAAATTGAAGATAATAGTAAAAATAAAAACATTCTGGACGTGTATGAAAGGATCAACGAATTTAAGAAAGTCTATCAACCTGGTGCTTATATTAAAGAAAGCTGACGGAACAGTTCTCACTGATACAGATAACATCTTAAATAGATGGAAAGATTTCTTTGACGATTTGCTTAACACGCATCCAAAAACTAATGTGCGTGGAGAAAGGGAGATACATACCGCAGAACCGTATATTCCAGAACACAACCAAATAGAAGTACAAATCGCTATATAGAAATTAAAGAAACACAAACCTCCGTGTGTACACGAAATTCCGACTGAATTAATTTTGGCTTGAGGCAAAAAATTGTGGAACAAGATACACAAACTCATTCTCCTTATCTGGAACAAGGAAGAATTGCCACAAGAGTGGAAAGAATCAATCATTGTTCCAATTCATAAGAAAGACGACAAAACTGACTAATAATTATCGAAGCATTTCTCTTCTCTCAACATCCTATAAAATTATTTCAAACGTTCTATTAGCAAGATTGACCTCATAAGCAGATGAAATTATTGGGGATTATCAGTGCGGATTTAGAGGAAAACGACCAAATATTTACCATTCGCGAAATACTCGAAAAGAAGTGGGAACGCAATACCCCGGTACATCAACTATTTATTGATTTTAGAAAGCCTTATGACTCGGTTAGGAGAGAAACATTGTATACACGACTCCAAACGTGCATTACCACCTGCCATTCTCGTTTTCCTGCAATAGCAGGCAACCCAAAAAGCTCGGGAGTTGGGTTGGTTCCGAAGTCGAAGGCGTTTGACCAAATCTCAATTTTGTAACAAATATATCAGTGTGGCAAACTGCAAATAAGGAAATAAAACAAATTGTTAAGAATGACAATTTTATTATCGTGACGGAGTTATATGACATCAAAAGTTACAAAACGATCTTACTTAAGCAGTTCAAAAAAGATGAATGGGAAGAGACAGATATCAGAAAAAATCATTTCTCTCCTTCCCCCCCAAAAAAGAATTTCATAAAAAAGAAAAAGTTACATAAAGTAAATGTTTAATATAAAAGACCCACCCAAAATTTTGAAAGTTGACACCCGAAAGGCAAGAACAACTGAACTGAAGTGGATAAAATTTTGCACAGATATTTCAAACATAAAATGAGGCAATAAAGGCTTCGAATTTTCCTAGAAAAAACGGTAGGGTGGGGCACGGACCCCTCCAAACCTTTGATCACGAGATAACAAAAGTGCTAGTAACACTTTGTCAGAACTGTGTAAAGGACATGAAGAATTGTAACGAAACTTTTTCTATGGACAACACGAAAAAAATAAACGAATACGGGTTTTTATTTTCTGCGGAAAAACAGTTTTAGGGGTCAAAAGTCCCCACGAAAAATTTTGACATTTGACGCCCGGAAGGTAAGAAGAAGTGAACCGAAGTGAATGAAATTTCGCACAGATACTATAGACATAAACTAAGGGAATACAGGTTTCCTATTTTCCTTTAAAAATACGGTTGGGTGGGGCACAGACCCCTCCAAACATTGATCACGAAATATCAAAAGTACTAGTAAAAATGTCTGATGAGTGTAAAGGACATGAAGAATTGCAACGAAACTTTTTGTATGGACAATACGCAAAAAATAAAGGAATACGGGTTTTTATTTGCTGCGGAAAGACAGTTTTGTGGGGCAAAAGTGGTCACCCCAAACTTTTGAAAGTTGATGCCCGAAAGGCAAGAAGTGAGCCGAAGTGAACTAATTGTGCACAGATATTGTACAGATAAAATGATGGAATACGGGTTTTGTATTTTCCTGGGGAAGACGGTTGTGTGGGGCGCCGATCTCTTCAAACTTTTGATCACAAAATATCAAAAGTGCTAGTAACAGTATGTAAGATGTCTGTAAAGGACATGAAGAATTGCAACATAAGTTTGTGTATGGACAATACGCAAAAAATAAAGGAATAAGTGTTTTTTATGTTCTGCGGGAAATGGTTTTAGGGGGCAAGAGTCCCACCCAAAATTTTGAAAGTTGACGTCCGAAAGACGAGAAGAAGTGAACTGAAGTGAATGAAATTCTGCACAGATATTGTAGACATAAAATGAGAATACGGGTTTCGTATTTTAATGAAGAAAACGGTTGGGTGGGGAACGGACCCCTCTAAAACTTTGATCATGAAATATCAAACATGCTAGTAACAGTAAGTCAGATGTATGTAAAGGACATGAACAATTGCTACGAAACTTTTGGTATGGACAATACGCAAAAAATAAGGGAATACAAGTTTTTATATGTTCTGCGGGAAACGGTTTTAGGGTGCAAAAGTACCCACCCAAAATTTTGAAAGTTGACGCCCGAAAGGTAAGAACTGAATCGAAGTCAATGAAATTTTGCACAGATATTATAGACATAGAGGGAATACGGGTTTCGTATTTGCCTGAAAATAACGGTTTGATGGGGCACGCACCCCTCTAAACCTTTAATCACGAAATATTAAACATGCTAGTAACAGTAAGTCAGATGTATGTAAAGGACATGAACAATTGCTACGAAACTTTTTATATGGAAAATACGCAAAAAATAAAGGAATATGTGTTTTTTATGTTCTGCGGGAAAACATTTTAGGGGTCCAGAGCCCCACCCAAAATTTTGAAACTTGACGGCCGAAAGACGAGAAAGAATGCACCGAAGTGAATTAAATTGTGCGCAGATATTGCAGACGTAAAATCAGGATATGGGTTTCGTATTTTAATGGAGTAGACGATTAGGTGGGGCAGGGACCCCTCCAAACATTTGATGACGAAAAATCAAAAGTGCTAATAACAGTATGTCAGATGTGTGTAAAGGCCATGAAGACTTGGAACGAACATTTTGTATGGACAATACGCAAAAATAAAGGAATACGGGTTTTTTATTTTCTGCGGAAAGATTGTTTTAGGGGGGCAAAATGACCCACCCCAAAATTTTGAAAGTTGACTCCCGAAAGGTACATCTTGTCTCAAAGGTCAAAGGCGTTCTTTATTGTTGTTTTGAGGCAAAAATTTTCTAAGTCCAACTTCGGGTATGTTCGGGAAAAAGTAAACCAGGTTCGAACCTCGAAGCCAACCTTTGCAATCGGGAATAACTTTGCAGATGTGTTTTCCTTCTTTTAAATATAATAAGACTTGTTACTAATTGTATGAAAAAAGCAACATTGATTGAAATACTTAATGATACAATATTTCGAAACTGTATTAATGCAGCACATGTTTTTTTTTATTTAGCTTTCCATACGTAATAAAACTTTAGATACGTAAACAAATCTTTCCATATGTGAAAGAATGCTGAAAATTAAGACATAGAACATAATTCTCGCCTGAGTACTAAATTAAAGTCAAAATAGAACAAAAACAGCGTTTGCAGTGGATATGAACCAAAGCTCTGCACGGACCGGGCGTGCCCGGTTCAGCCCAGAATGTGCCCGGGCCGACCCAACCCGGCCCTGCCCGTTTCAAGTAATATCAAACTGGACCGGGCCCTAACCGGACCGACACTTTCCGGGCCGCACCGGGCAGGACACAAATGCTATAGGCCCGAAGCGGGCGCATGTATTTCCGGGCCGAGCCCCGCCGGCCTGGCTCGGCCCGGGCACTGAAAGGCGGATTGGAAATTAATGTCATTTTTTTTCTTAAATGTCCTCCACTACCCCTGCCTTGGCCGTGATTGTACGGTCTTACTGCCAGTTTATGTTAATCGTAATGTGGTTGGGAAGCTGACTCTTTATTCAAGACCGCAAAGTACTGTAATATTACTAATATTACTACTTCTACTACTACTACTTCTTCTTCTATTATTAGTACTACGACCACAGCTAGATACTACTATAACTGCTACGATTTCGCGTCATGGTTGACATGTCTGATGGTACAGAATTTACCTTCTAAGTAGAGAGAAAAAACAGAGAAACGCTAGTTATTATGGCCAGTCTGCATAGAATGTCAAGCGATCATTGATCTACGAGGGACAACGGTAAAGCACTCACATCTGGTGCTAGAGGTCGTCGGATCAATCCCTGCTCATGCTATGTGAGTTTTGTGGTGGACAAACACCGTGAACGTGGGTGTTTTCGGGGTGGTCCCGTTTCCTCCCACTGTTTTCATTCCACCAATTCATCCTGTCATCATCCATACGGCCTGAGCCGTAGTTACCTAAAGAACGTATGATAAAGTCAAGTACTTGACCTACTAAATAAATTTGGTACGCTACCATTAGCCTACGGAGGCCGAAACCGTGAACTGACGTGTTCATAAGATCAGTGCAATTTCTAGTAATGTTCAATTAGCAAGGCAAATAGCAAATGGTGTTACATGTTCCTGTATTGTTTATAGTTTGATACTACAAATATAACAAAATATAATGATAAATTATCAAGACGCCAGGGTCTATTAAGTGTTCCTAAAACAGTGGATCAGTGGTTGAGCGTTCACTCTGGTGCATGGGGTCCCTGGTTCGATCCCATCTCGCGCCAAGTGAACTTTGTGGTGGATAAACACCGTGTGTAGGGGTTTTCTCGACGTCCGCCCGTTTCCTCCTACTTTATTAATCCCATCATTTCATTTATTTCTCATCATCACCGTCTCCTTTAGCCTAGCCGGCATAAGTGTAGGATGTAAAACTCGAAGATTTCACTTTCACTGTTTTGTTTTCGTATTACTAGTAATAGCTGTAGTGGTATTCGCTGTCGTATTGGTATAGTAATGAGTAGTAGTAGTAGTATTGGTAGTAGTAATATTTGTAGGAGTGACAGCCATAGTGGAATTAGCACTATCATTCGTAATCGTAATAGTAATAGTAGTATTAGCCGTAGCAGTTGTGGTATTAGTATTATATACAGTGTAGCAGTCGTAACCCACTAATGAGTGTAGTACAAGACTTTTACGTCCATGAGCTGTATTATTGTATAATAAACATGGCTGGACAGAGCAAGTACAGATAACAAATAGACAGATAGAATAGGAATATAGAAAGTAAACCTTGGGTAACATTTCAAACGATTTTCCCATTCAAGAAGGACAAAAGGACATCAATATTATGACGACACACATCTCATTTTCCATTGGGCCAGGCCGGGTCGAGCCTGGCACAAAATACAGGTCCATCCGGGGCGGGCTGGCTGGGCCTTCTTTGGGCCTGGGTTTGCAGGACTCTAATATGAATGTCATAATTATCTAGAGAGCCGAATACATCGCTAGAAGCACGTTTTAAAGAATGCGTGCGTTGGCTCAGTGGATGCCGGTGGCTGTTGCCGAGCGGTCTAAGCCGTTAGGCTGACAATCGTTAGGTGAAACCCATTGGGGGTTCGAATCCGTTTGAAGATCAAGGGTGGAATTGTAACTGTCCTCGCTGTATCTGTGTTCGTGTCCCTGTCGAGTCTACTAGTCCTGAAAAGTGGTGAAAGTAGAAAATAACTCAGGAAGTTTCTTTTTTAAAAAAGTGGCAAGCCGTTGGATTCCAAATTGTAAGGTTATGAGTTCGATTCTCATCTGGGTTTTGCTTTTTTTGAAATTCTAGTTTCTGCAATGCATGAAAAATTATATAAAATAATTACATTAAAATACATCAGTTGTATATATATAACATACTCATTGCAGAACATAGTGATTATTATGGTAAATATATAACATCTGATATAAGTGTTCACAGTAGGTCGGTATTATATATGAGAATGTAAAATACAAATTAAGAAAATAATACCATAGCAAGAAATAGGTTATAGTGTATTTGTTTGCAGCTATTTGTCATATATAGGTTACTTCTCAACATTCATATTACAGCATGACATTTATGTTCTTGAAAAATTATCTGAAGCATAAAAAGATGGCAAAAACAGAGAATCCAAAGTCGGAACGTTCGCAAGAAATTCATGAGCACCAAAGGTCACGTGAGCAGACAGGAATTGTCCTTATGAAGCATGCCACAGCAGAGACTCTTTACACAGATTTTCAATTCAATACCTGATATATGCTTTTGCAATGTCTAAGTGGTGATGTCCTGGGTCGCCCCCCTCTCTCTCACTCTTTCTCTCTCTCGCTCGCTCGCTCGCTCACTCGGTATATATATGTATGCATATAAATGTGAATGTATGTGTGTGTGCGTCAACATAATTCTGATATGTCTAGAGCAATTTTAACCATACTTCTTACAATATGGAAAAGAGTACTGTCGGGATACATATCAAAAATGTTAGAAAAGAATCGATATTAGTATCGAATCCATAGTTCGCGGTCACTTAGGTAAATAGTTCTACTTTCAATACAAGTCCAATTAAGCTCCCATTAGCACCCAGAGTGGTTATGTAGCGACATAAAAATATCGAAATCAAACGATATTACATTCGAATCCTAATTTTTCAGTGCCGCTAACTGTGCCGCATTTCCCATTAGTCCAACTAGGCTCGTGCCTAGACAGCAACATCTTTGAAGAGCGAAATGTTTAAAAAATAAATAATATTTTCATTTTTTCGTATGAAAAAGTTAAAAAATCAAGAGGAAATATACTATTTCATAAACAATCTTCTTTTACTATTCTAATATGTTTAATGAAAGCGTAAGAAATCTAAAAATAATTCAGAACATATTTCCCACTTATTTTTTGTTACGTAGTTGTAGCTGTAGAATTTAGTGAGCGGTATTTAACTGTAATGAATTCACTAATTAAGCACTAATTGTTTTATTTTGTAGTTAGGGATCAAGGGTCGGAGAAATATGTAGTAATTGGGGGCGGTGAGAGCAAAAGTAGGGACGCAGAGGTTCTAAATGCAGCACTGGTAGCTAAATTAATTGGTAGAAATTTTAATGCCATTTAAGTCCAAATTTAGTCCTAGTGGTGGCAGCATCCGTTTGCTCTCCTAGGAGGAATGAAAGGGGCTGACAACAAAATTATAAAAAAGACCGATATTAGTGTCAGATCCATAATTTTGGGGGTCGCTTAGATTAAGAATTGCAATCCAGATGTTATGTAAGTTATGCTCCTATTAGCACCCTGAAGGAGTGCTCTCATTAGTGTCGAATCCATATCTTTCGGGGTCCCTAAGTTCATTGGGAACAATTCTGATTACCTTTAAGTTCATCTTCCAGTAGATGTAAGGTTCCCTAGCACATCTAATAATTAGAGTCAAAGAGAGTAACATATCCAATGATTCAAAACAACTGTTATTAGTGTAGAGTCCAAGCTTTCGTTATAAAAGAGATCAATAGCAAAACTTCTGAACGAACATGTCAGCTGGATTTTGAATTTACAGGGGCAGCGTAGAATCCATTGCTCGCACAGCTCTAAGTATTTTAATCTTTCTGTATAAATGAATATTCCAACCTAATTGCGGAATGTCTGGGACAACCTTTGCCAAATTTTGGGACATATTATTTTCAATCTAAGAAGAAAATATTGTAGTAGTATGGAATTTTGGAAGTGGGAGGTGTGACATGTAAAATTAATGTAAAACGACTGATCTTAGTGTTTCATCCATAATTTTCTCGATCGTTGACGTGGATAGTGATGCTCACAATGGTGTTTACATCCAAATTCCTCCCATCTTCACAGGATGATGGCCTGGGAGAGCTAAAAGTAAAATCTAAAAAGATACTGACATATTTGTGGAATTCATAGTTTCGGGGTTGAGAAAGCGATTCTAATAACTTTGGAAGGTAGTTTGTACCCACTTCAAGATTTTTTTTAATCCTATCAATTTCTCACCGTGAGAAGAAATGACCATTTCAACTATTATATTAAGCCAACCTTCGCAATCGATGAAGAAATTGTGTGGATGTATGTTTCATCTTTTAAATGAAATAAGACATGTTAAAATCAAAGACGGACTGGGTCAATGAGTCGGTTGGTAAGTGGGTGAAATGGGTCAAGATTTGTAAGTGGGTCAGTGGATCGTGGGTCAAAAGGACGTGACCTACTGCAAAACGCCACTGACTGTGACCCACAGACCCATTCTGTTCAGTAGATTGCAGACAGCATCTTCTGAACATTGGTGAGCTTGTCTACGTTTTACTTTCAAGACCTCCATTTTTCTTGTTTCTAATGAAAATGTTCAGGTACTATTGGATTTTGATATTTGCAATTGTAAGTGTGGCAATAGCAATAGGTGGTCGATTTTGGGGTGCATCCGGTGAGCTTTTAGAGGAGCTAACTACTGGAAAAACATATTTTTGAATCACCTGTAATATATGAATTATTATATAAAAATTGAAAGTAACTATGTCTGCCTGATCATCACGGTCAAATTGCACAGTCAAATGAAGTGACGTTTGGTATGTAATCAGGCCCCAATCCCAACTGGGAAGTTATCATACGCGTATCACTTTCATTATAATATATATCCTTAGGGGGGAGTAGGGGTCCGAATTTTTGCGAAAAATTGAGTATCTCACAAGCCGTTCATGTTAGCTGAAATTCAGTATAACTCTTTATTAAAAATAAACATAACGTGTCCTGGCATTTTAAAAAAATTTCTTTTATTAGCGGGGGGCATTTTCTATATATGGAAAATTGGTAGTGGGTTGGTTTTGTAAAAATAATCGAAAACGATTGATATTAGTTGAGAAACAAATTAAGAAATGAAAACTACAGTTCTTCGCATTTTATACCCACTGCTTTCTATTATAATAATTGCTGAAGCTGGTTTTTAATATATGGAACGTTCAGAGCATAAGGCAATCAAGCCATAAAGTTATGAGAAAAATGTCCATAAAATTTGCATTTCAAGCTTAATTACAAGAGCATTTTTAAATTAATACGGCATGCTTAGTTATATGGAAAACTAGTTTCATATTTTATGTTGATCTACTTGATCTTGATTTGAGACTTTCAAATTTCATCCTTTTTTCTACCGAAATGTATCTGTAAGCCAACAAAGAAATAATTATATATGATAAATTTAAATTCATCTTAATTCGGAAGATGAGAAATATTTTACCAATGTGTATCGTAAACGTCAGATCCACCGGTGTTGTAACAGAGCGATGCTTGAGCGATTGACGGTAAGTATTCAAACTCCGATAAGTGATAATTTCACAGTCTTGTTTCATTACAAGAGTAACCTCTTTAGTGAAAGGAGAGGAGGACATGGATCATGGTTCAGAGTTAATGACGATGGGTTTTGGTGGGTCAGAGTTGGTCACAATGGTTCAGAGTGGTTCATCGTTGGTGGTGGGTCAGAGTGAGTCAATGGGTTATTTGGGTGATGAATGATGGTGCATCATTGCAAGTCGTGGACCAAATTTTCATTGACCCACACCATCTCTCGTTAAAATTATACTCAAGAAAAGAGTCACCGAATTGTGCTCAAATTTTGCACATAGATAGTACCCCACCAGAAAGCAGTACATCTGAAACAGTTCACGGTACCACCTTCTAGAACTCGAGATACAGGGGTTTGTCTGTTTGGCTAATAAGACCGCAATGATTTATCCTACCGCAAGCAAGCTTTTTATCATTGTCTCCCTGAGGAAGTCAGAATTACACGTGGCTAGTAATCGTAACGTTGATTGTTCGCGCCCATCCCGGGGTATTTGTTTTAGTGTTTTTTTCTGATTCACCTAAATATAAGAGATGGAATATAGAATAAATATAAATATAAGAACACTCATATAGGAGATTTAACGTATTTTGGGGATGTAGATTTGTCGTTCGTTGGCGTTCCGTCGTGTCTCTGCCGCTGGTGTTATAATTTTCAAAACTGAAGTGGAGCAATCGCAGATTGTCGCTGCGGGGCGGTCAATTTTTGACGAGAGATCGTTAGTTGTCCATCGGTGATCCACCGACGCTTACGGCATGGTCCGTTGGCACCCCTAAAAATCTCATACGGTGAAACAGATATGAAAATCGGAAAACACGTATTTAGTATTTTCAAAGGTACCCCGTGTCGAAGTAAAAACATATGCCAAAGGGCCCCCTGGATGGTCCAGGATGGGTCCAACTTAAAATTTGAACATGGCAAGGGGAATTTAGTAAATCATTTGAAAGGTTTGCTAGAAGAAGGAATATTTTAAGAGTCTCGAGTCGTTATGCTAAACTTGAGCAAAATAGCGAGTCTTCAATATGGTAATAAATTCATTGAAAATTCCGTGGCCATCTCTAGAAATGTGAAACTTTTAAACCGATATCAGAAGATGTAAACACTTGTCTTATCATTGCAAATTATAATGCACCAACGCAGAACAAAAAGTATAATGTACCAACGTTCCTTCCATTTCTGTATTCTACCATTAATTTCATAATTCACAATCACCTTGTCCTTTAGACTAAAGACACAACTAAGGAACGTAGAATTTAATATTAATGATGTAATAAACCCACAATGGGGCACGTCTTGTTTTACCTTTACCTGGTCTTTTACCAGCTTTTTCAGTCCAGCCATTCTGAGTGAGGATTTTCTTCGGTTTTCCTCATTCATACCAGGCAAATGCCGGTATGGCACCTAACATACAGGTCCCAGTTCACCTCCTTCCTTTTCCATTCCTGTCTTCCTTCGTCACTAATTGATTCCATGCCTCCTCGAATGAATGCGGTGATAGATAATAATGGTTCGTGGACACACAATTAGGTTTAAAATTATAAGATTTTAATGTTTATTTAAGACTGTTTTGTTCAAGACTAATATTAGTTTGAAGTATTCACGAGCAGAAGAGAAAAAATAGTTCTAAGCATTCGGAATTGCAAAGACAGACTGAAATATTTTATCTGGTTCTTTTTGTTTAATAAGTTAAATTATTTTTTTTCTTTTTTGGTTGGAATTAACAATTCCTTTAATTCCATCATTTTTCTATTGGAGTTAGGAAAACATTCTGAACAATTTTGAAACACACAAGGCCAAGGCGAAGTTAAGTATAATATCTTATTTTGTTATTTGTGTGAAATATATTTTTCTTTCTTTCTTTCTATATACCAGGGGTAAAAGTGGATCTGAAAAGGTAGGGAGGCATGAGTCACGCTGCTCCCCGTGCCTATCTTTGCCATTGTAAATTAGAGAAAGTGGAAGGATGCCACATATATTTTCTGGAAGTGAAGGGACGACGTCCCTCGACGTTTCCCCTCAGTTTTACCCCTAATATATATGAGAATTAACATTTCCCTTTATTCTTATTATGGAAATAACAAAATGGATATTCAGAACAGTTTTGGTTTTCAAACACTTAATGCCAAGAAGCAAGCATATCTCCATGAAATAAGCATATCGTTTCATTTCTTTCTTTCTTGACTCTTCTGTCTATCTAGTCGATCGCCCGAAGGCAAAACATCGCACAGCAAACTAGCTGATTCGACACATGCCAACGACAGAATGAAAGTCTTGATTTTAGTACTGAAGCTACCTTCCAAGCAAAATGCCCGCAGGCATGGCTCTGTGCCTTGTAACATTGTGTTAAAAAAAGCAGACACAAGGTTAGGTCTTCGTAAAACTGATAAGACTTTTTTTTATTATACAGAAGGTTGTTGTTTGAAGCCTCTTTATTCCTTATAAAAACAATATATCCAGATTCACGGAAGCCCACAGGATAGAAAGTTGAAAAAATATCTTTATCATTCATATCCTTTATTATTATTATTATTATTATTATTATTATTATTATTATTATTATTATTATTATTATTATTATTATTATTAGTAGTAGTAGTAGTAGTAGTATCACATAATATTTTTTCGTTAGTCCTCACAGCAATTAATACTTAGCAGCAGGAGTAAAAGTGCTTGGGAACGCGGGGGGACGCCGTCCTCCATCTCCAAAAAATGTGTATGGCGTCCTCCCAGTTCCTAAGAAACTACAATGGGCAAAGATAGGCATGGAGGACGGCGTGACGTCATGCCGCTACCTACCGTCCCCCTACCCTTTCAGATTCACTTTATCCCTGCTTAGCAGGAAATCGTTAGCAGAGTTAGTAGGACGTAGGATGGTCCTTAATTTTTGATTTCCGAATTTCTTTCGACGAGCCCCATAAAATGGTTCCATGTGGGACTAAATTAAGCCAGGAGAAAAGTTAGCTCCAGTGAATAATATTAAATGGTGCTTCAAGCGACCTAAAGTTTTGAATCCGATTACTATACGCAGCACGTGGGGAAAAAACTGGAATAAACTCTTGTAATTTAGAAACCTTTAAGGGAATGCGAAAATTCCCTGGATAATGGGACTAGAAAAAGAGACACACCTAATTTTGTATAGTATTGGCATGGCGGCTATCTTTAAGTCCGCCATCTTGGATTCAGATCAAAATTTTTTAATTGGAAGAGGGTCATGTGATATATCGCTTTGAGGTAGCGTTTTACCAGAAACACAAATCTGGCAGTATTGTAAAGATAGCTTTAGTCGTGTAAGAATTATTACCTATGAAATGATTTCAGGAATGAAACTCTTGTTTAACCCCCCCCAAAATGTTATTTTAATTCAAATGACAGGGTTAACATTTGAATATTTCGATTTTCTAGTTAATTTTAATGGAAAAATGCAAGCTGCGGATACAACCATATTATATGTTGAAAAGTAATTTATTTAATTAGTAGTGCCAATGAACAGAAAGATGTACAGAAAGTTAAATAATGAATTACGAAGAGAAACAGACAAAGCGAGGGAAGAGTTTTACAAAAGAAAATGCGAGGACATAGAAGAATTAGAAAGAGTTGGGAAATATGAGGAAATGTACAAGGAAGTGAAATCTATGGAATTTCGGAGGAAACAAGGGAGTATCATGATGGCAGTAGAAAATAAGAATGGGAAGGTAGTCAGCGAGAGAAATGAGGTCATAGGAAGGTGGAAAGAATACGTTGAAGACTTATATGAGAGTAGGGATAGACCGTGTAGCCTAAATGTTGAAGTGGAAAATGAAGTAGGCGAGGATGATAAAGGATTTAGTATTCTTCGGGATGAGTTTAAACAGGCTATATCTGAGATTAGGAATGGAAAGGCAATAGGAATAGATAACATACCAATTGAATTCATTAAAAATATAGGAGACAAGTGAAAGAAAGAATTGTGGCGACTATGCAATGAAATATATGAAACAGGAGAATGGCCAAGAGACTTTCTGAAAACGATCATGATACCGATGGCTAAGAAATCGAACCCAAAGAGATGTGAGGATTATAGAACTATTAGTCTCATATCTCATGCAGCTAAAATTCTGCTCCGAATACTGAACAGAAGGTTATATGGAAGAACAAATAAAGATGTTGAGGAAGAGCAGTTCGGGTTCAGAAGAGGCAAGGGCACAAGAGATGCTATTGGATTATTAAGGCTGATCGGTGAAAGATTTATAGAAAAAGGGAAAGAGGTGTATGTTGTATTTATTGATCTAGAAAAGGCTTTTGACCGCGTGAATTGGGAATTGTTGTAGGGAGTTCTAACAAAGATAGGGTTGGAATGGAAAGATAGAAGACTCATAAGAAACTTATACATGAACCAACAAGTAAGTGTTAGAATAGGGGAAGAACTGACGGAAGAGAGTACAATTGGAAGGGGAGTTCGACAAGGATGCTGCCTCTCGCCAACACTATTTAATGTCTATCTAGAAGAGATAGTAAAAAAGAGCCTACATGATGATGATGATGGCATTTCGGTAGGAGGTAGAATGATTAGATGCATAAGATTTGCAGACGATATGGCCCTTGTTGCAGAATCTGAAAAGAAAATCAATAAAATGTTAGAAAAAATGAGAAGGGGCTTTGAAGAATATGGGATGAAAATAAATGTTAGAAAGACAAAAGCCATGGTGATTGGAACGAAGGGGTCTGTGTCAAATATAAAAGTAGGAGGGGAGAAAATAGAACAAGTGAATAGTTTTCGATACCTGGGTAGTGTTCTTAGTAATGACAGGAAATGCGAACGTGAAATAAAAGCAAGGATAGGAATGGCGAAAGAAACCTTTAAAAGAAAGAAAAGTCTGTTTTGTGGGACCTTGAACAAAGAGTTGAGAAAAATACTCATAAAATGTTTCGTGTGGAGTGTTGTGCTGTATGGGGCGGAAACGTGGACATTGCGTAAGGGTGACGAAAATCGACTGGAAGCCTTCGAAATGTGGGTGTGGAGAAGAATGGAAAGAGTTGGGTCGAGCGGAAAACGAATGAGAGAGTGTTAGAAATGGTGGGTGAGAAAAGAACACTTTTAGATATTATTAGGAAGAGGAAGAGAAACTGGTTGGGACATTGCCTAAGAAGAGATTGTATCATGAGGGACGTCCTAGAGGGTATGGTGGCGGAAAAGAGAGGGAGGGGGCGAAAGAGACTACAATTAATGGATGATATTAAAACAGAAAGATCATACGCGAAGACGAAAAGGTTAGCGGAGGATCGTGGAGCATGGAAGCTTCTCAGCTGCGGCAAGTGACCTGCCAATAAAGGCAGAATACATATGATGATGATGCCAATGAACAGATTTTGGGAAGTAAATTACCATCAAACAAGCAAGTGTTGAGTGTCTTTTTCTACAACTTGAGAACGGTAAATCTGACAGTGAAAGAAAGTGAACGATTAGCTGTTAAAGAAACTGAGGTATTTTGGCAAAAGGCAAAGATCTCAGTACAGGATGCCCAACGCAGTGTTGACAAACTTATTATATTGTATGAGAAATGGTGAGGATTACAGAAGAACAATGATACGTCGAGTGAAGTGCAAAGGCAAAAAGAAGTAGTCTTCTCAAATATCTTGCCTGATTTATTTGAAATAGCACACACTAATTCTATACGTATAATTGAAATCAAAAAAGATAGAGAGTTTCTTTTGTCTCAAAGACAGAAGAGACGAGGTCAACGGTTCTTGCATTCTGCTAAAGCAGAAGCTCCAAAAAAATCTTCTATACCTTCCTTGTAGACACCACATTAATGAATTAGTTTTAAAATGTGTATTTGATAAGTGTTGTGTTTGGTTTGCAGCTGGACAGGACGTTCCTCTGTTTAAGCGTTTCTCAGAACGAGTGGTCTAAAATAAGTTGCACTAACTTTCTTCCAGGAATTGATGATTACGATGTGAGTTCGACTGCTTACACTTTGGTTCGAAACAGACGTTATGATCCAAGAATTGATAAGAATCTTACTGATTTTGTAATATAGCATCAATCCGGATATTGTTATCTTTTAGGTTGCAGCAAATACTGATTTCTGTACAGTGCATTAATTTCAATCATCTAATTATAATAGTGCAAAAATTTGAAAATCAATCAATGGTGGAAAATAATACTAGCTCGAAACCAAACTAGTAATGACCGAAACTAAGCTAATCATATTCCAATCCGAAATATCAAGGCGCGTGAAAAGTGTAGTCCTAATGTAAGAAGAAATGATAGATTCAGTTATTCCGGTAATAGAACCGAACCCAATTCCAGAAGAAACAGAAATGGTAATTGCACAGCATTTAATCAGGCAAACAGTATATCTAATTTTTCTCGAAATTGATAACTTCATAGCTGGCAGAAATTCTCAAAATATAAACCAAAGAACTTTAGAAATTCATAATATACAGAACGGTACTCAAGATAAGAAGTACGGTAATGCCATTCAATGTAACCTAATCGAATCGTTTGCTAATGTAACCTAAGCTAAAGTTTTGAGAACAGGTCAAAACTACCACAACCATAACCGCCACACTCAAGAAATGCCAAAACGCCCACACATTCGGTCATAACTCCCACACAAACGGACAAATCTTCCAAATGCACGAACGGTCTTAACTCCCACACAAACGGACAAATCTTCCAAGTGCACGAACGGTCATAACTCTCACAGCCAAAACCTCCACACTGGTAGTCGGTCATAACCTCCAACGGTCAAAACTCCCACACAAATGGACAAAACTCCCATACATAGCAACGGTCACAATCCCCATATAAATGGACAAAACCCCCACACAAATGGACAAAACTCCCACATGCAGAAATTGTCACAACTGCCACACAAATGGACAAAAAAACCCACACAATCGGACAAATCTTCCACACTCAGAAATGATCCTGGTTCCATGTCTTGCCCTTGTACTTTTAATAACATTTTTATTCCACTTAAACTGATGTTGCAACTATTCTTCTTGCACTGTTTTCTAACGAAAGAAATACTAAAGTTGGCGTCATAAAGAGCCGCAACAAACACGTGCAATCACGATCATTTCAGAGTGAGAGGGAATTGTCCGATTGTGTGGGGGTTTTGTCAATTTGTGTGGCAGTTGTAACAATTTCTGCATGTGGGAGATTTCACCATTTGTGTGTGAGTTTTGTCCATTTATGTGGGGATTATGACCGTTGCTATATGTGGCTGTTTTGTCCGTTTGTGTGGGAGTTATGACCGATTGTGTGGGCGTTTTGACATTTCTTGAGTGTTGGAGTTTTGGCTGTGGGGATTTTGATCGTTCGTGCGTTTGGGAGATTTGTCCATTTCTGTGGAAGTTATGACCGATCGTGTGGGCGTTTTGACATTTCTTGAGTGTGGGGGTTTTGGCTGTGGGGGTTTTGACCTAGACCCAAAGTTTTGGCGTCCGTCAAAAACATATTCCATTAATTGTTGTTTAGTTTCACTTTGAACATAGTTATGATTTAATTTGTAATTCGTACTTTGTAAGGAACAATATTTCCGATGGAAGAAATGAAGTTTTAAATTTTGGTATCAAACTTGTAGAAACAGGATACCACAGGAAGACTACAGGGAACTTTTAGGACTGGTCATCATATTCTTGGGTGGTATACCTCCTCGAGGCGTTTTCGTTAGTTTGCCTGGAACAACTCACCATGCAGGGTGGAAGAGAAAAGCAATCTACTGTTTAAAAACATTTCTTTTTCGCTAACAATTTCGTTTAACGAAGCAAATAAAAACGAGCCTTCGGAGAGTATGCATTTTTCTGATACGACTATATATGCAAGCTTGGTTTAAATGTAATTGAGCATCCCATTCACCATTAAGACCTGCAACTTTTGAAAGGTTTGCACAGTTATAGACAAATAGGTGCTGAATTCACTCTCTAAATTTTCTCGCCGTCTCTGGTACTTGGCGAAGGAACACGTAATTTTTTATATGTACTTAGCATTATGAAAAAAAAAATGATTGAAAGAATGAAAACTGTAAGAGGAAACCGTGAAACAGCAAAGAGGTTTGATTCAATAGATGATACGATAAAAATTCTTGTGAAAAGAGAAATCAGTCGTTTTGTTAAAATAAACACAAATTTTCCTCGGGAGATTTAAAATACCTAAAGGGTTTCTTGAGTGTGATAAGATTTCATGGTCAAATAATAATGACTATTAAATTCATTCACGTAACAAACGATGCAGCAGAAAGAGAAGTGAAACTAATAGAAGATTACAACAACATTCTTACGAAAAATGAGGAACAGAAACAGTTTCTTTTGCGGATAGTGAAGGTCCACAGATAATCTTTTGTTAGATGTGTCCGAAGTTAACTTTGTAGCAAATAAGATTGAAAACTTCTTCCAAGTTATAATTTTTCTCTTTCCTCAAAATGGACTATGATTCCTCATGATGAAAACTTATTTTTAGTTCATAGCGAAACAAAGATTTAGGTTTTTCTAGCAGTTTGTTTCACTTTATGTAAAAAAAAAAATCAAAATTCTTACATATATGTTGCCTATAACTACAATAAGAAGCATTTCGTTTTTCATGTGTAATGACTCTTACATGATTATAGGTATCTTGAAAATAATGTCAGATTTGTGCTTCTGGTAAAACGCTACCTCAAAACGATATGTCCTGTAACCCTCTGCCTGTCTAAAACATTTTACCTGAATTCAAGATGGCGAATTTCAAGATGGCCGCCATGATAATGCTATACAGGATTAGATTGGTCTGTTTTTCTAGTTCCATTATTCAAGATATCTTCCCATTTCCTTAAACCGTTTCTAAATTACAAAGGATTCTTCCAGATTTTCTCCATATACTACGTATTGTAATCGGATTCAAAACTTTATGTCGCTTGAAGCACCACTCAAAATTATTCAATGGATCTAGTTTTTACTTTTGCTTAACCCATATGGAATCATTTTAGAGGGCTCGTCCAAGGAAATTCCTAAATTTATTTTTCCCCATATAAATAAGGACCACCCTAGTAGGACAGCTACTCTTTATTGATAAAAATCGTAATTTGGCAGTTATTAAAAGCAATATTTCTGTGTCTAGAGGTAGAAGAGAGAAGACTATGCAAATTACTATTGTCAAGTATAAAAATGAAACCTGTGTTCAACACTGACTACGTATCATTCAATGTTTTTTTTTTTTAAAAAGCATAATGCTTACACCTTTTGAAAAGTAAAATTAATATAATTATATACTAAAAATACATTCATTGAAAAATTCATGGTTAGCAAGTGCACCCTCTTAAATCCACTTGAGAACGTTCGAGTGCAAATTCAAGTAAAGTTAACGCATTGAAGACCCAGGTTCGATTACCGTTCGGTGTTCATGTAATTCGAATTCGACGTTAATTAGTAGGTCCACGTATCATATAGCTTCGCTACTGAAAGGTACGTTAAGCTTAAAATCAACTCAAGAAAAGTTAAAACAATGAGAAAGTTTTAAACTGTTTTGGAGTATTCAATTCTATGTTAATTAAAACTACATACAGTATTTGGTAATGGAAGCATCGTCAGAAATACAATATCCAATACAGCAAACTTTTCGAGTAGGGTTTGTCTGAAGATACATACAGATATTGAAAATAGTTTTAAAAGGTTCATAATGCAGAAATACTATTTTATCACGTATGAACTTGAGGCTTCTAGAACAGCATAGTTCTGACCAGACATTAACATCGCAGAACCAGGATATGATCAAGGGATGAATTAAACCATAATTTCCAACTTTACCCAGTGTAAATAAAGTAGCATTGAAACCCATTTTATCCAGTGTATACCTGAGCGTCATGGGGGGTTGTAACCCCTATAAAATTCCCCTTGGATCCACGCCTGTTGAAACCAATTTAAATTTCATAACTTCACGCACGGCACGATCAACCCTGAATCTATTGAAATCTTACTACGTAATAATTATCGAGTGTCTACACTTTTTCTATTAAAGCTCATAGTATATTCTATCATAATATAAATTGTCACTCATGTGGTGTGTGCTAATGTAACTAGGGATGCGCACGAGACAAGATTTGTGGCTGTCTCGTCTCGAAAATGTGTTGTAAAAGTGATGTCTCGACTCGAAAAATGTATATTTCTCTATCGGAAGAGCCGTGTCTTGACTTGAATTTTGTCAGGAAAATCCTTTCTCGATTCGTATCGTGCGCATTCTTAAATGTAACTCATGACAAAAATGTTTTGTTTTCAAATAAAATGAAACGGTTGAGGTGGATGTTGCCAAGTAGAAGACATGCAATATATTAAATCGCCTCGCAACCCACTTGGCCACACACTTAGGTTACACTCTTCAACCTTTTCCCGAGCTATCTAAAGTATCGGCTAATCTTAAATTCGCATTACTGATTCGGGTTTTCTAACAAGAATTATTATGTTGCAACTTAATTTCGATGTAAAATCCTGACTTAATTAGCATTTAAGAACATTGCTGTGTGCATTAAAATCATGACAGAAATATAGTTAAATCTCAGTTTCAAATTTCATGTCTACCTTGCATCCAAATACTTGTACTGTCATTTGTTTCAATGTTGGTAGGAGCCGAAAGTTCCAATTGATCCCAATCTTTCGCTTTAATTCCCTCTATTTGTTCGTAAAATTTTAAAGAAATATTATTACTTCCGAAGCGTAACACTCCGATTTCGATAAAATTTGAAAGGTACCTAGTACACATGAAATAAACGAATACGGGTTTCTTATTTTCTGCGGAAAAAATGGTTTTAAGGGACAAAAGCCCCACCCATAATTTTGAAAGTTGACGCCCGAAAGGCAAAAAACAAGTAAACCGAAGTAAACGAAATTTTACACAGATGTTGCAGACATAAAATGAGGGAACACGTGTCTCGTATTTTCCTGGAGAAAACGGTTAGGTGGGGAACTGACCCCTTCAAAACAAAAGTTAAGGCCAGGAAGGCAAGAGGAAGTGAATCGAAGTGAATGAAATTGTGTACAGATATTGTAGACATAAAATAAGGGAACACGTTTTTCCTATTTTCCGGAGAAAAAAACCGTAAACACCTCCAGAACTTTGATTGCGAAATATCAAAACTGATAATAAGAGTATGTCAGAAGAGCTTGAAAGACATGAAGAATTGGAACAACACATTGTGTAGGGACAATATGCAAAAAAATGAATCCGGCTTTTCTTTTCTTTTCTGCGGAAAACCGGTTTTAGGGGGCAAATGCCCCACAAAAAATTGAAATTTAACGCCCAAAATGCGAGAAGAAGTGCACCGAATTCAATGAAATTGTGTGCATATAGTGTAGATGTAAAATGAGATAGTTGAGTTTCGTATTTTCCGAAAAAAAGCGGTTGAGTGAGAGACGGATCTTATAAACTGTTGATTACGGAATATGAAAAGTGCAAATAAGCATACGTCAGAAGTTCCTAAAGAATATGGAGAATTGCAACGAAACTTCGTAAAGGCTATTTTTAAAATAATATATGAAACGTGTCTTAATTTTTGCGGAAGAAACGTGTTGGGGCCTAAGCCCCATCCGAAAAATGGGAAATATTACCATAGTAGAGCAGGAAGAAGTGGACCCAAGCAATTCAAACTTGTGTGTACATATTATACAGACCATATGTAAAATAAGTCCTATCGTGTTTCTCAAGTGTCCCTATCCGGTTTGCTTCAAATTTGACAGATCAACAGCAATATGGAAATAAATCGACATGTGTTTATGTGTTTATGCGAAAAAACATTGCAAGGGTAAAAGTTGCCTCCTGAAATACTATAAAATACGCTATACTGTTTGCGCTTGCTGTTATTTGATCTGCCAAATTTGAAGAAATCGGATGGAGACACGACACTTGTGAAACACGGAAGGCCATATTTTCCATATCCAATATCTACATACAATTTCTTTCGGTTCGGTCCACTGATACCGCCACTCAACGACTCGGTTCACTCAATAGTTTTTTTCCTTTCAGGAAAATACTCAACACGTATTCCCTCATCTTACCTCTACAATATTAGTGCACATATCATTCACTTCGGTCCACTTCTTCTTGCCTTTTGGGGTCAAATTCCAAAATCTTGAACGAGGGCTTGTGACCCAAAACCATTTTACCCTTGAAAATAAAAAAACGTATTCGTTTACTTTTTGCCTGTTGTTCATACACAAAGCTTCGTCCAAATTCTTCATGTCCTTCATACACATCTGACATACTGTTAATAGCAGTTTTGAAATTTCGTGATCATAGGTTTTGAGGGGGTCAGTGCCCTACCCAACCGTTTTCTCCAGGAAAATACGAAACCCATATTCCCTCATTTTATGTCTACAATATCTGCGTACAATTTCATTCACTTTGGTTCACTTCTTTTCGCCTTTCGGGCGTGAACTTTCAAAATTTAGGGTGGAAGCTTCTGCCCCCTAAAACCGTTTTCACGCAGAATTTAAAAAAAAAAACCGTATTCGTTTACTTTTTGGGTATTGTCCATACACAAAGTTTTTTTGCACTTCTTCATGTCCTTTACACACATCTGACATACTGTTACTAGCACTTTTCATATTTCGTGATCAAAGGTTAGGGGGGTCCGTACGGCACCCAACCCTTTTTTCCAGCAAAATACCAAACCTATATTCAATCATATTATGTCTACAATATCCATGGATAATTTCATTCACTTCGGCTCACTTCTATTTGCCTTTCCGGCGTCAACTTTAATTATTTTTTTCTTATTTAATATTTTCTATTTGTAATTTACTTTTCTTTGTATGTCATCTGTTTAATGAACTGTTAGAAAAAGTGAAAGGGCTCATTATATTTTTCTGTTGGCGCGAAATTGCCTTTATCCTCATTGGTTCCCTCCGACCAATGGGAGAGAAGAAAGGGCGTGGCCTTTCACTTTCTCGTGTATATAAGATCTGCTGTCACCTGTCTTTTCTCAGTGTTGGTGTCTGATGAAGAGGACGTTAGGTCCTTGAAACTGTAACACATTGTAAGTATAGTTTTTAATATATTTCATTCTGCTCTGGTCAGAACTGTTTTATTTGTTAAGAAAAACCGATATTCCTTTATTTTTTGCGTATTATCGATACAAGAAGTTTAATTTCAATACTTCATGTCCTTTACACACATCTGACACTGTTACTATCACATTTGATTTTTCGTGATCAAAGTTTGGAACGGGTCCGTGCCCCACCCAACCGTTTTCTGCATTAAAATACGAAACCCGTATTCTGATTTTACGTCTACAATATCTGTGCACAATTTCATTCTCTTCGGTCCACTTCTTCTTACCTTTCAGGCGTCAAGTTTCAAAATTTTGGGTCGGAGCTTTTGCCCCTAAATCCGTTTTTGCGCAGAAAACTAAAAGAGCCCGTATTCCTTTATTTTGGCGTATTGTCTATACAAAAAGTTTCGTTGCAATTCTTCATGTCTTTTGCGAAGTTCTGACATACTGTTACTAGCACTTTTGATATTTCGTGATGAAAGGCTCTGAGGGTTCCGTGCCCCACCCAACTTTTTTTTTTCAGGAAAATACGAAACTCGTATTCCCTCCTTTTACGTCTGCAATATCTGTGCACAATTTCATTGTCTTTGATTCAGTTGTTCTTGCCTTTCGGGTGTTATCTTTCACCATTTGGAGTGGGGTTTTTATATTAAAACTTTACATTATGTAACTTTTTCTTTTTTATGAGATTCTTTTTTTGGGGGGAGGAGAGAAATGATTTCCTCTCATATCTGTTTCTTGCCATTCATCTAAGTTTGAACTGCTTAAGTAAGATCATTTTGTAACTTTTGATCTCATCCAACTCCGTCACGATTATAAAATTGTCATTTTTAACAATTTGTTTTATTCTCTTATTTGGAGTTTGCCACACTGATATATTTGTTACAAAATTGAGGTTTGGTCCAGCGCCTTTCGAATTCGGAACCAGCCCAACCGCCGAGCTTTTTGGGTTGCCTGCTATTGCAGGAAAACGAGAAATGCAGGTGGTAATGCACTTTTGGAGTCGTGTATACAATAGGGCGGAGCGAAAAATAACTTTTTTATATATCGAAAACGCAATAGTGCGGAAAAGTTGTCAATTGATGTTGATAAAATACTGTAAAAATTTCGTCGCTGAAATCGAATATCTTCGGGTGGCGCATCTTCAAAAAAGATTTTGTGTCTTTATAGGGTATGCAAACCCGCCGTACACATCACTCTTTTGCCTTTCTACGGTAAATGAACAAAAGTATAATCTACATTTCTTAAGTTAAGTAATATATAAAATTTAAGAAATGTTTTCTACATGATTTAGGCGCATTTTGGATCTCACACTAGTCAATTTGATCAAAATAACAATCTATTTAATACAAAATACATATTTTTCTGCATCTCTCTGCTTGTTTCAGCGAAACGAGCCAGGACCCACGACGAGGACGTGGGTGCCGGTCAGGTCCCTACCATGCTCATCGTACCATTGATACACGTATGTTCAAATTTAGATCTTTGGCTATTTGCAGAGCATAGTTTGCCTTTGTTTCTACTTTTGTGTTTACAAATCGGTATTTTTAGTTTAAGTCTGATAAAACCATTACTGCCACAAACTGCTGCAGATGCTTCTGTTACAAGTTTCACGCAGCGTTCTGTACTCGTAATGTGACAGGAATATTTTAAAGCTCTTTTTATGACTGGATGTTCACGGTTATTATTGTAGATTTCAAGTTCTTTGTTGGAAAACAAGACAACGCTGGAGGATGCTTCACTTCAACTGATTCCCAATTAATAAGGTCTGCATAATCATTTGCATTGAAATTGAGCTTTGGTAGCATACATTTTTTTACAAGTGACTCATTGTCTTCTTTAGCTGGTCTTCCTCGTTTCGTCTTCCTACTGATACTACTGTTATATTATCTACTCTTCTCATTCCTAGCTTTTCCCATTACGTTGACTATCTTTCTCTATTCCTCTTTTCTGACGTGAAGTCTTTCATCATCAACCATAGAAGGCAATATAAATTCTCCGGGTGTGCGAAATAGTAGTTATTTTGGATTATGCACTTCTTGAATCAATTGCCGTTCCTTTTGTGATATGTACCTTGAAGAAGTTCTCATTAACCACACGTGTTTAGCTCCATCTTTACAAATAGCGTATCTCTTTACTGAAAATCAACGACCTCCAGTCTCTTTCCTGCATAGAGTTTGATCTTTAAGACCATCAAGGTACAAGTCTCTAAGATCCTTTCCTTTGACCATTGGCACTTCCTTTTGTCCTATATTTTACTTTTCTCGCCGGGCTTTTGGGCAGTGTCATATAGCCAGCATTTTGTGGATCAATTATTCCAAAAGATTGCAATGTAGCTGTTGCTATCAAAAGCAGTTGCACGATCAGATGTTCGAAATCGGTCTGCCAGCATACCAAGAAGTCTAAGGACATGTCGTTGCTGCTTGCTTCTTTTTTCTCTAATATTCTGTTGTTTTGCAAATTAATAATCAACACCTAACTCATCACCATCAGAAGATGATGTCTGGAGTTCATTAGAAATACTCGTTTGTGATGTGTAAGCAGACTGTTGGCAGGTGGTCTCTCGTGATTTACTTTTAGTGAGTATGATTAGTTTTAAAGTCTCCTCGTAGTCAACTCCCTCTATTCTGGCTACTTGTGTTGTTCTCTGATCTTGCAGAAATGTCCACTCCTTCCTAGGTATTTTCTTTCTTAATTCACATAAGCACATGGAAAGTTCAGGTACATATATCAAAAGACTTCGTGTAATCTTGTTTAAATATATCCAGTTTTTCTGGAAGCTAGCAGAAGCTTTCGTTTTCTTCTCAGATTTAACAAACTTCTTATATACTTTCCGTGCAAAGCAAGTAGAAACTGAACTACACGTTCTAACGACAAAGTAGGGATGGAAGCTTTGCCCTAAACAGATTTTACACATTGAGCAACGTCTCTCATCAACTTCTTTACAGATGGATCATGCCCTTTCTCACACTTTTCCAGCTCTACCAATTGAAAATAATGCTTCATTACATCTAATTTTGTGGGCAACTACACACCTGAAAGTTCAGCTGAATGTCCAAGCACGGGGTGAGTCGTTATTAATCTTGTTCTTATCTTCGCCATGGATAGAGTTTCAATATTGATATAAAATACAGATCTCACACACATTACATAAAGTTTAATTTACAGTACAAAAACAAACTGTTTATACACTTACCAACTACGCACAACGAAGTAAACACTGAAACGAAATGTTAACACCGTAAAATTACCTTGAAAAGATCGTCTTCCACACTCGAACAGTGATCGAGTACTAACGTTGTTTCTTTTTAATACTACTACTATCAATTGGACTAATCCAAATTGAATTCATATTCAGGGGAGGAAATTAAATTCTATAAAGCAGTACGAAAATTTTTAAAAGGAAAAAGAGTGTTGAAGGAAAAATTATAACGAACAATGAACACATTTATCGGCATATTAATTTAATGCTAGAACCTTATAGGAAACCACAAGTACACTATATGATATGCAATACTATATTTTGCTAAAATGGGCTATTTTATGGTTCCAAATCTGCCTAAATCTATATATATAAAAGAGAACGCACAAATCCTTTGTGAACTCATCACGCTAATACGGCTGAACCAATTTCTTTCATTTTTGGGGGGTTATTATGATTTGGACCCTAGATGGTTTTTATCATATCACTTTAATTTTTAATTACCAGTGTCTTGAGATAATTGACCATTCAAGTGTCCATACGTACAAATCCTTTGTTATTAGTTCATCATAGGTAAAAATAAACGTATTTATATGCAACCCGCATGACCATGTGACTCGGCGGGTTAACATAAATGACAGGCGCTATAATGTTAACATTTACTGCAATTTGAAAGCGAAAAAGTAAAAATTATCTAAGTAACAAAGTTTATTGCGTTCCGGGGTGACCGCAGCGAAGCGGGGCGGGTTAACATAAATGACAGGCGATATAATGTTAACATTTACTGCAATCTTCTATGGTTTTTATCATATCACTTGAAAGCGAAAAAGTAAAAATTATCTAAGTAACAACGTTTATTGCGTTCCGGGGTGACCGCAGCGAAGCGGGGTGAACGCTGCTAGTCATCTATAAATTATTTCTTCGATTTTATAGACTGCTTACGTTAAGAAATATAGGTAGTAATTCGTTCATTTATTGTAGAAACACAAAAAAGATATGTGAACGGCGGGTTTGCATACCCTATAAAGATACAAAATCTTTTTTGGCGATTCGCCACCGGAAGATATTTGATTTCAGAAACGAAATTTTTACAGTATGTTATCAATATCAATTGGCAACTTTTCCGCTCTATTGCGTCTTCGATATATAAAAAAGTGATTTTTCGCTCCGCCCTAGTATACAACGTTCTTACAGAATTTGGAATACCGAAAAATCTAATTAGATTAATTAAGGTATGTTTAAATGAATTCTAAAGTAAAGCCCGAGCATTAAAATACTTATCCACGAGATTTCACGTCGAGAATGGCCTGGAAACAAGGAGATGCGTTGTCGCCATTATTATTCAACTTTGTCGTGGAATACATTATAGGAAAATCAAAGATAGCAACCAGGGCCTAGAGTTGAACGGTGTTCACCGGGTTATGGCGTACGCTGATGATGTAAATTTAATAGGAGATGATAAGACAACAATAGAAAGAAATGCAGAAATCTTGTTAAACGCTTGCTGGGACATGGGTTTAGAAGTAAATACAGAGAAAAGTAAACACATGGGAGTGAGTCGGAACCGTAATACGGTAAATTATGGATACGTTAAAATATTAAATAATACTTTTGATAATAATACTTTCAAATGTCTAATATAAATATTAACAAACGAAAATTTTATTCACGAAAAAATAAAAAGTCGACTAAAAACAGGGAATTCGTGTTATTATTCAGTTCAAAATCTCTTGTCGTCGATAATTCTGTCGAGGAATTTGAAGTTTAAAATATATAAAACGATAATCATGCCTGTTGTTCTGTATGGTTGCGAAACATGGTCGCTTACTCTGAGGAAAGAACATAGTCTGAGAGTATTTGAGAACAAGATCCTGAGACGAATATTCGGACCCAACAGGAAACTTCACAACGAGGAACTACATAATTTATACGGTTTACCAAACATTGTTAAGGTCATCAAATCTAGGAGGCTTAGGTGAGCAGGCCATATAGCTAGGATGGAAGAAAGTAGAAACGCTTTCAAAGTCTTGACTGGAATACCAATCGGAAAACGACCATTCGGAAGACGAAAGCGCAGATGGGAGGACAATATTAAGATGGGTCTCGTAGAAACTTGATCCAGTTGGCTAAGGATAGAAGTCAGTAGAGAGCTTTTGTGAACGCGGTATTGAACCTCCGGGTTCCATAGGCCATAGAGTTAGCTAGCTTACGAAGCATGAGTAGATGCCTAGGCTGACACTACAAATAGATTAAATGCGTATTTACTGAACAGATGGGTTCTACTGACATTGGGTAGTCTATATACTCTTCGTATGCTAAGGCCTAGGGGAGAGGAGGAGATAAGATTTCCCATTAGGTTACATCACGCACAGTTGCACACCTTCATTTTCATTCAAAATTAATAAGCCAAGATAAACCAATTTCATGTCACTTTCCTTTGTGGCAGTCGAACACAAATCATCACACTTATCTGCAAAAAGCACTTTTCAAATCGGATTATTGGGAGAGCTTCCAGTTCCAATGTTGGGGGGACATGTCCCCCTATTTTCCCGGAATTTGTGTCCGTACCTACAGCTGAGACAACTTTCCAGCATGAGGAGAGCGGTATATCCTCCCCTGGCATTTATTGCAATTTGTTCCCAAGTAGCGGAAGTGGAATTGATACATATTGATGAGACTACTAAACGCAGTACAGCACGAAGTTCAGTTTGAAATACTACAGAATACGATTCTTTTTTTTTCTTTTTTTTTTTAAATGGAAAAACCAAGAGAAATCGATTTCATCTTACATTCCTTTGTGGCAGTCGGACACAAATCATCACACTTATCAAAAAAAAAAAAAATACTTTTCACATCAGATTATTGGGAGGACAGGCACCCCCAGGTCCAAGATTGGGGTACATGTCCCCCTCGTCCCCCCAGGATTTGTGAGCACATTAGTGTTTCTACGTACGGAAAATTATTAACAAATTAAAGCGGCATTCTAGCTTGACGTCATACCAAAGTCGTCATTTTTACCAATATGCTTTGTCTCAAACAAGATAGGTGTCACTCGTTAGTGCTGTTTACTGCCACAACCACAACATTAATGCTCTTATGTACGGAAAGATATTAATAAATTAATGTAGCTATTTTCCTTAGACACCAATCTAGATGAGTCACTTGAAAAATTAGCTTTCTGGAGAACAAAATTAAAGTCAATCGTTAGTATTGGTTAGTGCTACAAGCACATTACTGCTTCCAAGTACAAAAATTTGCTACTAACATCGTAATTCTAGCACTAATGAGTACTAACCTAACACTAACGCCTGACACCATTTTCGTTTATTTATAAAAGCGACAATTTTGTTTTGATGTCATTCTAGAATCCCAATTTAGTGTGTTAATAACTTTCTGTACGTAGGAGTAGTAACGTTGTCGTGCTATCACTAATAAACACTAACATAGCACTAAGGATACACACCCTTTTCGTTCTTCGTAAACCATATTTCTAAAAGTGACGATTTTTTCTTGAGGTAATGCCAGAATAGGAGATATTTGTTAATAATTTTCCATACGTGGGAGCATTGACGTTGTGTTTGTAGCACTACTCAGTACTAACATAGCATTAACAATTAAAACCATTTTCGTTTTCGTACAGCTTATTTCTAAATGTGGCGATTTTGGCTTATCTTCAGGTGATAATCGTACATGTATTTGCAAATTTTTCCGTACGTATGACCACTAACGTTGTGCTTGTAGCACTCAGCAGCAGTAATGTAGGACTAATGCCGACGCTCTTTAAGTTTTCCACAAAGCACATTTGCAGAAGTCGAGATTTTGGTTTTTATGTCCAACCAGTGAAACTACATTAACTTTGCGTAGGTAGGAGCAGTAACGTTAGTAGCACAATGCAGTTTAAATTAAGCAGCACAGCATCACAGCATGCAAGACGTTAACAATTTCACCGTTAAATATCAGGAAAAGTATATTATTTCTCTAGGTGCTAACCCGAATATACTTTCCATACAACCGAGTACTACTCGAAGAAGTTAACTAAGAGGTTCATATGTAAGATCAGACCAAGACTGATTGAATTACCACTGCTGCATGTAAGACCTGACCTAGAGGCTTACTGACTTAAGTTACCAAGAGTCCAATTTGGGCGTAGTATTGACATATGACGATGACAATCACGTCAACTAATAATGTTTAGAATTGTACTTTGTTTATGGCGATCACTTGCACTTGCCTAGATTTAAATATCATATTAATAGCACAATCATATTAGCTTTGGTGCATAAACATGGAACATTAAACTGAAAAAGAGTGAGAGAGACATTTAACTTATACATTATGGAACATAATGTAATTTGGGCGTATTTTTTGTGGTTTTAGGAATATCAGAAATCATTAAAAAAGAAGTTGATATTTTATTTGAAGCAACAATACCTTTTTAATATCACGTAAACGAGAAAGTTGTCAGTTTCGAAATAGTATTGTATATCGCCAGAAAAGAGTACCGATTGCATTATTCACTTGCCTTTATTTCACATCACATTTATAAATTGCAAACGGCTAATAGATGGCTAATAAATGTCATTCCTGCTCTATCCTTTGCCTGTTTCGCGCTAATAAATATCGCTGGCGTGAAGACAATTTGCCGATTTAAACTCATCGGGACGATTGATTTTTTTTGGTAAAAAAGAACATTATCGATTGAATTATTTCAAAATAGGACAAGAGCTGGAAGCATATTTTCAACGTTTATTTAAAAATAACAAACGTGTAACAGTTTCGCCAACTAATTGAACGTATGACTTTGTCAGACACTGTCATAATCTGTTGACAGTGTTTGATGAAGCCCATATGTTCAGTTAGTTGGATAAACTGTTACACATTTGTTATTTTTAAATAATCGTTGCTTTGCTCAGCAATTTGTATTTTTAGCTTGCTATTTAAGATAGCAAAGCTGGTATGAACCACTTAGTTATTAGGTTTAAGGATTCATGTTTGTGTAACCTCACGTTCGTTGGTGGACAAACAAATATTGGGTTGGCAATTAAGTTCCCGCCGTTTTTAATAATGTTAGTTAAAAGACATACAAACATATAAAGAGTTAATCAAGAATGTATTCTCCTTTGTTGTTTACAACGTTTTCCCAAAGTTCAACAAGTTTTTCAATGCCTCGTTGGTAGAAATCGCCTCGATTCGAAAAAGTCATCCAACCAAGCTCTCATTTCTGCATCAGTATTGAAAGTGACTCCCCGCATAGCATTTGAAAAAGATCGAGAGAGGTAAAAATCCGTTGGTGTCAAATCAAAAGAGTATGGTGGGTGTGGCAGCACTTCCCAACCATGAGTTTGAATGGCTTCTTTGGTCATATTGGCGATATGAGGGCGGGCGTTGTCATGCTGCAAAAGAACACCATGCTACCGATTAGGTCTTTTCTCTTGAATAGTCATGTTGAGTCGTTCCATTTGTTGCCGCATTAATCGTTTGGTTCCTTTCAAGCAATTCGAAATGGAGAATCCCTTCTCAGTCCCACCGTACGCACAACAACGTTTTACGCGGATGAACATCCTGTTTCGCGCGTGGTGTCGCTTGTTTACGGACATAAGCCATTCCTTACGCTGCTTCACATTCATGTAGAGCCAAAAGTTTTCATCGCCAGTAATGATTCGCTGACGAAATAGACACACGGGTTGCACGGTGACGAGCAAGCAAATCAGCGGAGATTGTGGCTTGTTGATTTTTGTTGGTGACACTTAAAGTGTGATTCACCCATGCTCCACAATTCTGAACTTTGCCCATCGAGTGAAGATGCTTCTCTACAGTAGTGTGGGAGCAATCCATTGTCTCTACCAGTTCCCTTGTTGTTTGACGCGGATTTTCATGCAAAAGGTGGTTCAATCGCTCTTCATCGAACTCAACTGGACGGCCAGAACGAGGGGCGTCTTTGAGGTCAAAATTTCCTTTTTTGAACTTTGCATACCAATCACGGGCGGTTCTTTCAGCTATAGCACCCACTCCATAGACAGCACAAATGTTGCGAGCAGATTCTGCGGCCTTAGAACCTTGATTAAAGGCAAAAAGAAGGAGGTGTCGAAAATGCTCATTCTTCTCAACTTGACATTCCATGTTAATTATCTGTAAATAACAAGAAAATGTATTTAGTAACAACGAAACATATTTAGGTAGAATAATATATTCTCTTTCGAATGATGTACAACTTCCTGCCAAAAGTGTTTAATGTCATACAGATTTTTCCAATTTTAAAAAACGGCGGGAATTTAGTTGCCAGCCCAATATAATAAAGTAATTAGAAGCAAATTATAAAGAAATAATTACATGCAAAGGATTAGGTTTATAATTAAGCACCATTTTAATTACAGTACACAGCGGGCCCAAGTCTCGGATTTAAGAACTAGCACTGGCACAAATGCCGGGGAAATGAAGGGGGCATATACCCTCCAATCTTGGAAGTAGGGAGTAGTCCCCCCAATAATCCGATTTAAAATGTGTTTTGGCGAGAGACCTGATGATTTGTGTCTGGTTGCTGCAAAAAAAAGTGAGATGAAATTGATCTCCCCCAGAATACTAAGCTTCAAATCTTCCCGACTCCCAATGTTGAAGAAAACCCTGCTCTCCTGATCCTCCACAGCATTGTTTTTCAACTTCATAAATGTTTTTGAACATCGCAAAAAAAAAAAAAAAAAAAAAAAAAAAAAAATCCCAATGTTGAAGACAAATTTTTGCCGCTGATATGAATCAGAATACATAGTTGAAAATATGAGGAAGTTCGATAGAGTAAATACAAAATAAAATACAGACATCAATAAATGTATTCTTATTTCTGGTTTGTGTAAGATCTATGGCTTTTAATTTTTTTTCACATTTCTCTCAAGTTATTTAATGTATGAAAATCGATCTAGCGGCAGACGTAGGAAGTTAGGTAATTGGAGAACCATTTTGAGCAGAAAGTGGAAAATGCTATTTGGTACGATGAAGGACAAAACTGGGGTGAGTTTTGGTGGCTTAGTAATAGAACTCTCAGTTCTGGTGCGTGGAGTCCCTGGTTCGATCTCAGCTCGTCTAAAGTGGTTCGATCTTACCTCCTACTTTCTTCATTCCAGCACTTTATTCATTGTCATCACCACCGTCTCCATTAGCCTCGGAGCATATGTAATTGTGTGACGGTAAACTCAATACAAAACGGTCGTTTCCCAATTCCCTTACCCAGAATCCACCTAATGTAAAAATTGTACTTCAAGGCTGAGAACTAAACATACACCTAATACCATACCATATCACTTGGCTTAACGGCCCTGAGTCTCTCCCGCCCGCCTATCGACGGACGCGTGATCAGAGCGCCGAGTCGCCCTATCGCTAACCGGCGTATCGGAAACTTTCTAGACCTAGTAACCATCACGTCTTTTATTCACGTGGCTTCCCAATTTGCCTCACGACGCTAGGTGGACGCCGAAAATTGGAAAGCAGCGGTCGGGAATCGAACCCCGGACCACGCGGACATAATTCCAACGCTGTAACCACCAGACTACGGTGTTCCACACACCTAATACCGAACGAATAAAATTCGTCCTCAATATATTTAATCATAACCTGTTTTTAAATTTTAAAAAATGGTCATTAGAGGAAGGCAAGGAAGTAAATAACATTTTTACAGTAACTGTTTGATTTCGCCTCAACGATATATTTACAACAGGATTTATTTCTAAATCAATTGTAGTATATATTCATAACAACTCAAGTCTTTATTTTCTTTAGAGGATGTTCATAATTTTTACTCGTATAAAAGAACTTTCCACCCAGTTTAATACAAGTATAGCATTTAGATCTCCTCTACCTACTATAACTTCTTTCTACCTTCATCTTTCAATCAATGTCAATACATGTTCATTTTTTCATTATTATTTTCAAAAATATGTCAGATTAAAAACATTACCCTTATTTGTAAATTTTCAGGTGAAAGCCAGAAACACAGAAGTTCCAGAAGACGGAGAAATAGCTAGTGTCAGGGCTATTACGCAAGAAGGAAGTAAGTTATTTTAAACTTTTTCTAACAATGTAGATCTCATCTTATGTAATAATACATACAGTTATTTTAAAAATAACGATGCACAAATCAGTAGTTTAAAGTTTCAGTTTGCACGGTTTTTGAATGTTACGTATTTTGAAAATAAATTCCGTGGCATTTCTTTTATTTCTCTTGATAATACACCAGTATACTGTATGTGACTTTACAAGATATGCCTCAGGATTACATGTAAGTTTATTACAGATGCAAAAAAGCCGGCTTTTTTGAATCGGTGTTTTTTTCACATAAAAGCCGGCTTTTTTGGGAAAAAAACGAGAATTTTGGAAATTTTGGCTTTTTTCAACTTCATGATTTTTCTATCTAAATAGCTTTCTTATAGTATATTCTATAGTTAGATAAAAATTCCATGACCTGAATGTGATATTTCGCTCTGAAATTCACCATCAAGATGGATGGAGCACATGTTTTACGAATTAAAGCTAACATGAAGAATGTAGTATTTGAGGGTAATTTTAGAGGCTATTTAACTTTATTTTAACTTTTGACATCTTTTTTCTTCTCTAGTTTGTCATCCGTGTTTCATTTCTAAGAGCTTTTAGTACTCTAGCTTCTAGCGCAAAAGTTAATCTTGCCCGTTTTTCTATTTATCCGTTAAAGCGTACGTTTTTCAATATATCCGTCAAACAGTACTTCCACATTTCTGTTATACTGTAGCTGTGAAATGATTTAGCAATAATTTTCCGGACACAACCTTGAATACCAATTTATACAAATAATCAGTAGCGGATTTAGAAAAGTACTTTAGGAGGGTTTTTTCTGATTGTTTCGTTTCCTAAAAAGTCCTAATTTTATTTGGGAAGTGCTTGAAGTTTATGAGTACAGGCATAACTAATATTTCGTTTCGTTTATACGTTGACAACCCGGCTCAATTCGTGGCTAATTTGGGGATGCAAAATTGAATTGAGCTGAGCGCCTTCCACTCACCATCTAGAATGAGTG